>NC_046190.1:13667803-13970833 GCF_011004875.1 Balearica regulorum gibbericeps
ACTCTTTTATCTAGGATTCATCCAAGAGACCTACGATATTTCTGAAAAGAGGTGTTATTGCAGCACGTGTGAGCCGGCCAAACCAGTCTTAATCTACCAAGTAACAACGTTAGTAAGGATGGCAGCATGGCGTTCAGTGCAAACTGACTGCCCCCAAAGCTACATTATACAGTGAATCCCCCAAAGCCTTCGAGGCCATATTTGTGCTAGGTAGCTCAGTTAAATTTCACTCATGTAGATACAGTGATCACTCCTAATTGCAATACACTGCTCGGTCATATGACACCTCATTTCACTGAGCTGCTTGGACCTGCAAAAATATTTCACTTTCACATACATGGCATAATTTTCACATTCATTGTCATTCAGGAACAAATTCCAGGACAAATTATACAAGAAAAGGGGTGCTGGCTGGGAGTCTTCTCCATGTCCTTTTCAATTGTTGTTAAGATTTCTGTTCAGTAAGGACACTTCCTCTCAGAACATCTGCTAGAGTATGTTAAACTGAATCCAGTGGTTGAAAACTTCATGGAAATGGAGTATGGAAATAAATTGCAAATTCTGTAGTCACTTTGGGCACAAACAGAAGACAGGCTGTCAAAGAGTAACCCCTGCGTGAACATACCACTTACCAGTAATAAACAGAAACATTTTGAGAATCATGGGAGGATTTATATAATCCTATTGAAGTCACTAAACATTACTTTTGTTTTCTGCCATTTTAGGCTTCAGGAAGAGAAGATGAAACTTCAGTTGAATTTGACTGTCCAGTTTTTGCTAAAACAAGGACAGGTGGAACTGGAAAGTACTGAAATCCCAGACTATGCTGATGCCATTCTCATTAATAAGAGTGTTATTGAAGAATTGAATTGCTCTATCATGGTAATTTACATTATCTGAAGGAAATTTAAGCTTTTTAAACAAATGTATTGTCCTTCAGGGGCTCTGCTTTTTTTCCAGTTTGACATCTAGTTTCTATTCATTACTACACACCAGTAGGCTCAATGGTAATTTAGAAACTATTAAAAATTCTGTAATGTCTCTTATCATGATGTATAGATTGCAATACAGACTACTTTCTTGATGTTTGATCAATACAATTCAGATTAATGAAATGGCAACAATTTTTAGACACACCATCAATTCCACACACGCTTAAAATAGAAAATGCTAATATCCTGGGCACTAGTCCAAAAATTCCCTCAAGGCAAACTTATAGTTAAAGAAACATTTGAACAGTAGCTTACATTAAGATTTAAAAACTTAATACACTTTATTATGTAAGGTGAAATTGGTGTTCCTACTTAAAACAGTTCTTCATGCTCTCATTAAAGGTTCTTTTCTTAGGCATTCTAGCTGTACAAAAATTGCTTGCTGCTATTGCACAAAGCCTTCAGTAACAACTGCACAATACCTAATACAGAGCAAGTCTGTGTTCTGTAGAGTTAAAATGCCTTCACATTCTTATGAAAGACAGGAAGATGGAGAGAGAGATTAGTTGTAATTTTCTTCATCTCCTTCTACAATCCAAGGCTGTGCCACAGAGCATAAAAAGGAAGAAAATTCCACAAAAGATAACCATCTGGGGCAAAGTCTGGAAAGAGACTGCAGTATAGCATGTTTTCCTTACTAAAATTATAACTTTGGGAGCTTGCCCATCTTGTTGCAATTAATTATTCCATAATTTGTAAAGTGTGTTAATGAAGATTAATCTATTTTTTTAGGCTCAAGGAGAAAAAAAAATTGCTAGCATGGTGGAATGTAAAGACTTCTCTAAAGGGATATTTCAGCTGGAATGGGAACACAAGAAAATGAGAATGCAGATAGAAGATCTGAAACAGAAGGCTCGGGATATTGTAACGCTACCTATCTCAAAAGATCGTCAGCTAGTGAGTAAATTTCTCTAAGGTATATTTTAACTACAGAAAATTTTTCTGCCTATACCTGTAAGATCATTTATACCTCTGAAGTCTTACTACTATGGAGAAACTTGGTGCCTAATAGGTCAACAATTCAGCTTTCAATCACTGAGATTGATCAGTGATGAAATTGATGGATGGAGCACTCAGTGGATAAGAAATTGGCTGGATGGTTGCACTCAGAGAGTTGCAGTCAATGGCTCAATGTCCAAATGGAGACCAGTGATAAGTAGTGTTCCTCAGGGGGTCAGTAATGGGACTGGCACTGTTTAACATCTTTGTCGATGACATGGACAGTGGGATCAAGCGCACCCTCAGAAACTTTGCTGATGACACCAAGCTGTGTCATGCAGTCAACACACTGGAGGGAAGGGATGCCATCCAGAGGGACCTTGACAGGCTTTAGAGGTGGGCCTGTGTGAACTTCATGAAGTTCTACAAGGCCAAGTGCAAGGTCCTGCACACAGGTCAGGGCAATTCCAAGCACAAATACAGGTTGGGTGGAGTATGGATTGAAAGCAGACCTGAGGACAAGGACTTGGGGGTGTTAGTTGACGGAAAGCTCAACATGACCTGGCAATGTGCACTTGCAGCCCAGAAACCACCTGTATCCTGGGCTGCATCAAAAAAAGTGTGACCAGCAGGTCCAGGGAGGTGATTGTCCCCATCTACTCCACTTCCCTGAGACTCCACCTGGAGTACTGCGTCCAGCTCTGGTTTCTCCAGTACAAGACAGACATGGAGCTGTTGGAGCGAGTCCAGAGGAGGACCACAAAGATGATCAGGGGGCTGGAGCACCTCTCCTATAAGGACAGGCTGAGAGAGTTGGGGTTGTTCCACCTGGAGAAGAGAAGGCTCTGGGGAGATCTTATAGCAGCCTTCCAGTACCTAAAGAGGCCTACAAGAAAGCTGGAGAAGGACTGTTTTACAAGGGCATGTAGTGATAGGACCAGGGGTGATGGCTTTGAACTGAAGGAGGGTAGATTTAGATTAAATATTAGGAAGAAATTCTTCTCTGTGAGGGTGATGAGGCACTGGAACACATTGCCCAGAGAAGTTGTGGAGGCACCACACCTGGAAGTGTTCAAGGCCAGGCTGGATGGGGCTTTGGGCAACCTGGTCTAGCGGATGGTGTCCCTGCCCATGGCAGGGGGATTGGAACTAGATGATCTTTAAGGTCCCTTCCAACCCAAACCATTCTGTGATTCTATGTTGAGATGTCAACAAAGGCAAAATTAGCTCTAACTCTTAGTGTTTAAAAATTGGCACTGAGAGTAAGGAATCAGGATTTTACAGCCACAAGGAACAGATCTTTTAAATGAAGCACCATAACTTCCTTTTAAGTAAAACATCTGACGTGCCCTCATTTGGTATCTCACTGAAATACTGTAACTTTTGCTCACTATACAAAGATTGAGCGTTCCTACAGGAGCCTTGCTGAGCTCCACTTACTGCCATGTGTTGGCCCAGCAGCAGGAGGACAGAGAATTGTTTGCCATGCCTGGCCAGCAAGTCAGCACACATGTAGCTTTGAACAAACCCAGCTGGCAGGCCAGATAACATAGGTAAAGGCTGTGGGAGAGAGCCAAGGATACCAGTGGGAGAAGAGAGGAGAAAGAAGAGAAGGTCGTAGGGGAAGCCTGAGGATGTTGCAGTATGGGATGTAGAGAACTGCAGGGAAAGATAGTGGTTTTGTGGCAACGAGGTGAGAGGCATAAAGGTTTGGAGTTTGGGAAGATGGGTGGGCTAGAGGTATTGCAGTGGGGAGAGCTATATAAAGCACAGAGAAAATGAAAAATGTTGGAGAGCAGGTAAGGATATTGCAATTCAATCAAAAGATTAAAAGAAAGTCCCAAATATGTGTTTTGCTCAGGCTTCATTTGTTTTGCTGCTCTCCAAATTGCTTGTTCATTTTTTAATCACAGCTAAGGGACTTCTGTAACTAAAACCCACAAAACAGCTTTCCAGAGGTGATGTGACAACACACTGAAAAGTTCTTGTAGCAAATTTATCACCAGAGTGTTGCCATTAGCTCAAACTTCATTTAACTGATGAGCAGAACTATTGCCCTTCAGAGACAGTTAGACTTGCCCATAGCAAAGGCATACATACACCAGTTTAATCAGAATTTGAAAGCTCTGAGGGGCTTGACTTGACTTCATATTTTGAGTAGAAATGTGGGGTTAGTAGGAAAGGCAAGGCAACAGAGACCCCAACAATAGGAACAGAAAGAAAGATGGCTTAGGTAAATGCATGCAGACAAGGACCTGAGAACACCTGGAATGAGGGTTATTTGTGAAGCAGTGAGTGAAACTAGTTTGGTGCTGCAGGCAAGGAGCCTGCTGGGGCTTTTCTGTTTTTTGTCTTCTAACTAGAGCAGTCCACAAAATTTTACCTGTCACTTTGGTGGGACAATACTCTGGAAGGATGAATCTACATCTACAGAAACCTGTCTACTGCCCATTATGGGTCATACAGCCTCTTTTACCATTTGTCATTTGATAAAGAGATATTTTAGTAGTAGGGTGCCCAAGAAAAAAATCTTTAATAAATTCTCTGAAACCTGAAATACTATGCAGATATAAGAACAACAAAAGAAGTAAGAATTCCTAGGAAGCCACTTGACAGAAAATAGTTACTTTCTTCTCTGGCCTGAAGATAGACTTTATAGCTTTGGTCTCTCACTGTGTTAGCTTAGACTACCTTAGAAACAAAAGTGTAGCTTGGGTTTTTTTGAAAACCTCACAACAAATTTGTTTGGTCTTTGTTTCCATTAACACATAAGAAATAACATTCTTTCTAACAGCTGTACAGTCTAGTATTCACACAGCATCCAGGAATATCTTTACAATGTCCATTTATGATCACTAATAAGCCTTTCCACTGTGCAGAATTCTAGTTTTTTGAGTTTCCCATGGTATGATTGTATTTACAGAAGTGTGGAATTGTTGAGAACAAACAGGCTTAATAAGATGGTTTCTTTCTGTTTTTAATTCTTCAGTTCCTAACTGTGTTGAACTACGACAGCCACATTGCCCACCACATTTCAGTGATGGAGCAGACCCTTGGCATCATGGATAAGGTAAATCCTCAGTGAACCACCACATTTGAGAGAGACTTCCTTAGTTTAAATGCAGTTCCTCTCCTTCATTAGCAAGAAGTGTTTGTAAGGAATAACTGCAACTGATGTAGGCATACTAACTCTTCAGCTAACTTAAAGACTGTTGGAGCATAGCCATAGCAGCACACACAGATGAATATATATATCTCCATGTATTTATTCATCTGGCTTTCAATAGTTTCTTCAACTTGCACTGAGCTGTCTACAGCAGCAGTTCTCTAAAGTCTTTGGAAGCAGTCATCGTACATTGATTGCTGCATGGATCAATCCTATGGAGAGAACCCTCTGTTGTGCTGTTACTGGAATTAAACGCTTTCCTTCCCGAACATCTGAATGCAGATCCGCCTATCACTTCTTACACAGCACCATCTATAAAAGTCACTCTTCCATTTCTAATGAAGCATTCTTCCAGTCTTCACTGCTTAATATTTCTCTGCAGGAGTGCCAGCCTGTTCATAATATCACTCCCCTCTATATTCAAAGTAACACAGACACAACAATCTGATTTTCTGGCTCCGTCATCTATTTCAACATTCAAATTATGATTATCCTTGGTTTTAAGTGATTTCACTGGATTTTCTCCAGATTGCTCTAGCTGGCATCAGTCTCCTCATCAAGCTTTAGTATTTACCTTGTCCCTTTATAGCCCATCTGACAGCTTCAGCACAACAAACCTTTCTTCAGCAGCTCCTAGCAGCCAAGAAAGTGTTCTCAACTCACTGATTCCATTGATTTCCTTTCCTCCCTTTGCCTTTCAAGTTTTATCTTTAATATATCTCTCTCCCTGACCCATACCTCTTTGTTCTTTGTCTGCTGCTTATATTAGAACTCCATAAAGCATACTGGAATACAGTGTGTGTGAAAGACACTATACGAAGTAAAGCTAGAATGTACTACTAGTCAAATCAAAATACATGAAAGTTTATTGAGCTACAATGCAGTGCTTAAGATTATAGGTTTTCATCTAAAGGTTGTCTGAACAGCTTCTGTATAATCTCATATATTTGCTTTATTCTTTTGGAAATGGGCAGCTGCACAAGAAGAATGTGAAGAACCGTCAGAAAAGAATTAAAGAGTTGGAGAAGTGCATCAGTTTAAAAGAGCAAGAAAACTACGAGCTCAGCCTGGAGCTGAAAGAAATGCTTGTGTCTGTTTCAGAAAGGAGGCACATCTTTGAGGCAGCCAGTGAGTCACAATAATGTACTTGGTGACAAGCAAAAAAGATTCAGAAAATATCTCCAAGGCTAGCTGGTCCTGTTCTCCATCAGCATCAGCAAAGGGGCAAGGAGCGCCTGTTTATTACTGTATGTGCACAATTAGCGGTGCCCTTTCTACCACAACAATTTAACATCGTTTACTTAAGAGCATACCTAGAGACTGTTGCTCTTGTAACCAAAGTTAATTGACTAAATTGCTGAAACTATTTAAGTCAAAATATTATAGTCATTAATATCTTCATTAAGCAACATGCTTTCATCCTTTCTCAGAACTCTTTAACCCACTTCTTTCCACACATTCCAGGGAACAGAGGAAGTAATGTGGAGCTGAGAAGGGTATTTGCTACTAGGAAAACTGTAGAGATCTTTCCACAAGTAAAACTGTTACAGATTTTCAAAATAGTGGGTACTTGCTAGAAGCTAAAGGAATCATGCCGAGTGCCTTTTTGAAATTTTTTGCTTTATTCAGTACTGTAAAGACTCTTAAACCCAACTGTGAACCTTTTTTAAAATGTCTGCCTGTTTTATACAGAACTTGGAATAACCCTGGGACAGGTCCAATATATATATATATAGACTATGCATCCCCTGCAAGTACAGGCTAACCCTTATATTTGGTTTTATGCAGACACACATGTTTCTGAAAAGATTGCAAAGCAGCGTTACCGACAGATTTTGAAGCAGAAACACCTACGAGGTCTTGTAAAGGAACAAGAACAACAGTGTGAAATTCTTCAGGCAGAAGTTGAAAGACTGAGATCAAGAACATTCCCTATTCTTTAAAAATCAGAAGCCAGGTAGATTTATAATACCGTGGTCTTGTCTAAGAAAAAGACCTTGAACAAGTACCTTTTCTCCCTGAACTTTTCTTTCCACAAATTATTTCTTCTGTAATTTCTTTAAAAATAGCTTCAGTTTGAAAGATGCATGTTTGTCTGTTTTGTACATTTTATACCTAGTCTTGTCCCTGTTATAGTTCAGTTCATGAGATGTATTTCTGCTGTTTTGATTATATAAACCATACAGCTCATTACAGAAAACAAAAGGTACAAGAAATTGTAGACTGATAGAAGAATAGGTGTATTTGTATATCCTTAGTCTGCAATATGCAATTGTAGAACATTTTGAAGGTGCAGTACTGCAAGAAATCCATGAATTTGCATCTGCTAAAATTCACTTCTGTGGCTTTGACTTAATTTTGCTTTTTAAAATATATTTACACTTGTGATGGCACAGGTGTAGGTTGCTAAGAAGATGAAGGTATGCTTCAGCATGATGTGTGCTACCTGGCCCAGTCCTGAAAGCTGCTGCTGTTTATGATAATTACCCACAGCCACCAATACCTGCTGCCATGAGCAGAATCACACGAAAACGAGGTTTGGAAGCATCTGGCCTCCAAAAGAGTTGCTCTTATCTCCCAGCTCTTTACAGTCTATTCTTCTGTCAGATCTCTCCAAGACAGCTAGGAAATATAAAGAACCCTTGATAAAATTAACGACTGCTGGAGCAGGATCTACCTACTTAGGCATTCTGACTGATTTTTTATTTGCCTCTTCCATGGTGTGTGTTGATTCTTCTCCTCTTTTCATAAATGCATACAAAATCTACACTCATTCCCTTGTAAGAGCATTAATAGCTTTGATACATTAGTTTAACAAAATTCTACACTTGTAAGGAAAACTACTTCTGTTGTGATCTTGTATACCACCTCCATTTTTGCTTTATTGTCTCTAACTGGGGCCTGTAAGGATTCTATTTACATCCCATTCTTCTTGAATGATATTTTTCTTCCTCCTGAAACTTCCCTAGAAACAAGAGCTCCAAATTTGCCATGGATCTCAGGGAAGAGAACCACCCTCTTCACCAGGCACCACCATCTTTTTTTTATTAACCCAAAGAAACAGAAGAAATAGTATCTTAATACTCAAAATGCAATTAGTGATAAAGGTTGTTCTTAATTAATTCTCTGTAGACAGCAACATTCAGTATTCTTAGGAGTAAGTTGTGGGTACAGATTTAAGTCTAACGAGCCCTATCAATGTTAAAAAGGTCTGTACAATCTTTGATTTTCTTTCCCTTGAGATATGCAAGAAATTACTCCCTTAAGGAAACAGGAAATGCTAGCCATAAACAAAACAGTTGAGATGATACAAGGAATGTGATCACATATAAAACAATATTCATAGCCGGGAGAGTTGTACTGTAGTGAAGATTTATGTATTGTTACACTTGACAAGCAATGATTTTAAGGACAACAAAAGCAGACAGGAGTTACCACACTATATGCATAGGCTATGATAAGGAAAAAAAAAACAATTTTAAGTTAAGATAAAAACAAAAACATATAAAGAGACAACATTTATTGGAGCATAAACAAAATGCTGAAGTTTTATTCAGCTTTATGATGCTGTAGTTGAAGCACTCCCACTAGACAAGGCCTTGTTTTTCTTATTTATTTGAAGCGAGTTAACACCTTGGCTCTCACATGAAGTAGCAACATTAACAGCTGTTGGTTGTGATTTTCTTGCCTTCCCTTCTATTATCTCAGGCTGTGGCAGAATGCTTAAGAGACAGCTTCCCTGAAGACAACTGTCTGGACCAGTATCTGAAAATGAATGCATTATGGCACATTTCCCTCAGTAATAATTAAAGCTATTGAGAACATCTCATTGCAGCTTCAGAAATTTAACATGAAAACTAGTTATCTCTACTTAACTCGCAAAATGCTGTCATTAACTGACTGGCAGCAGGAAGACATTTGTAAAATGGGGATGTATCTATAAACAGAGAACTGAACTCTTCCTCATCTGAAGATCAACAGAAATAACAATTGAGTTAATTATTTCAAGACAAGTAACCATGCAAAGACTAATCAAAGAATGGACTGCCTTCTATTTGTTAAAAGTATGACTTGATTTCATTTTGGTTTTATTAAATAACAATTCACTGATCAAGTTATCAAGCCAGTTTTTCATAACAGCATTAGTTTTATCTTTTGCATTAAGTTATGCCTTTTACAGCACCTACTGTATCTAAGTACAAAGCTTTACAAATATCTCCTGAGAAAACCTAACCTCAAAGCATAATGTCCGCTGTCTGATCAACACTTCTTACGTGATCAGAATTCATTGTCTTTTCTTCTTATGCGTGTGTGGAACCGAATGCTTCGCACTTGTAGATTATGCATCTACAAAATCTTCTTCTGTTCTGCTGTAGTGCAGTAACTGGTCTTCTAATCCAAAAGTATCTATCAGCTGAGTGAGACTCACTTTCTTGCCATCTGCAGAAAAGGCCGACTGCAGTTCATATAGCATCAGCTGGGTACTGCTTCTCCATTTCACTATCAAAGCCTGCAGTTCAGACAGGTTGTTCTGAAATTGGGACAAACAAAAAAAAGAAATTTTATCATTTGCTGAAATGTGGGGGTTTTTGGTACCCTGCTGATCTATTTTGATAAAAAGCCTTAAACTGAGACAATATACAAACACCACATCAAAAAAAAGAGTGAGTCAGTATTGTTGCTTAAACCAATACATGAGGATTACACTATGAATTCAAAGAATGATTTAGAAGTGCTTTTTCAGAGGTTCTCCTCACCTTAGATCGGTACATCTTAACCAGTTTGAGCCTTCGGAGTAGTTCTTCCTTTTCTTGCACTTGTTTCACCAGCCTTACTTTTTCATCCAGGGACTGCTGCTGACTAAGGTCAGACTGGAGCACATGAGAATTCTCTGCTGATCCATAGAGATCACTTTCCTGTAAGGGACTTTTGAAACATGTATGTCCAGTGCTGTTTCTTTCCACGTTTTCAGAACCATCCTGTAATCTGGAACAATCTGTATTTGTAATTGTCTTGGGCAAGCACCCTTTGTCAGCATCAGCACTGTCTTTTTCTTCAGAGTCTATCTTGAGCCGCTTTGCCACTGTAAAATTAGCTTTAAAGGAACGTCTTGTTTTCCTTAATCGGTCCCTCAGAGCTGCGCTCATTGGCTAAAAAATAATAAAAAAAACAAACCAGAGGGATCAGAAGAATCTAATCTTTGATCAGATTTCAAAGAGGTGTAGAACTGTTTATCCTGGTTATCATTTACATAGATTATGTCATATATGTAAAGATCGTTGTAAAGCCAGACTTCCTAATTCTCACTATAGCTTTCTCAAAGTTAACTTCTTCCTTTCACATGTGTTTGCACACACAGCTGCAAGATATGGAAAGCTGTACCTCCATGTTTTCTAGGAGCAAATCTTGTATTACATATTAAGGCAAACCCACTTGTCTAGTCTTTGTGCAGAAGATGTACAGTATATTTCAACTTGGCTAATTTTATTCCATCAAGTTCAATTTCCCCCTCTAGTTTAATAGAGATAAGGATGGGAGGGGTTTTTTTGCTGTTCCATCCTACCACACATACACACTTTCTGTATTAGCACTAGTATAAAACATCTATATTCTACTTGAGTGTATTAGAAATTATCGGTATAATTTTGATTTGTTCATGCTTTGAGATCCATCACTGATAAGCATCTAAAGTCATTCTTTTTCTTCAAAAGAAGTTAACAATGTTGGGGTTTTTTTTTATAATCCATGTCTAACAGTTTCACCTGTGAAAATATATTAAAATATGGGAGAGAGGGATCAGTTAAGGAACACTTGCTAATTAGCCCTATGTATCCAGCACAAGTCTGGATGCTGAGCATGACAGCATCACTGTAATGCATGCTAGGATGAACACCAAAGTAGAGCTCTGCAAATAGTGACATTGCTGGAAGAACAGTAAGTTTTCATACCTGTTTCCCTGAACTAGTTCCCTGTGGAGCTGCTGTCCCAGAATCCTTTGGAGTACTGCACAAAGATGTCAATTTTTCAACCACTGGTTCTTCCATCTCGAGATGGATAGCAGTTTCTGTTAAAAGATTGAATGAATTATGTATGGTGCCATTTTGACCTGATTATAATGAGTCATGCGGCTGCAGAAATGAGTAAAAAGCTCTAATAAGAAATACTAAGGCTTATTTTCTAATTGTTAAGTTCAGAAAGACATCTGCCTAAGTTACACAACTGTTTCATGTGCTAAGTAACATCTTGCTTTGTGGATGGCTTTTCTTCAAGAAGATGAATGCCACTACTAAATGGTATGAAGTATCTTACTATGAATTTTGTATATTATTTTTCCTTCACTCAAAGCTCCGTGGAATTTTTTCTTAAAAACATGAAAAATATTAGAAAAAAATTTATAATGGAGAATAAGACTTTTTCTATCTGATATCCTCTTTCAAGTGTTAAAAAGGAGGAAGACAACTTATGAAGCAATTGGACCCATTCTAGTGTGCCTGTAAATCCAAGGTCAGATCCTGCAACACTACACTCATCCAAGAAAAAAAAAAAAATCACTCCAAACAAACTGTATTTTCTTAACCTGAATAACCCTTACTGCTTGTCTAACTCAAAGGAATAATCCTTACTAAGCCAGGTTGTGAAGAACCAGTCCTTTCATTTAACTGCATCCCAAGTAATGATAAAAGTACTGTTGGGAGCCACAAGATTTTTATTGTCCACATGTATAAACAATTAATCTTTTCTATAAAACAAAATAATTGGGTACCCAGGTCTGTGAACCACTGTCTCATTTGATCCTTCTGGGGAGGCTGCTTAAAAAAGTAATTACTCACAGAAGTAGAATTTTAGAATAAAAGTAAGCATTCCCAGTTTGCTCAGAAAAGCACCTTAATTAAAATGAAAAGTCATACCTCCCAGCATGTACCAACTTCAAATTGATTTGGCAACATTTAACTTAGTTTAGCACTTGTGAACCACATGCTAATGACCAAAATGCAGCTGGAAAATCATCAGCCAAGCCTCTGTTTACCTGTAAATTGCAATTAGGAGTTTCAAAACAGAAGCCTCTTAAAAATAAAATCCTGCAAACAAATCACCAGGCAACACAAGACTGGCATAAGGGGATTCCTCTTCAGAGAGCAGGCATACCAAAGCTTCAGTATGCCAAAGCTTTACTAACCCAGCAACCCTGGTCTTCCTGGCTCTATACCAAAGGACACAGGTCCTCATTTATCTTACAAGTCAACATTCCCCCCAGTTGTTCAAAATTCAACATAGAGTTTTCTATTAAAGAAAAAAAAAATTCTTTACTAAAGTCTAGTTAATTGGGTATTTTAGCAATCTGTGAAGGGAGTCCACAGTGCCTATCAAACATAATGCAAATTACTATTATTGCTTAATGTAAGCAAGAGCATAGAAAAAGCTACATCATGCCTACATATACAGTATGTCACAAATATTTCATAAATCTTACTAAGCAGCAAAATAGTTTCGAGCCCAAGAGCTCAAGTCTTTCAAAATAAATCCGGTGACTCTCTGGCTTTACATTCTAATGCAGATTATTTGTCTTCAAATGACCACAATGAATATGTTCTCCAATAGTTCACTGATGCTGTTACTTTAACTCTCTCTTTGGCAGCACATTCACATAGGTTTCCTGCGCTCTTAAAATCCTTCCCCAAGATCTCCAAGAATCCTTTACATTTCATGTTATTTATCACACAGAAAAATAATTCTGTCCAGCAAGTAAGGAAAACTTGGGCCAGGAGGGAAAAAGACAATTTTGGACTTGAGTACTTACTTGATTTTGCACTTTGGCTAAGTCTCTGATACTATGTGCCTCAGTTTGTCTGCTTATTGCTACGCTGTGTAACAGCGCTCCCTCCTTTTACATTCTCCTCTCACCAACCGAAGGCTTACTAACAATTTTTCTCGAGCTAGTTTTCCACCCTACAGAGAAGCAGAGAGAAGGCTGGGCAGCCCATAAGCAGAGCCAAGCCGCTCTTCCTGAAGCGATGCACCCTGGAGGGCCAAGAGGCTCCCCAGAAGCGGAGCACAGCAGAGACCGGCAGCGCATTCACAGTCCACGGCGGAGGCCGCCCACGGAGCACAAGGCCCACATCGGCCAGCTGGGCCAGAACCCGACGTGGGGGCCAAGGAAGGAGACAGCCTTGAGGGACCCTCTCCACCCTCCTTCCTCTACCCCAACATCACCAAGCCACGGGAAGCAGAACCCACCCCAGACACCCGGGAAAGGAGCCGAGCGGAGCGAACGGGCACCGCACCAGCACCCAGCGCTTCAATCTCCCGCTTCCGGGGCAACGGGGCGGGCCGAGTAGCGCATCGGCAGTGCGCCTGCGCGCGCGCAGCGTGTTACGTAGCCGACACAGGCGGCTCTGCGTCTGCGCGCAGTGGCAGGCGGTGTAGGGGTGTGGGGCGGGTGGGCGAGCGCGAGCCTTGTTGCTGCGGGCGGTAAATGCGGGTTGGGTGCTGCTGCCGCCTCAGAGGTGCCGGGCGGAGTGGGGCGTGCGGAGCCTCCGCTGCGGGGCATCCCTGGGAACCTTGTACACGCTTCTGTTGCAGCTGAGCATGCAAGGCCGTGCCGTGTCCCTTAGGCCGGCGCGGGCCTGCCACCCCGTGGCTGGGGTTTTGCCCAAGGCCAGGTGTTGTCTCACTGGAAGTGTCCCGGTGCTGGGGAGAGAGGCTCCAGGCTCAGCATGCAGTGCGCCCCACCGTGAGGAGCAGGGCAGGCCCAGGCACAGCCTTTCGGCGCAGCTAAGGGAACCACAGCTCTCCATTTCGAGCCACCCATCATCTCTACCTCAGGCACTGTCTCCTCACATAAGGGGAGAAAAACTGTACCCGAGGAAGGCACCGGGAGAAGTGTGATCTGAACAGCACTGTCTTGGTTGTGAGGGATGGAGGAAGAAGTGAAAATGAAGAAATTAGACTGGAAAATCAGGCAGATAGATTGTGATTGTGACAAGGAGCAGCCCTAGCTGTAGTCGCAGTCATGCAGTTCAGAGCAGAATTAGTGTCCTGATGCTCAAAGGCGCTGCTGAAACAAGCAGGATTTTCCTATCTTTATCAGGAAACTTCCTTTCCATGCTGCAGACCTGGTTTCTCCACATGGATTTATGTTTCTCAAAACTGATTTGTACAAAATGTTTTTCCAGTATAACTGTCAGGACTGAGAAAATGAGCCATGTTAAAGCCATAACGGCAACGGGGATAGTGTATCAGTGGTTCCTCCAGCACTACCCACAGCCAAACTGCTCCATGCTGTGCATTGAGGCCTTGCACAGCTGTGCTGGGTGTTGCACATGGAATACAAACACCTGCACGCTCTTGCTAGATCATGCCCTTAATTTGTGTAGCAGAAATGCATTAATTTCCTGCCTGGTTCCTTCTCACAACCACAGATGAGGATGCTCAATTTTCTCTTCACCTTGTGTAACTCCCAGCTGTATTGAGACACACAGTCTTGCACTGAGAGGTGAGTAAGCACTGAGTGTAGGTCTGATAATATGTTAGCACTTGCTGTGCTTTTGACCATAAGTATACATAGATTCACTCACTTCAAATAGAATTTCACAGCAACCTTTTTCTCTCCCACAGTAAAAAGTATCTAAGCATTGAAAGCCCACCTAGAACAAGTCCCTTTGGGAAATCAGAGAACTTTAGATTGCTCCTTGTATAGGAGTTGACTATCTATGGGTGAAACTAGTTTAGAAATTATATTCTCAGTAGCAAATGTGGGAGTTTAGATTATGTGACTAAGTTGTATGATCTTTTATAACCGTCTAGCAAAAAAACTCACACAATACCTCAATTGTTGAGGCAGTTTTGAGGCATTTTTTAAAACCTGCTCCTTTTTTATTTATTTATTTTTTAAATACCTGCAGCTAATTTTTTTAATACGTTAAAAATGGGCTCCTGCGTGCAACAGTCAAAGTGCTAATAGAGCTGCTGCTGCAAATTTATTAAGTGGGTTGGATCTCAAATACACTGGAGCTTTGAGATGGCATGTCTCCAACTTCACAACATATTTCCTTCTGTCTCAAGGATGGTCCCTGCTTTAAATTACTCATGCTTTGTTGTACAGACACGTTAACAGTTGAGTTGCACAAGAACAACAGAAAGTTTGAGATTTTAGATCATTTGCCAGCTGAGATTCCAGTAAGATTTTACAGGAACATAACACATGAAAAAGTCATCCTGTGCATTACCATTGCTAGTTTCTTAGAGCAACACCCACACGCCCCACTCCAGGTGAGGATTACAGTCTGCTTGAGACACTGAAGATAGAAAGATGGTTCCATACATTGGGTTTGTGAGTTTAATGTACTACACATAGAGTAGAGAAAAGGCAGTGTTATCAGTATTCATTCATGGGTAATCACTCTAGGAAGAGATCCTGTTGTAGGCTGGTATTAAGTGTTTAGCTGTGTTTACCACATTAACCTGTGGGTTTACTTGGTGTTTACATGTAGTACTGCAAAAACATGATTTGTCCAAGATGTGGCAAGAGGCTCCTGATGGAGCTGGGAACTAGAGTGTCATCAATCACTATCCAGTGACTATCCCGTACTTTTATTGCAGAAACCCAATAGTGATGGATATGATGTTATCTGCAACTTAATGATGGCAAACTGGAGTCAGACTAAAACTTTCCTCTGAAAAGTGCATATCTGTTTCCCTTGAGGAAAAGACATTATCCGTGTTTTTGATACCAGCATGTTTATGGCACGCTGTAGAGCGTTTCTCATACTGTTCAGTTAAGCTCATGGGTACATGCACACAGCTATCAAGTTCATTGCAATACAGTCTTTATTAAACACTATAATGCTATTGTTTGATTTGTGAGGTTTTTTATTCCTTTTGTGATCAGAATAGTTTGAGGTAAGCAAAATAAAAGGAAAAAATGCATAGGAAATTGTGCACTGGGTAATAAAATTATTGAGCTCTATTTGCTGAAGATATTGCTTCCCTTCAGAGAAACTTGTTTCCCCAAAGGAACCAGAAGGAAAATGTCCTTCCTGGATTTATTTTCTTTAGTGTTTCTGTGATGACATTTTAGTGATTGAATTTGGGTTTTTTTTCAGTTTACATCAGTTTGTCTGCACCATTGAAAGTCTCTATGTATTGTCTCTGATTAACATTAAATTAACAGAAGAGCACTAGGGCTCACACATCAGCACTGAAAGGACAAGAACATGTTATATTCCCCTGTGGGTACCATCTGTAGTAGCAAAGCCAAAGTGGAGAGTAATAGTAGAGGATACTGACGTTGGGCTTAGAGACTCCAGTTTGACCTTTATGGGTTCTTCTCTTCCAGAGAGCCAGGAGCATCACAAAACTTCCATTTAACAGTTTGCTGGGCACAACAGCCAGGCCTTTTCTCCCTAAGCATTGCCAATGAGTTACTGAGATGTTAGTCAACATACTAAGTCTTAAGCCACATACACATTACCCCTTTCTCTCATTTTTCTGAAATCTGTTGATCCTGTTTAAAGCCAAATGATGTTTCCTGATGCATGAAGTACACTCTGCACTGCCTGCATATTCTCTCTTGCCTGAGGCAGGAGGGTGGAGTGTTTTTATGTGCCTAACCACTAACTGCTGCAGAAATTTTTAAAATCCTACCCACTTCACCGTGGGCCTAGGGCTGTGTTCTTGCTGGCTGCAATTCACTTCTCAGATAAATGTTCTGACTTGCTTATAGCCATGTAAATATACCAAGGGAAGGGCTTTATAGACCAGATACCTGGAGTAAAAACAGTTTATGACAACAAAACCTGTCCTTGGGAGATAGATTGTGCTCTCATAATGGTGCAAATGTCCAGTAATTGCAGTGAAGTCACTAGAATGACATCAGCATGAAGCTAAAGTAAAAGTAAAATTTTATTGGCTTTTCTGCTTTACATCTGGGGCTTGCTTAGACTATTCCCTATTTTTTACTTCAATTTTTAAGGTACCTGTCTTGAAAAGAAAAACTCGCGTAATTTATTGTAGCTGAGAGGCACTGCAATTTGCCATTAAAAGATAATGTAAAAGCCAGCTGAGATGGGCTTCCTAGTTCTCGCTGCTGCATGTGTGAATAACCAAGTGGGTGAGGCACAGTGCTAATAAAGGGGAATGGCATAAGACTGTCTCTTATTTATGTGTCTGCTTGTGGGATTTTCTCTGACATAGTCATGCCAAAAATTACAGTTTGAAGTCTTTACAAGACTGTACCAGACAAAGGAAACAGTAAACAGACCTTCAGTGTTCTTGTCTTTGCTGGAGAACTGATTGATCATTATTTTAAGAAAAATCAAGCCTTTTAAATCTAAGCCCTTGCCCAAACTAGTCCCTGGTACAGCTTTTGTCATCTGTGATGGTCAGAACATTTTTGTGTTAAAGGTATTTGGACTGTAGTGGAGCTTGAAGAGTTGTTTCATTTTCTCACATATTTAATACAAAAGTTCATTTCATGCTGTGCGCGTGTAACTCAGGTTGCTTGCATTTATCTGTGCTACTGAAATTGATGAAGCTGAAAAACTGGGCAGGATTTATTTGCTAGTACAGATGAGCTAGTTTGAGGGCAGTTACCCGTAGTCTGTCAGCCTTGGGTGGACCCAGTGGATTAAACTGGGGTACCAAACAAGTCATCCAGTGAGCAGGTAAGCACAGATGGAGATGCACACCTTACCTTCTTCCTGGGCTCTTGGGGGTTTCACTTTTGCTCTGAGTATAGATATGAGTGAGAAGTGTCCATCATCACTTCAGCAGCATCACTGGTTGTCATTTTGTTTCAGAACAAATAACCATTCTACTGAGCACACCTCCTTCCCTACCAAACTGCAGCATCAGCAAGCAGGATTTAAAAATACAGTTCTTCCCTGTTATTAAGAAACAGATTAGGTCATTTACCTGAGGCTAGAGAAAGCCTTATAAACTAAAAATTTGGAGGCCTTTTCCTAAGGATGAAATATGAATGTGGTTTTCATGGGAGTTTTTCATCTCTGGATACTGTTGACAATAAAGTCATGTCTAGAGGGCTGCGATTTCAGTGTGGCAGTGTTGTCAGGCACTCACCATGCTTGCGTTGCAAACCAGGCTCACAGGTCACTTGTGAGAGCTGGCTTAAAGCTCTTTCCTGTTTTCCTGGTCATCCAGTTAGTAACTTACATAATGTTTTAAGTGTGCATAGTTGTTGTGATATGGGGGATATGTCTGTGTGTTATTTGTGCAAACAAAATCACATGTCTAAGGACAGCTGCCTCAGGTTTGTGAGGTAGGCAATTCCCCAAGAATTGTGAACAGGTATGAAACTGTCTTTATTATAAAGGTTGAAGCAAATTCTTTTAAAGTCAAAAGACATAAGGTACTTACAGACAATGGGAATTCAGTAAATACTTGCTTATCACCTGTCCTCTCAAAATACTCAGCTACAGGGAAGGCAACAAGAATGTCTTCTGTGCCATTTCCTTTAGCAAGTAAAATGTGCAGTGAAGCTTTTTGACTTCTCCATGTTTCTTGAATAAAATACGCTGTTTATTCCGGTTACGGCTCATTTCAAAACAGATATTTCAGTGTTTGTGAGCTGTATTGCTCTTGTTCCAAATATTTCCAAAGTAATTTCAGTGCAGATTTTCTATTCAGATTCATATCTGAAATAACTGTATTTTGAGTGCCTTTCTCTACATAGGCATACAGAAAGAGCTTTACCGATGAGTGTGTAATATTTTCTTACAACCCCTATGGGTTGAAGTGATCATTCTTATGTTATTTTTACTGTTGTCATGTTGCCTTACTGCAGAAGGGCAGCTTAGCCCTTGTGACATTTGAAGTCATTGAGAAAGTTCCTGCTGAAGGGAAGCAGAACTATGCTATCCTAATATGAGTTAGTAGAAGTGTGGCATATGGAGTGAGCTAATGGTATGATTTCATGCGGTGCTGAGATACTGGAATTACTGACTGCATTAGCATAAGTGTTTCACACTGTGTTTAATGTGTGAGAAGGCAACCAGTCTCTCTCTCAGCACATTAAGGAAACTGTATTTTGGGTGAAGAACATTTTTATCAAATGGAGTCCAGGAATGCTGAACTGATGCTGAGAGAAGAAAGAAAATTCTTCGGTGAACCAGGTTAGCAAGTGCTACCCACTTTAACTGGGGACAGTTGCCCATCAGTAGCCCACGTAGCTTTGAGGTTGTGTCCTGGCATCAATGACCTCCATCACACATATCAATAGTCATTGAACAAATCTCTTTGTCATCAACCTCTTTGATGAGAGCCATGCCATACCATATCAAGCAACGCTCCTGTAACTGGAAATCTCCCAGTACTTTCACAGCTGAAAGAGTTATTCTGTTTTTGATGTTTTAAAGTTTAGTGCATTTTTTCCTTCAGTTAATTACAAGCATTTTATGGGTAACGTATGCCAGAATAAGCTATTTCATCATTATTAAATGCTTGGTGGTAACTCAACACATGGGTATGCATTGACAAGTTTTCTCTTGAAAGACTCCACCAGAGTTAGATCAGCAGATAGATCACCCTGGAATTTTAGCTAGCATATACCCTGCCTCTTCTTGAGTTTGTGAAACTGGGCATGACTAACCTTTAAACTGTCCACACTGATGTCTGGATAGGAAGTCCTATGTGGGATTCATTTTTTTAGGATCAACAGTGCACATACGGGTGCACCCTACTTAATCATGTGTGATACATGGGTACAAAGAGTAATCAAGACTGTCACCGTCTACTCCATGCAGTTTATTTTGTTAGGTGATATCTTTCTTTTCCACTTAAGGGAGGAATTCTGGGTCAGATTTTTTTTTCCTTAAAGCAGGATTCTCACTTTCTAAAAATCAAGACTGGAAACTGTAAAACTACCTCTGGTCAAACACTTCCTTGTCCTAAGCTTTTCTCTCAAACCTAAAGAGACATGCTTTCTCACAAACATCACTATAATGCAGGAGCTACTACTACTTTGCATTACCTGTTAGTGTGCCTAGCTGTAGCTGCTGATTTTCTGAAGATGTGTTTAAAACAAAAAAAAAAAAAAAGGACAATAGGCAAAGGTTGGAAATGGCAAAGAGGAGGTTCTCTTTTTCAGACAGAATGTTTGTGCTAGTACCCGTTACTGAAATGTCTTGGCGTTTTGCTGTTACCATCTCAAGGAGTTTCAGGTTCCATTTAGAACAAATAAATAGCTCTCCTCACTGATCTCCAGCTTCTCAGGTGCATCTTGCAGGTGAGAAGTACAAATATGTCTTAAAAGCCAACACTGGTGAGATGCTGAAAGTTGATGCTGGCCTGCAACATCAGAGTCACTGCATAGCACTGCTGAGAAAACTGCAAATGGATGCTGCCCTTTCTGCTCAGGCAATGTCCCTCAAGTCTGCCATTCTAATTATTCCAGATGTAGTATGCATTTTTAACAGTCAAGCCTGCAGTCTAAGTTTGACACCAGGCAACCAACCTGAGGTACAGCTCCCTGGAGAGTCTACCAGGCAGTAGAGAAGTTGAGAGGACCTCGAGAAGCTAAAGAATTTATACGTTTTCCTTTTATCATGAACCCGAGTCCACCAAAGATACATTGCCATGCATATTGCCAAATTTCAGAAGCAGGCCAGAGTGGTGAAGTCATTCTGTGATGCACTCTTAAGACTTGGCTGTGTCACCAGAAGGACAGGAGCAATACCATCAAGGAAGAACAAAATAGTAGGGACATGGTTCATGTATATATCTTACATAGAAATATTTACTTTTCCTTTCCTAAGTAAACCTATGTGCAAGAACCATCCTCACAGATGTGATGGAAAAGTTGCAATGACTTATCATCCAAAATGTGGAGGATCAAACCCCACACCCTGAAATCACTGTGATAAACTCTATTGCTGCTAGTAATTATTGCTGCACTTATTTTTGAAACAACAAGGCCATATGGGCCAATTTCATCTTTAGTTTAGCTGATTTCATTGGAATTGATGATTTTATATCAACAACTAATTTCATTTAATTAATTTGTAAGCATTTTTTTATCTGCATAATTTGGGTGGAAGAAAGGTGGGAAACGTGGGATAAGATTAAATGCCCCTCAAGTGCTTTATTTCTGGGAAGCAGCTAAGTGGGAGATGCGGCCTTTTTCAGTGTGTTGGCCTGTTAAATTCATTACTCCAATGAAAGCAACTGCAATCTAAGATTCCCTTTACGTTTATGATGTCCCACAGATGCAGCCATGTTCAAACTGATGCTGTAAGCAATTACACTATGACTTAATGTTCGTTGTCTCAGGCAGAGCAATGCCAAGAGGTAGTCACCAAATCAGGAAGCTCTTTCGTGAAGAGATGGGTATGTGTTTAAATCAGAGCATCTTTAGATTATATTCCACAAATGAATGTTGACTGTTTTCCCATTGATGTTTTAAAAATGCAGTTCCTAGGTAAAGTATTAAAAAATGCATTAAAGGGACACTCTTAGCATTTTCTTTCTAATTCTTTAAAATACTGTTCACAGTTGTCCCTAACAGTTCCTGAATACTTGACACAGAAATATTCTGTAAATATTTCACTTGCACACAAGTACATAACAAACAATTTTCTTGTATTTGATCATATGCTTGTTTATTGCTAAGTTGTTTATATGTTGGGAGCTATACATCCCAATTTTTTATCGTACACTTACTTGTATTGCTTCTAGAAGCTGCTCTTTTTTCACTAGTTTGTTGTTGTTCAGTAGTGCAGACACTGTGCATTTGTTTTAGGAAAAGCTGAAGGATTCCACTGACACTGCAAATAGCTACAGTAAAGTAAATAGAACAGAAGTATGAGTGTGTAATTTTAATAGCCCCTTTAACACCAACACAACCATAGTTCACTGCCCTCCCTCCTGTGACCTGATTGATCTTGACTCTGGCAACTGCATAGTCTCTGTTTCCATTCTGTCTTCTTCTCACTTGGGTTCTGTCTTCCTAAGTTTTCATTATAATATTTTAGTGCATGTATTGGCTTGTTGATTTCTTTGTTTTGCTTGATTGCATACGCTTGGTGTGCATTAGCTACCACAGATGTTTTCTGTCTGCCACATTTTGTGTACTGAAATGGAGAGGATCAAACCTCTTCATTGATGAGGATGGGGATATATGTGTGTATCAATGTCTCAGTAAGCATTAGGTATCAGACATGGCTGTTTATTGGCAAAAGAATTTGCCTCTAGACATATTAAGAACAGCAGTTTCCAATACATGCTGTTCATGCCTGCACTGTTAAGGAAGTACCTTATGAAACTCTAAGTTAAACACTGCCTGCTGGTCAGGTGGATGAGGTTCACAACAATTTGGCACTGGTTGTCCTTCACCAGCAAAATATGGGAGTTTTTACCTGCAGTTACAAGTTTAAAGGCATTTGCGAAACTGCCAGAATGTTATTATCAAAACAGTAATTAACTGAAGTGTCATGCAATTAAACTAGACCAGCATGTGTTTGACAGCCTTGGGCAACACTAGGAATGAAGTCCCCAGTTCAGCACAGTACTTAAATATGCATGTAGCTTTAGGCATGTGGGTAGTCCCTGTGAAGGCTAGCAGTAGCTCCCAGTGATCAGAAGTCTAGGAAACTCAGTGTCTGAGGAAAGCTGCAGGACCAGGAAAAGCTTAGTCTGCTGTTGAAAACCCTAATGGCATATATGACAACAGCATTCAAATATATGAAAGGTGGTGGCAAGAAAGGAGGTAAGTTACACTGAGAACGGAAGAGAAGAAGTGATCCTAGCTGAAGCAGGAGATACTTGTTTTGGAACTTCAAGACATTTTCTAGCAGGAAGTATGGTGGGATACAGACCAGATCACCTTGGGAGGCTCTGAAACCTCATGGAAAGTTTTAAAAGTATTTTAAATAAAAATCTATCAAGAATAGTTAAGGTGGAGCTGGGTCTTGGGACAGAGAGATGGACAAGATACCTAATTGAAGGCTTTTTCAGCCTTATTTTCGACATTTGTATAATTTTATGTGCTTAAAATTACACATGTACCTCAAAATAAATGTATAAAGATTCTCACAGAGTTCTTTATAAGCTTAGGCAAACATTATTCTGTCAGAAGGGGGAGCAGTGGATCGATGTTCTTACTGGGCTCCCTGTCAGTACCTCATCTTTCCAAAAAACTGGATTCAGTGAACTCAATGTACTGAACTCCAAAAAATACACACACTTGCTAGTGAGGGTTCCTCACTTCAGATCAACACCTATACTGTGTTTTATCCGTTATTTTTATCTTGCCATCGTACCTAACAGAATGATTTTCTTAGTACCGATTTTTAATATTTGGATGAGTGTGGAGTTTGTGTGTGTGTGTAAATATTTTGTTCTGAACTCTTTAATTTACGCTGGAAGTTAAAAACATCTTTAGGTGTTGTGGTTACAAAGCCTTAAGCTGACAACTTTAATCATGGATGTTCTTAAGTAGAATCCAAAGGGCAGTTCCTTTGCAGGCACTGGGTTAAGGAAGTCAGCTACCATAACACGCAGGTGGCAACCCTGTGATAACGATAAATATACCCAGAAAGATCTATGCGAGCGTCTGAAATACATAACATATGGAGTGAGGATAAGCCCAGGGTGCCTTCATTTTAATAAGAGAAGGCTGTGTGTTATCACAGGTCTCACAAGCTGAACTTCTGATGGGAGCAAATTAATGAGAATCTGAATCACTGTGAAATGAAAAGTTTGAATAACAGCTAAGTTTCCAGCCAGTCATCTTGCTGAGAAGTGGTGACACACAACAGTCCTGGCTTTTGAGAAAGGCAATACTTTTGTGCTTTGGATAAGAAACGGGATTTTTCAAGCAGAGACATGAAAATAGAGATGGGCACAGTCAGAAGGTTCAGAGCCAAGTCAGAAAAACTGCCAGAAACTGTAAGCAGAGGTGACTTAAGTAGCTTGGATCCAAGTTTTGAGTGTTCACTTGCAAATGTCTTAGAACTATTTAAAAAATAATCTGCTAGTCTGAAGTTAGTGTTTAAGCCCTGGTATAAGCAAGGCACTGAAAATCAAAGCTTCCTTTTTCCCCTGGGTTCTACTCCTGCTGACAATAAAACCTTCCCAATCAGCTCTGCGTATTGGAGAGCTGGCCCTACAGTTGTCACGTTAACATTGTCATTTTGATTGCGACAATTAGTTACGGATCAATTAGATGAATTGTGATAGATGCAGCAACTTAGCACATCTGGGTTCTAACTGTGCATGAACTAACTGTAAGAGTGTCATGCATGAAAGAGCTGCATGATTTCTATAGAAATTACTATTATTACTATTTTTACTACTACTACACCAATAAACATGGGTAGATGTTCCACAGCCTGCATTGTACCTCTGCGTTCTTATGAAGCAGAAATAAATAAAATCAAAGGGCTGCAGACCCGCACTGATCTGTTCTGTTCTTTTCTGGGTCACAAATCTTCTCTGTGTTTATACTTCAACAAACAGCTTTTGGTTGCAATTAGCATATCACTTGTGGTTTTGTATGGCAAAGGTGTGTCTGGCTAGATATTTGCTTGCAGAAGCATAATCTCTCATGAAAAGTGAGACACTTGGAGAGGTGTGAGGAAATCAGAGCATAAAGAAAATAACCATGAATGAGGCTGAATAGTGCTTTTAACCCACATAAGAAGAAAGCTGCAAACTAAAAGGTGTTCTAGATTAAAGAACAGTGAAGGATCATAAAACAGATTGAAAAACCCTTGTTAATGAGCTGCCAGCTATGACTTTTGACTTCTATAATATTGCTCAAATATTTACTCTCATTCTAATGGTTGATAAATGGTGTGTCTCTACTCTGTAACTCTAGTCACAGTTTCCAGCTTTTACTTATGTCCATTCACAATTAACTCAGAGTCAAGGCAAAAAAGAATGTGTGGGGATGGGCTTATTTGAACTCTTGTATCTGTTTTTCCCGAATGGTTTCTGAAGAGAAGTGTTGAGTCTATGGTTGTTCCCTGTGGATCTCGTCTGTTGTTCTGTCTCTGTGGGAATGTTTGTACGGTCAGGAAGTCTGTGCCAGGGTGTCAGATGTGGATGCGAAACATGATCAGGATTACTGAAGTGCTGGCATATCAAAATAGAAAAAAAGTACACAAATGCTATAATTAATTTCAACACAAGATACAGATGAAAGGCACCATGAAAGAGATAAATAATGAGTATTTATAAAAATCCATATATAACAACAGAATTTGAGAAAGACAGACCTTGTACCTTTTGACCAAGATCTTAAAAAAAATCCCCATGTGGAACAAAGTTGGATCCCAGTTTCAGTCTGTGCCAGCTTCCTCATGAACAGAGCAAAAGACCTGTATTACCTCCAGGATAACCACCGTGGAGTGGACTGCACACTGTACACGCTTTACTCTCTCCAAACCTTTTCAATGACCAGGTTGAGCAAAGAAAGACCACTATGCTTTCTGCAGACCTGATATAAAGGTGTTTTTTTGTAAACAAGCAGTTCACTTTGAAAGTCAAGGTAAAAGTATGTTCTAGACAAAAACACCTAAACCTTCCCTGTTGAAAGACATCTTAGACTCTGACTCAGCTTCAAATCTGCTGAACAGTATAACTCTTTTAATGCCTGTTTTTGATGTGTTCTTGTGGAGTCAAGGGTTGCTTATCATGCCCAGCTATAGCATTTGTAGCTTATTACTCATGACAGATAGTTTAAAACTTGTTTACTTTGGTTGTTCTATATAGTGCATCTGTCATTATCTTTGAAGGATTGAAAGTCTGACTTAGTCATTCAGTCCATCCACCTTATTCCATTTCCTAAGAAATTGGTTGATGAATTTGAAATGGCTTAAGATTTTCATCATATGAATTAAAGACACATAATTAGGAGGAGAAAGATACTGTACTGGTATGCAAGTGATTAGAATCTGTGCCCAAATCTGTCACAGTCTAATTTGATGTCTTCCACCATGAGCCCCCCATCCCTCTGTTGAGGACAAAAACATTTGCCTGGCTTTCAGATCTGTAGAACAAAGCTTCTGTGGATGCACTATTGAAATTGGGATATGAGCTTCTGAGTTGTATCCCTTTAAAGAACTTCGGTCAGAGGTCTCTTTCTATTCAAGGTGCAATAAAAATGAAGTGTTTTTCTTACCTTCTCACATATTCTCCCTGCATCCTTGCCATAGGCCCAGTGTGCAGTATAGAATATAGCAGCTTTGAACTCTATAGCGTCTTTGCTTACTGAGAAGAGCATTTAAAAAAAGATGACTTTAGAACTGTTGTATCATTCTTTTATTCTGAACTCAGCTTTTTATTGGTGCTATAAACTACATGCTTCTTATTTGCAATAATCCAGTTCTTCATTTTATCAGTATTTACTGAGCTGAAGGGATTCTGAGGTGTATGTCGGGGGTCAGTTAGAAAAGGTGTACATAGTAGCCTACAAAAGACATATTTAAATTGATACTGTAACCAGTGTAATAGCGGACATTTCTGGATAAATGAATATTACTTCTATTATGAATAAGTGCTTATCAAAACAGGTGTTGTGCACAACTTATCCCCTCAGTATAGATCTGATGATGCATTTGCGTGCCTCGAGGGAGTGAATGTCCTTCCGGCAGAACTCAGTAAGGAAAATTTTTGGAAAATAGTCAGGAAAGCAAAAAATATTAGCACTTGTAAATTAAAGCCTTAGGTATTAAATCAAGGACTAGAGACAATGCACTGTAAGTTAAATGAGCAGTTCCATTTTGTAAATAAAGAGTAGCTCAAGGCACAGGTAAAAGGAATAGACCAGGGAAAGGTACTAAATTTCAAAAACTTCAGTACAACAGCTCACAGAACTCTGCTGCCAGTCACGTGAATTGAAATAACACCTTCCCTCCTATGACCACAAAACTTAGGACTTAATTTCCGTAGCTCCTTGCAAAAATGAGAAGACAAGGAAAATTTGTGAGAGGAGCAGAAAGAGGACAGTTAATATCTCTGTCTTGAAGAAGATACTTAGCAGTTCATGAAGAAAGGAAGAGAGAAAAAAGTGATGAAAACATCATTTCAGTAATATAGGAGAATGTTTCCAAAGACGAGAGAAGTCTGAAGAAGTGTTACTACCGCTCAATGAGATTAACTCATTCTTTACTTCAGTAATTTTTAGAGTGCGAGAGAAAAGGGTCTCCAAGGCAGTCTCCAAATGCGAACATGTACGAAGTTTCCAGCTGCCACGTGAGGTGCATTCTGGAGAACGATTTTACCAAGAGTCTCATGTCCCATCTTGTGCTTGCAGTCCTGCAGGAGATCAGCAGTCTTCTAGCTATGTATATCGGATAATAATATTTTATGCCTCTGGAATGTATCCTCTAATAAAGGAGTGCCATTTAAATTGGGGCTTTGCAAGCCTGCACATGGCAGGTGAGGCTGTGTGCCCCAGGAAAAGCAGGTGCAGCATGACAGCAGCCAGGAAGAAGGATTCAAGCCTTTTTGAGGACAAGTTTAGCAAATAAATAGAAGTAGAAATAAAAATAAAACCAGTTTCACATGCCTTCTTGCCACAAGCAGTTATAGCAAGTGGTATGATGTCGCCCTCAGAACCAAAATAAGATCCAGATTGGTCCTTTACAGTGTGTGGTGTTAATCCAGATCTAAACAAATGCAACGGAAACAAGCACAATCCAAATCCAGTTTTACATTGAAGGAAATCAGTATCTTGATTTAAAACTCTTTTGCAATACTCAGATGAGCATATGTTTGGAAATTGATTTATGGTTTTGAAGTACCCAGGAGAACAAGAAGCTGATGTAAGCTGAAATGCCTGTCCCTGATAACAATACCAATCTTTACTGTGATAAATGCCAATCCATGATAAATCCCTAATGACCACTGGCAATAAACAGGGCTCACAACAGAGCACGTTCCCTTAAAGGAAACGCCTTAGTAGCTCAGAAGGGACTTTTCATTCCGTTGTTTACTTTGGCACTGAAAAGTGAGCACCACCCTGACATGCTTGAGAGCCTAATCACAGGAAGTACTTTCCTCACGAAGAAGGAGAAGGATGATGTTGACGGGGACCATCTCTGGAACAGAAATCTGGTAGAACTCTGTAGTCTTCCATTCAATGTCTGACTCAGGAAATTTGCTGAATGGCCTCAGTCTTCATCATGCATGGGCCCTGGGGGATAGTCAGAACTTCCCAGGATATACAGAGCACAGCTGTTCTAACATGTTCATCCAAACCCACTTTTTCTCCCCTCAGAAACATTGCTACCTAAGCTTGACAATTCCCCCCAATATCTTACTATTTTAAAGGAAACATTTTCTCAAAGCCCCTTCAGCCCAGGACAGACTGTGTGATCACAGGGTTAGAGAGAACAATGTGAAAATCACAGGTTTAAATCAGTACACAGGTGTTTGCATATTCCAAGTGAATATATTCACCACTGGGCTGGCCTTTTCTTGCTTCTCCACAAAAAAAATGGAATGTCTTAATTTCAGTTTGACACAGATTTCTAACTAAGGGGAGATTCTTACCCCATCAGTATTAATGTAGTGCCAGACAGTATTTCCTTCAAATACAAAGGTAGAAACTCAGAGACAAGTTACTACTCTTGAATCTTAGCTACAAAAACCTGGCAGAACTGAATGAAAAAATCAAGCTTCATGATTGTGCATGAAATGTGTGTTTTTAAAATGTTTTTATTTGCCCCTTAAAGGAGTGGAAATATGGTTTTGTGCTTTCACCTCCGTTTACTCCAAAGAGTGATCCCAGAAAAATGTTACGTGGGAACAATGTCCAAGTGTTGCCACACTTCAGATCTGGAAAATCAGCTGTCTTATGCTTATCTTATCATTTCTGGGTTTAGCTTGTACCAGCCTCATTTAGCAGTGACTTTAAGTTCTGCCTAGAACCAGACTACAGCTTGAAAAAGTTAGCAAAAAGGGTTAACAAATGGGACCTATTTAAGCAAACATTTTTGGAAGAAATGCATGGTTTTCTTCGTTTAATTCTTAGTGGGAGGGATTTTCATTTTAAATTATAAAAATCAAAAAGAAATATTTAAAAGATGTTCTAAATGATTCCTCATACTGTCCTGGGGGAAAAAAAAGAGAGGAATGGAACAAAAAAAAATTTTCCATTTTCTGTCATTTTCAAACTCTGTTGGAAACAAAAATATTTTTTTCTTGTAAACTTTTCTATTAAAGTGGTGTGAAAAACAAAATTGATCAAGAATTTTCAGCCTGCTAATGATTTTGCACCATCATTTATTTCTTCTATTGTAAACAATGAAGAGAGTATCCTGATTCTGGGTCTGTCTTTTCCACTTCTCCTAACTGCTGTATACTCTTGAGGGAAACTCCATCCCTCTTTAAGCTACACAAAATCTTCAGTAGTGTTGCTGGAGTACAAAACCAGGTTTGGCTCATTGCGTTCAATGTCCTTTTGTTTTCTAATTGGAACTTACAACAAAAGCAGTTTCATGATCAACACACACATGTGCACAGACATGCCAACAAGAGCAGACACACCAGCCAGGGACTGCAAAAAGCTTATTGTGTGCAAACATAAAAACTGAGAATTTAAAAAATTTGATTTGGCTATTTTTTTTTTTTAATGCTTTTATGTTTCCTGAAGTTCAGACTGGCAATGTCATATAGATAGGGAACAGTAAAGATCTGTGTTAATAAACTAGACTGAGTTTGAATCATTTCCTTTCTACCTTGAATGCAAAATTGCTAGGTACTTTCCATGTGCTAGGAAAGATCCCTGCAGAAGCGATCAAACCATACATAGTATACTCTTTGTGCTGCATGTTCTGTGCTTTTAACATGTTTTCTCTGATCTGATACAATAGTTTCCAGCCTTTTTCAACTTGCAGACTTCTAAAGCTTTCAATGGGAGGGGAAAATCCCTCCACTGTAGGCTAAAATCATTTGGCAATATGCTGCTTTTACTTACCACAGGTTCCTCAGAAATTCTGTGGTTGAAAATGGTAGGTGAAATGTACTTCATCCACAATGGGGCCCAAATAGTCAGGTTGCAAAACAGAAAAATGAACATATTGAATATGCATTTTAAATCTCCTTACACCTCAATTCTTTTTTTCCCTGGGTGATCGTTTGCTTCTATGCTAAATCAGAATCTCTGATAAATGAAGCATGTTCTCTTGGTGACCTGCAAAGCTGTATTATTGATAAATTTGTTAGAGGATGTGCTCGTTGTGCTTGCTTCTGGTGCTAGGGCTCCCCTGCCCAGAATCAGGAGCCCTGCTGTCTGAGAGGCTGCTTATGGCACGCTACACTTTATTGACATCAGTGTCACAGGAATCTCCCTTTTTCTCTTGCACCTGGCAGGGCCATAGAGGGTCTATGTACACTGCAAGCACCACCTCAAGAGTGAGTATAAACCTGCCACATCCATTAAGTCACTGACTTTTGCTCCACATACTTGGTTTTGTCTTGGTCTAAGGTGTTCGTGTCAACACAGCATTTAGGATAAGCCAAGTTCTGGAGAAGATACACTGTGAAATCCCTTGCATATTGGTTAGAAAACCTTCTAGGGATGGGTGCTAAGCCTTTTGGGATATGTGAAAACTAGTGACACCTGCTCATATTTACCTGTGCATGCTAGATCAATCTGGACTGCGCGAGCAAAGGATTGTTGGCCACTGCTGATGCCCTGGGCCTGCCCACAAGCTGCTCTGGAGCTCAGGCTAATGCTCTCTCTTAGCACAAGCTTATGTGTAAACAATATGGATAATGAGGAAATCCTATTATGAAAGCCGAGTTAGATCTTGACAATATGGGGGCCTACAGGAAAGATGGTGAGGGACTGTTTATCAGGGAGTGTAGTGACAGGACAAGGGGTAATGGATTTAAGCTGAAGGAGGGTCAATTTAGATTAGATGTTAGAAAGAAATTCTTTACTGTTAGAGTGGTGAGGCACTGGAACAGGTTGCCCAGAGAGGCTGTGGGTGCCCCGTCCCTGGAAGTGTTTAAGACGAGGTTGGATGAGGCTTTGGGCAACCTGGTCTAGTGGAGGGTGTCCCTGCCTGCAGCAGGGGGGTTGGAACTAGATGATCTTTAAGGTCCCTTCCAACCCAAACCATTCTATGATTCTATGATTCTATGAATATAGATACTGCTAGAGAGCTTGGGGATGGGATACAGAAGATGTACCACAAACAGTATAGACTCAGTTGCAGTTCAGTTGTCCCTGCAGCAACAGTTCTGGTGCTTTCTTCATTTACTGCCCCTGCAGTGGTCCCTAGCGCTTGGCCAGGTTCCTTGCGCTGGGTGAGCTCTATGGGCTTTATGCACAATCTTGGGTTTCATTTCATTCTCTGTGCCTAGGTACTTTCAGGAGATGTTCTTACACTTACACTCACCTGAGTGACAGAGCATCAGTGGCACTTGTGTTCCTAAAATCTCCTGAAAATCCTCTCTGGGCTGTGAAATAATCCTTGATCCAAAAATGACCTTTTGAAACTTAGCAGGAAAAAGAACTTGCAGGGCAGGCATGTATAGAGCTGGAGAACAGAAGAGCAAAAGAAAACTACTCTTGGAGACCCTTCAGTCACCCTCCCATGCATTTCCCATCGTGCTGACGAGAATCCCTCTCTGTATAGAAAGTGAGTTGCTGCAAGCTGTAGTTGAGCCCAGCAGAGATTTTCCATCAGGATTTTTTGCCAATGTGTGTTTTGAATTTTCCGTCAAGATGGCAGACAGAAATCAGGCTTATTTGCCAACACTTAAAATTTTCTGAGGCAGATCGCCAAGATAAGTGTTGTCTCCAGCTTTTGTCCTATGTGCACTGTTACACTGCAATTCTTCCTGTGTTGCTTTTTGTAATGGTGCTTAAACTTGCAGGCTTTGGACTGGCAGCAGGTAGAACTGTTGAATTGTTTGTTTGAAATACTAATTGCTTGGAATTTTGACCATGGATAAGGCTGGTGAGCTATTCATAAATCAAATCTTGTTTTCTTTGGGACTGCCAGAAAGGCTTTTTTTGCATGCTGCTAGTTCTTTGTAAACAGTTTGTTTTGACTTCTCTCCATTATTTATATTGGCAGCTCCACAGCCAGGTCATCTGGTATCGGTTGTGTCCCTTTGCTGCCTGGCTGACTGAAACATTTGATGGGTGAGGTTAGCAAATAATGCATTTTCTGATGCATATTTTTTGTCTAAAAGGCACTGGTGGTAGAACTGTTTTATGGGTTCAAAGGTGGGCTTGCAAACAGTCAGTGGTTTTCTAAAAGCTAGGGGATAGGAAATTACTTGATCCCATGAATCAAATTTTGCATTCTTTTAAATAAAATACTCAAGGACTGCTTTCTTTTGTCTTTGACCAAGCAGATTGGGCAATGGGCTGATTGTGAGTAACTAGCAATATCAAACAAGAGACAGTCCAGCTCATAGTTCTGCTGCTGTACACAGCATGTGTTGCAGGCAACTCTTACCTAGAGGACAAAGTGAAAGGGATTATTCATCATGCCAGCACTGGGAAGGAGAGGAGCCTTATGGATGAAAGTTACTTATTTTAAACTCACAGTGATACCCCTCAAAGCAGCAGTGATCAGGACCATCTGCTTCACAGCGGTGTTCCCTGGCAGATGCTGTGGTTTGCTGCTGGGGTAATTACCGTGGGTGAGGGAGGAGAGGGGGAGAGAGAGAGAGGGAGAGATGACAGCAGATCAGCTTTGCAAACAGGTCTATTAACATCCCAGCCTTGATGCCATTAGAGGTGAGTCTGATGTGGATGATAACTCCTGGCTCTGCAGCCATCTCCTGCTGTGCAGCCTGACCTGTACCAAGATGTAAAATGTGCCCAAGCATCAATGGACATAAAAAGCTGCACAGAAGACAGAGAGATTTTAAGAGGTCACAGGTGTGTTTTGTTTGGATCTGTCTGCCACCAAAGCTTACATTATCAGGAGCAGTCCCAGACACACAAGACAATGCACAAGTCCATCCCCAGCCCTTGGACTGGGCTGCTTGCTAGTAACTATTGGGCAGTTGTATTGCAGAGCACCAAGACAGCATCAGAGCCCTAGTGTCTGTAGAGGCTTGTCTCTGAGCAGAGGTAGACAGCTGTCTACAGCTGCTGAAGAGTCCCACTCCTCCTGTCTACATGGTAGTAGTAAGAGCAGCAAGCCCAAGTCTTCAGCCGCCTCCACCCAGTCTCTGTCCCCCACCACAACAACCCAGACTCTCCTCTCTGGACCAGTACAATTTAGTTTGTCCTGCACTGTTAAGGATCAGTGTTTTATAATGCTCCATGTGCCTATGTAGCTTTATTATAATTATTGCTATTTATTATTTGCACTGTGATAAACCTTAGAAGCTGTAGCAAGCTTCCTGTTGTGTGGAATGCTATATAAAGCCAAAAGGAGAGAGGAAAGGCAGTCCTTAGCTATACAGCTTTTATATTAATGTGTACAAACAGCCAAGACATCTTCTCTTGATCACTGAAGTCTCTTGGGACCTGGGAGATTGAGTTAGCAATGTTTCTTTGCATCCTGACATTACTCACCTCCCGGCACCCCAAAAGCAATGATCAGTTCTCCACAAAGCTTTTATTCATGCCTGAGGTTACTCACAGTGAGTTTCTCAAGCAATGTGCAAGCCATGGACTCAGGGTATTGAGTCAAGGGAGTGACTCAGGAGGCGCTGGTTGGTTCAGTAGGTGCCCGGCTCCATTGTGTAAAACCAAGGCACGGAGGGAACAGCAGTTGCTACCCAGAAATAGGTGTGGTTTCTTTTTCCCTGTGCAAGCCATCCTTGTATGGGCCTGCACTATTCCAATCAGATTGCTGGACGATTAACTAGCTGTGTAATTTATGTGTCAATTGAGACAGAATTATCAGACCAATGTACACCTTATCCTGTGCTCCACAGCTCCCTTTGAAGTTGAAGATAACAAGTTATCATCACTTGGCTGTTTCTAAACCATGAACACACCTTAAGCTGCTAGAGGACGGCCATGACAAAACCAGCTACTTCAGCTTTGAGACTCTTTATCATTGGGTTCCCCTTGCAGAGTGAGAAGTGATTCAGATGTGCTGTAGCACAGTCCCCTTCCAGGGGCAGTGAATGTGCATTGTAGAGTTCTGCCTCATCTTCTCAACTTTTTCAGTGCCAGCATCAGCTGCTGTAAACTCTTGGAGCATCTTTCACCAGAGAAAATGGTGCTGTATTCAGCTATGATTTGATCTCCATAGCTGCCAGACTGAGGCATTGATCGAAAGCTCAAAGTCTGTGCAGCTTCTTATTGTGCTGGGAACAGGGAAAGCAGCAAACTCTGCATCTCTTAGAACATTCCCAGGTACACCCAGCCACAGTGTAACTCTGTATCTACCGACTTCACCTTCTACAAGCAAAATTGAGCAGGACAGATAGGGGAATGGGAGGATGGTGATTGTTACCTCCAAGAGGAGCTCAAGCTGCCTCCCCTGCTGTAACCACCAGTCCACACACCATCACTGTTACTGCAGAAGTGGCAGCTGACAATCTGAAGCTAGGTCTGCTGCAGTTCATTGCACTGTGACAGCTAAACATCTGGCTTTCAGTGCTCTGAATACCTGAGGCAATCACTACTTCAGTAAAAGGTCAGGACCTCTCTAAATTATGTCCTTGATGTTGACACTTGCCTATTAGGAACCTGAGTGAACTAATCAGTGTATTTCACCAGGCAGCATCCTCAACTTCATCTTCACCTGAATTTCCTCTTTTAAATGCAGTCAGTTGTTCTCAAGATGTGATTTATTTTCAGTTTCCTTTTAAGGTACCTCTTTGTCACCACAGAAAGTACCACCACCTTCTTTTTCTTTCCAGGAAGAAATTGGCAAAGTGACTCATGAAGAGACACTCCATGAACACTTTGTTCTCAAGAGACATTAAACCAGTACCTTTCTCACTGAAAACACTGCAGGGATTAAAATACTGTAATTTTCTTATTTTATGAAAATTGTGATGGCTACCTTTTGTTTATACATATATGAAGAAAACTGGTAGACAAAGGTGAAGCAGGGAGAAAATTCCTCCAGTCCTGAGGACATTATCTTACAATGTGAGGTCTCATCTCTTGCTCCAGTGAAGTCTGTGTGCCATTCCAGTATCTCTCATACTGATGGGTCTTAGAGAGCTAGAGTAGCCCAGTGCATTCAGTGCTGTCTTTTCTTGAGCAACTTCTGTCTGTGAGCAGCCAGGTATGTCTGAAGCATACAGCTGTGGATTGTGCTGGAAGCAGATGTAAAATTAGATTACCAAAGTACAGGTTTAAAGTGCAGTTGATAATAAGAGGGACAGTAATGTGTCATGTTCAAAGAGCATGAACTTCAAAAAGCTAAAGCCACTTTTAGCCTTTTGGTCAAAGCTTAAGCCAAGTGCAGTTTGGCCAGGTCCTAGGCTGAGCTCTACACCTTTTAATGACTTAATTACCACATGCAGCTCATTTAGACAACTAAATGTCCTTTGATTAGTGTTCAGAAGACAGAGTTATGGATGCTTCCTCCATGCGGGGAGGCAAGTATGCTTCATAAATATCTGTCTGACTAGTGATAAATGTAAATACAAGTTCTGGGATTTAGGAGATGCATTGATGAAAAAGTCTTGATCCCCTTCAACAAACGTGGGGTGTAGCCTTCGGAGTGGCAGAGTAGTGCTGTATAGCAGCCATGTCCCTACAGACCTTTGGAAATTTCCAGTATGGAACTTAAAAGAACAGAGTGCAATCTTGAGGGTACTCAGCTACAATCCCCCAAAAGTTCTGTGCAAAAATATATATGAAGCATCAAGTTCTTTTCTATTCAGTGGAACAAATTTGTCAAAATTGGTGTAGTGTGAGAGAAGCCAAGGTGAATTCTGATTCATATAAAGAAGCACAGGGCACCAAATGATGCTGTCATGTTCAGTAGGAGGAAAATCTTCACACAAGGTATAGTCATGCTGTGAAAATCTTTGCTGTAGGACACTGTACATGCTATAATGTTGTACACATTCAAAAACTAAGTGGACAAAGTAATGGAATAAATCCATCAAGGAATGATTGCAATGCTGCTGCCTTTGACTTAGGAAGTCTTCAGTGTACACCAGGAAAATATCTGCTTATGCTTTCTGGGGCTGTTAATATGGGCCATGGTGGGAGACAGGGTCATGAGCTAGGTGGAGTTTTGCCTTGACCTACCATGTCTGCTCTTCTGCTCCAGTTCCTATTCAGTGAGAAGTCTGTGGGTGGTGTACATGGAAGAAATTTTGTTCCTTACTCAGTTTGGTGTATTTTTATTTATTAATAGTTCTGCCTTCTGAATAGAGCATAAATATCTATGGGTTTGGAAAGCAAGTTCAGACCACTGACTTGACCAGTTTTCAGCCTGTTTGTACTAACTGGGAGTTTATCCCCTTGTATTACAAGCACCAAAATACACTTGGCTTGCAGCCAGCTTTGCAAAGACATCAGCATGTGCTGTGTAACTTTCTGTAAGAAAATGCCAAAACAAATCTCAGATCGTGTATCAGAAAGCATTGCCATAACAGTTCATTTTCACTGACGTAAATCTTCACACCTTTGTCTGGGATCTAAATAGTTAATCTACCTGAGGAAATAGGTAGGAGCATTTTTGCTTTCAATAAAGTTTGAATCCTGGAGGCAGATCTTTTTTTCCAGTGAGTGTCAGATAATTGGAAGGGTAGGGTGAGGCAGGAAACCACGACACGCCTTTGTTGGGACTTGTTTAAGAGCACGGGAATAGAAAAGCAGAAGAAGGGTGAGAATAAAACAGGTTAAATAAAGAAGACGTGAACATTTTTGGATGATCACTCAGATTCCACACACCTTTGAAAGGACTTGATATAAAGTGTAGGTGGCAAATTTTGGTAGAAAGGAAACGAGGAGAAAACAGATTTTCAGTTCAGTAACCAAAGCATTCCAGGTAAGTTACATTACTTAAAAAAAAGGAGAATGAAAAAGTATCCTGTATTTTCTCTCTTCCAGATTGCTTGCAGAACAAGGCTGTATTCTCAGGCAAAATAGAGGAAGTGTTACATTTTTTCTGTGGGGAATACAATGTAAAAATAAGATTGTGTAAGACCTGGGGCATTTTGGTTTTGTGTTTGTCAGTAAATGTATCTCTTTTAAAGTGAGTATCAAGTGAGAGGAGTGTACCTGTGGGGAGTTAAGAAATGCGAAGCCAAGCTCTGGGTACATTTTGAATGCATTTTGTGAAACTACTGTGCAAATAGGTGAAGTTTAGCTGAATGTTCTTTGTTCTGTAAGGATACTACCATGAAGAAATGCAGATTAACTGTTGGCTGTTTTTAAAACTAAGCAGATCTGAAACGTGCTGGAAGAATAATGATTGTAAATTGAAGCTTCAGATGGTGGGTGCAGGGTGTAATATTAAGGAATTGATCTCTAGTCCTGAGAATGCCTGGAACAGATTCTGAACGAAAGTTTGTGTTGCCATGGACAAGCTTTGCTTTGTCTCAGACGGGTGGGTTTATTTATCAGCAGTGACTTACTGATTATGGACTTTGGGTCACATTTTTGTCATAGAAGATTAGGAGGTGCTGTAAGGTGTTTCTGAAGCCATGTCACAATAAGTCAGAAAAGACTGATTTGAGAATCAGTTTGAATCCTTTCTGTAGCGGGTCTAGCAATTTGAACACAGTGGCATAATGTAAAAGACCTGTTGTCTTTTCCTGTCTTTGGACTGATTTGTAGAGTGACTTCGGGGAAGTTACTTGCCCTTGTGTGACTAGTTTCTTCATCTGTGAAATGGTGACAGCAGCACTTTCCTGATGTACAAACATTTTCTGTATAAACCCAGATTGTTTGTCTCCTTTTCAGTGCCAGAGCTGAGAAGCTTGTGCAGGTCAGAATGGCCTTGCTTTGGCCTGTTTCTCTTTGGGTAGCATAATTAAGTAGGCACAGTGAGGACGCATTTTTGAAAGGAAGGCACCTGGCAGTGTGGAGTGAAGTCTGGGCAGTGCTCCTGCTTGTGCTTTGGGAAAAGAGCACATACTGGTGTCAAAGAAGCCAGGACAGTTTGTGGGCAGAGCATAATTTCATTCCTACAGCATGTCCAGGCTTTAGTTGGGCATCTAAACTGCTTCTCTGGCATTAGCATAATTTCAGTGAGTCTACAAAATGAGCAGATTTGGAAGCATGATTTGGTTGATTCAATTCTGACTGTGTTGGTTTTGGTAGAATGACTGGAAAGGAACAGCTTTTAAAGCAGAATGAGAAGGTCAGATTCCTAGTCTGTGGGGTAAAAAAGAGATAAGAGGCCATTTTTGAACCAGTTCTCTAAGTCCCAGGACAGTGGCACCTGAAAGGCTTGAATAAGAGGAAGGAGCACCCAAAGAGAGATTTGATATGATGGGAGCCATGGCATTTGCTTTTAACATAGTCAGTGACATGTTTGGATGCATCTACTGAGTCTCAGAGTATTCGTGATCAAAGGGTTTCACTGACATTAAATATTATTAATCTCAGCACCTGCTAGTGCCTCTTTCTCCTAATGGAGTATCTCACAGCAGGAGCCTTATTAATGGAGGGAGGAGAAAGCTGAAATGATGTGCTGTGAGAGTGTAACAGCATTCTGACATGAAAACTGGAAGGACATTGTGGAGGACTAAAAGAATCTGAAACGTGCCTGCTTTCATTTTTCCATTAAAATATGTCTTTGTGGCTATTCCCCTCCCCTTTGAAAAATGTCTGTAATAAACTTTATTACCATTGTACACAATACCTAACTTCTAAAATAATAAGAGGGGTTTGAATGTCCCATCTCAGACTGGCTTAGCATCCTTGCCATTGTGCTGCACTGCAGTCAGGTGGAACAGGGGGTGCAGGAGGCACGCTGCAGTGTCAGGCTTATGTGGAAAGAAAGCACAGATCTAAGCACACCTTGCAAAGCTGGGCAGCTATTACTATCCTGTTTTCAGTGCTGTACAGAGAGGCAGCAATGTGCACAAGCGTGGCAGTGCTAGACCTCTCCTGGTTCCTAGTGCCATTAAGGTCTGCAAGTTCCCTGTTTTTGTGGATGCCACAAGCGCACTACAACCCCTGAGCTTATGTTAAAGCAGCCATAGGGTTGTCCTGTCTTATTCTGCCTGCACTGTTTGAGAGTGATACTGCTTCACAAGTTCCTGCTTGTTGCTCAGAGATAATTGCAGGTGGCTTCTCTGATTCAACAGCGCTATTGCTTTGCCACAGACATAGCCCACAGCAATGTCTCTGTGAGTCCAGATAGGAGCTGGTGAAATGAGTCAGTCCTGGCAGGTAAAGGAAATCCAGTTCAATCAGCCTGCTGGAGCCTGGGCTGGCTTTTGCATTCAGGTGGCAAACGCACATGCAACAAAATGCACTATGTGCTGGGGCTGGGCAGTGGCATGTGTGGCTCCAAAGTTGTGGTTTAACCTCTTCTTACTTTCTTTTTGGATTGGTATCAGAGCAAGATATTCCCCTTTCTCAAGGGAAGGCAAAGATGCAGAAGATGCATTCACTCCGTGGTGGTGCTGGCCTTTTCCAGCATCCATAGCCAGCACTGTTTCCCAATAGCAGAAGAAGTGGAGTTCTGGGGCTACAAAGCAGTAGGAAAGTAGTTTCCAAATATAAAGCTGTGTTCCCTGCCAAAAACACTGGCAAAGCCAACGGTGCTGACATCTAGACAACAGCTTCCAGCATCTGCTTTTAGGGAAGGAGCTTGAAAGATGCTTCCACTGTTGAAGCAATAAGGAAGAGATATTGCCTTTCCTTGGAATGAATGACCAGGAACCCATCCATTGCAGGGGACCATCATCCTGCTGGAGGAGGAGCTCTCGTAATGCATATAGCTCCGGTCTCACATGTGCCTTGGAATCATTGCCCTGGAAAATCCCTTGGAAATCCTAAGTGTTAGCAAGCACTGTAAGGGTTGGGTAGTATCCTGCCGCCAAGGTTGTGTAAGGACTTGGCTGTGGCCTCAGGAACCACATTTACAGGGCTGTTTAGCCAAGCTCAGTGTCTGAAGTGCAGAGAGTGAGGGCTGTGGGAACTGTGGGTGTTCTCCACAAGGTTCAGCTGAGTCTGCAATAGGAGGCTAAAGTGGCTTGACTGATAGTGTGCCTTCTATACTCAAAGTCTTCCTGTCCAGCTCTGGAACTAGCGGGAGCTGCTCAAAGACAGAACTGAATCTGAACTTCAGATATTCCAGCAGATTCTCTGCTGCATCCTGCCTTGTGTTGTTATTTATGCATGGGCAGCACAAGTGTAACATCAAGGGAACTACTTGGTGGACACTTTGTAGAAGGGTACATGGACTCGTGAGGATCAAACTCAAATGGTAGCTGAATTGGGGGGCATGGTCTTGAGTTCTGCCTCAAGCTCTAAAATTTGGAAGGAATTTTATCCAAAGCTTTTTTGTAGACTCAGCCTGTTAAGTGTGTAGTTTTTGGTACAGCTGGACCTTCAGTTTTAAGAAGGAGTCTTCAAATGCAGTGGAGAGTTTTGGCCTATTATCACCTTATGCGCAAATTAAAATCTCATCCTTCTCATTGTTTGCAGCTGCATAAGATGAAATGTTCTTAGAGAGACTAGGAGTGAGCAACTGTATATTTCCTTCTGACAGAAGTGTTTTCTCTTCTAGCTGATGTTTCTTTTCCACAATCACGTTTCTTTGTGGTATTTCTACCTTGGCAGACAGTCATACCTCTGCTACAGATTGTAATTTTGACTATAGAGGGATCCAAGTCACGAAGAAGAGTATACACAGCATTGACAGCAGTGATTCCAATGCTGTGTAGAGTGACCTGAGCTGATGTTAAATTAGATCAGATTCCACAGCCACAGACAGCAGCTCCAAACTGTCTCTGCTCTGCCTGTGACATAAGATAAAGCACTTCCTACCTTTAGTTCCTTGCTGCCAAAAATAGCTAGTTTAAAGGTACCTCCGGTGTTTTTCTGCTTCACTGAAGTCAGGGCTGTGGCTTTAGCATCAATGTACCCTGAAAATGCACCATATTACTGTTAAAAGTACAACAGTATCTCTGCTTAGGTTTTTCTGGCAGTACTGGCATGGTGTAGGTAGCTTACTCCTGCAGCTGCCTGCATTTCTAATCCTGTACTGTTGAGTCCTGCCCAGAGCAGATGTGTGGGAGTGGTGTTTGGATCCTGTGGTTTTGATTAAGCTTTTACAGGGGCACAGCTGGAGACCATAGCGTAGTGCCACAAAGTCTGGATATAAATCCAGGTCTAAACTTCTTCAGCACTGGGTGGATTTGCTTCAGTTGCCCCTATCTCATCTCGCCTGTTGGCTTTACAATGCCTCCTGCTGTTTCAGCTCTGCTGCATTGTGCAGCATCCAGTTTTGTAGGCAAATGGTGCTGATCTATTAGTAATACTCACATACCTTTGGAAAGGCACTGTAAAATCCCTGGCATACATGTCTTCCAGGCAGTCTGGTCCCCATCTGAAGGGAGAAAAGTGTTGGGACTTGTGGGGAACTGTTGTCACCTCCTACTATTCACAGAGCTCTGAGTGCAGTCTGTCTGCTTTCCCTGCAGGTGGCAATGGTATGGATTCTGTAACAAAGAAAACGAAGCAAGATGGATCAGAAGTTACTGAAAGACGTAAGGAGAAGATTTTTTATTTTTATGTCACACTCCAAAAATCCCAGAAGCGGATGCCTAGTTTTGCAAGGGATTGAATGCTGACCAGAGGTCCAGAACTAAATTCTGCATCTGTCCCTGGTCTCTCTGTTGAAGTCAGAATAAGGAATAGAATGTTCCAAGATGAGACATTTAGAGACATGTAGCATGACCTGATTGTTTAACCACAGAGGATTGCCCTGTGGTAACATTTCTAGCTAGTAGTGCAGACATTTGGATTCTCCTCCTACCATTGATATCAGTGACCTGTGTGGCCTAGAAAATGTTCTTTAGATACTTTTTTTTGCCATGTGTAAAAGAGAGGAGAAGTTTCCTGCTGGCATTGTGGAAGTTAGCTTGTAGGAAGCTAGTAAGGGGTCTGACCATGGGCTTTGCTGTTACAGCAATGGCTGTGGTTCACAAGTGCCCAGAAGTAATAATACTTCTATGTGTTACAGGGATTTTGTAAAGAAAAAAAAGTCTTTCATGGCAGTGATGATCTGTGTTACTGTAGTTAGGCCTGCAAAAAACTAAACAGCATTGTGTGCTAATGAGACTGCAGTGCCCAGGCAGTGTGGTTTTATGGGAATTTTCTTTAAATGATTCTATCATCTTTGAATGAGTCGTGTTCTTCCATGGAAATGAAGTAGAACATTGATCTTGTTTGGCTATATTAACATGCCATTACTTCTGCACTCTTTTCTTTCCTCAGTTATTACAGAGACTGTAACCACAAGACTGACATCCTTACCACCCAGTAAGTAATTGTCAGTCACTACATTGCTTCTGCTCAGTGTTCTGTGCCCCTCTATGCTATTTGGCTGCATCATTTCCATAAATCCCTGGGTGCAGCAGGTCTTGCTGCAGAAAGACTTGCACCCAAAGAGAAGCTATTTTCAGAAATGCCTCTCCTAAAAGACTTATTAGGGGAGAGAAGGAGCAGTATATAGGGAGCCATCTGGGTATTGTCAGAAACAAAGCTACACAGTCCACTAAGACTGGTAGACCAGACTCTCCAAGGGTTTAAGCTCAGATAGAGGGTCTCCAGGGGTGACCGTTTCTTGGGATCAAGGGTCAAAAGTTATGGGTCTGCAGCCTCCAGTGGTGGGCTGCAGTGTATTCCCCTGTCATCTTACTCAGTATACAACAGTGAGTGAATCTTTTTGGCTAATATCAGATGTCATGGGTGATTTCTACCTCTGTGCAACAAGTAGGAAAGAATCCTCCATGGTCTTTATACCACCATATTCTTGATCAACTTGCGGCAGCTGGGTTGGAAAGGAATCGCACTATCATCTCATTTATGATAAGGGTTAACAGGAGTATCCTTCAGTCCATGTATTGAGCAAAACTTTAGTACAAACCTGCTGGGTCTGCAGTATGAATGCTTATCTGCTCTACCAAGACACTTCTCCGCAGTTCTGATATCTTACCAGGCATGAAGATATACTTGTAATTGAGTGTGAGGACAGCTTTGGGTACCTCCTGTCTTGTCTTGCAGTGTCTTTGCTCTTCTCATCCTTTACCCTGAAAGTATGTCTCATTTTGTACTCATCTCTTCCAGAAGGAGGGAGCAGCAGTGGACTCAAAACATCATCCCACACTGGAGGGAGCGGAGTGGAAAAGAGGTCTTACACCCATAGCAGCAGCTATGTGACTTCAAGTAAGGAATGAAGACATTGCACAGTGAGGAAATAGACAGCAAAGGCAGCATAAATGGTCTGAGGAGAGATTCAGGGCAGGGAAGTAAGATGAGCCAGAGGTAAGGAAAACAGGGTTTACAAAAGTAGAAGTGGCAAATACTCAAAGTAAAGGTATTCCTTCCCTAAAGCTGGGTGTGAGGATGGGTGAATAAATGACAAATTTCCCATTTTCTGCAGGGAAAACTTGATTTCAGGAGAACAACAACAAAAAATGTCATTCCCACTGTTGTTAAAAAGTCATTTGGAAACCAAATTTCCCTCTTTCAGGACTTCCAAATCACAATCTTTCTGACCATTTTTGTTCGAAAGACAGTTTTGATTAATCTTATTGTTGATCTTGATGAGGATACAATACTATTAAAGAATTTCCTAGAAGATATTTTCTTGTGTGTATGCGTCCATGTCTTTAGCACTTTGAACAGTCTGCCAGGTTTTCTGGACGTGCTAAATCAGTATGTGCTGTCTACTCCATACAACAGGGTTCTTCTCTAACAGCATTCTTTGCCCAGCTGATAGATTGTCATAGCAAAGGTTTCTGAAGAATCAGCTTCCTAACCAGGTTTCTGGCACACCCCTCTCTGTGTCCCCAGTGGGACAGATTGCATAAGTCCTTGTAGAAAACATTCTCCAAAAGAGCTGACAAATCAAAGGGAGTGAAGTGCAGTTCGGAAGCTCAACAGGAGAATTAGCTGTACCCAATAGATCTGACAGACATCTCCATACTAATTAAAGGCCAGAGTGTGGAATCACTTTGCCTCAGGCAGATGTGAAGTAACTCAAGTGAAGATGTCAGTCTAATTGTCTGGACTGGCACCAGTCTGAGAACTGAACCCAGCTCTGCAAACTCAGATGACTCTGCAGGATTTGCCATCTTCCTTGTTATTTCTTTTCAATGTGTGGAGGAAGAGAAAAGAATGTGAACTTCAGAGATAATGGGTTCTTGAAGTTTCACAGAGCATCTTCTAATCTCTGCTTTCCCACTCTGCTTGCAGAATGCTTCCAACAGAGGCCTACTTGCCACAGTAGTTTTTTCTGCTGAATTAAGTGGAAAAGTTAGTGAACATCCTTGTAGATGGGAAATTCAGAAAAAAAACCCCCTTGAGATCACAAGGGCACACTCCTTTTGCAGTGATGGGTAAACGATATCCAGTCTGATCCTGCCTTTTATCACAGAGTGCTCTTTTTGCTGTACTCTGATCATACTCCAGCATTAGATTTCATACAAGAGTATGAACACTAAGCAGGTATGGATGCTTGGCTCTTTCTCCACAGCACTGATGTGAATTAGGAAGGGAAACTCTTTCCTCTGTCTAAATATAACAACCACTAATAACCTCCAGGCTGTCTCGGGCCTGATGCACACTGCTTTCCCTTATCTCATGAACTGCATCCTTCAGCACTTTGAATTTGGCTTACCAGTCTCCCAGTTTTTGTGGCCTGTGTCATATAACACTTGAGTTTACAGGTGGATCTGTATCCAAACCAAAACCCAGCACCATCCAGAGCCAGATTTATTTATGCTCATGGGAGACGGCTCATTCAACCCCCTGGGCAAAAACCTGCTGTCATATGTATCATTGGTAAGATTTGTTTTGAAACCACAAAGGTAACGAATACTCCTCTCTGCACTGAATGCTGAGGACAGCCAGAGTTATACCCAAATGTGGTTCTTGCCCATCTCTAGTTGTGAGGTACCAATGCAAATTTGTCCAGCTCAGAAGACAGTAACGTAAAGCACCCAGGGCATCTAGGGTGTACATCCAGGGCATGTCTTCAATTTGCTGAGGGTGTTTTGTTTTACCTATTAGGTGGAAGTGGTAGATTGAATTCATCATCCTCATCCTCTGGCTACAGACAAACCCAGTCTCCCAGCTCTACTCTCACCAAATCACCTGGCTCAACATTTGAAAGAAAAACCTATGTTAATCGCCATGCAACATATGAAGGTATCACAGAACATGCCATAGAAAGGAAGCAATGTGCAGTGCACTCTGAGGTCGCATTAATTCAGGATTGTCCCAAATAGCACAAGAATCTCATTGTGGTTTCACTAGGAAATAAGCCATCAGGGACACATTTTAATGATTAAGTCCTATTTACAGTAATGCTTATTCCTAAAAGGAGTCATGGCATATTTTTGTTGAAAGACATTAGCAGCTCATTCACGTAATCCTGAATAGCTCCCTTTTTTTAAATGGAAATGTTTGTTGCCCACTGGGATTATACAGTTACCAGGAAGACATGTTTTGAAAGCTTTTAATGATCTTCTGAAAAGTATTAATGAGCACCTTTCTGTTCTTTGCAGGGAGCTCCAGTGCCAATTCTTCTCCTGAGTTCCCCAGAAAAGAGTTTGGTATGTTCTTTTTAGAGCTGTTCTTCTGAACATTATGGCAAGGTCACATGACTTGGTGACTACGGTGGCTTTTTGCACATTGCTGTGTCTTGCTCTACCTATGCTGCCTCTATATTGGGCAGCCAGTGCAGCTCCGTGAGTTCAGAGGAGTTATTTGAGATTTACATTAACAGCTGACAGCAGGGTCTTTAGCTGATACATATTCAAACAGAGGGTGCATACCGTATATCTGCTACCCTCAGCTGCAAGTGACACTCCTTGTATGGCATAGGACATAACTGGGACAACAGCTCCAAGGAAGAAAACCCTGTAGGATTTTGAGCCATTGCTGGATATGCTTTTGCAGTAGCTCTTTTCTAGGTTTCAACATGTTTACATGGAAATACAAACTGGCTATCAAGTGATATATTTACACTGAACGTTGTCAGCAGGTATGAGCTTGCCCTGTCCAAACTCTGAGCTGCTGATTTTACTCAGTGCAGATAGTGGAACAATATGATCAAGCTGTCTTTCTGGCTCAGAGAGGAGGCAGGGTTTCATACTGTCCAACTTGGTCGGTGGGGTAAACAGGCCTATTAGCTTCCTTTTGGCCTGTTGAAATGGGAGATCACCATCTATGAACAACATTTATGTGTACAGAAAGAAACAGCAGTTGGTCCAGAAATGCTGAAGGTGCTACTGATTCTTTAATATACCTTATGTTCCAAAGGCGACCTGGTAAAAACTCTAAGGGTTCCATTTCCCCAGCTGTGCCCCAAGTAAAGTTTACTGTCTGAATCTGAGCACTCTGAGCAAGATCCATGTGTTCATTTTTAGAAATGTCACAGGCAGTGAAGCCTAATATTCCTTTTCTCTCATTGCTGTTCACAGCATCTGCCTCCACGAGAGGGAGAAGCCAAAGTCGAGGTGAGTGATACTGTTCTTGTAGAAGCCTCCCTCGTTTTCTTCAGTATGATTCAGGGTGTATTAAATGGACCTATTCCTTATCTGGAATCAACTAGTTTAAGTGTTGAGCAGTCAGATGGGGTATGTGGGTTTACACCACTGCAGATGTGAACCATTTATCTGTAAGCAATTGCTTAAACAAGCTTGGTGTAAGAATTGACCCTAGTGAAAGTCATGGTGGTTTGGACTGTGTCAGAAAGGAGGATCTACTTGGGGACCTGGACATCTGGGGGCACAGGACGTAGTATTACATCTCATCTGTTCATTACCATAAACTTGGTCCATCCATGCTCTGTGACTCACCTCTGACATATTTACAGTAATTGTATTCATGTTGCTCCTAATGCGATCTCTCTTACAAACCATAAGGCCATACCCTGAAATGAACTCATGCTGGTAGTAAGGAGATGGTGAGGAAATTATGGAATTGCTGTGGTCTGTTTAACCAGCTCTCTGTAAAGCTCTGTGTGGTTTAAATCATTCAGCTCTTGTAATAATTTATTAACAGTGTTGGGGAAAGTAGGATCATATTGCTCCATAAGAGTGTAATATCTGTTCCCAGTTGCTTGAAGAGGAAACTATAATGTCACTTTATCCAAGTTAGTTTTAGCAGTAGATATAAATCTATAAATCAAAATGTGCTCTTGCACACTTCTCCTGGAGAGTGTCACAGTTACCAATTATTCTACCTCATATCTTCACAGTCTCCTCTAGCACAGTACATACCTGAGCTCCCAGCAGAACTAGGCCATACGTAATAAAACAGACACCAGAGAACCAGCTCCAGCTTCTCATATTACTTCAGAAAATAATTCCAATCCATCAGCTTCTCCACATGAATGCCAAAGCTAGTGTTTCTTTTATAGTGTATGCACTGTCAGATTTCATCTTGAGGACCATGTATCACATGTCCTGGCTGGCCAGTTTGCTTGTGGGTAGCAAGCTTAAAGGCTTGCCCCAACCAAATCACATTAACTCAATAGTCTCTTGTACTGGACGGTAAAAATCAGTAATAAAATCGAGTACCTGGTGAGAATGTTGGGCTTAAAACTGGCCTGGTTACATTCAGTGAGCCAAAAGAGAGGTGAGCAGGTTGTAAGAGACTAAGTCAAGTCGTACAGCCCGCTTTAGAGATGACAGTGTGAATTTCACTGAAGAAGTAGTAGGGAATTTGTGTATTTACTAAAAGCTTCTTTTGGCTCTCTAAGTTTTCTCCAGAAGGATAATAATAATAATAATAATAATAATAATAATAATAATAATAATAAAGTGACGAGTGGAAATATCAGTGTGATTGAGGACTGCATAATTAGGCCTTCTGTATGTCTGGCAGTAACAATGCTATTGACTTCAACAGAGGCCCTCAATGTGTAAAATACACCTCTCGGGAATTAAAAGTAGCAAAATGTGACCCCAAACCAAAAAGTCACCCAAACCAATTTACAACCAATTCACATGGGCCAGGAGTGCTGCTTAGATCAAGACAGCAAGATGGAACACAGACAGCAAGAAGGAAGGAATTCGCTTCAGCCTAAAGATTCATTCCCAGCCCAGGACACAAATGCATCTCACTCCATATTCATGATCTGCATTTTATCTTCCCAGAGAGTGAAATACGAGTCCGACTGCAGAGTGCATCTCCCTCTGGCAGATGTAAGTGACATGGCTTTTATTCCAGGGGTATCAGGTATGAGATAGAAGGTGTTCCTGCTCTGGGTATATCTGCAGTGTCTCTGGGGGAGACCCAATCTTCATCATGACCGATAGCAGCATGTCATTCTTTTTTTTCCTGTTAAGAGCGTTCATTTGTCTCCCCTTTCTGAATAAGAAAGCATGCTGTGGGTTAGATGGTGGTCTTGAAAGGATGTAGTTTTACTTAGTCCCAGAAATGAGGCCTTGAAGCTTTGTTATTTTAAGTGGCACCCCCAGAAGTGCCCACCCCCCCCAAAAAAGTACAACTTCATAGACACTCACAGGTAAATTCCCCTGAATGATTTACCCAGGGCAAGATTACAGATCAATGAAACAATGGCTTTTGAGTGACTCTGGACACTTGCTTTTCCTGCCAGGGACAGAGTTGGATGATGTGAAACGTTTGCTGAAAGGAAGTCGATCAGCCAGCTGCAGCCCTACTCGATCACCATCAAGTACACTCCCGATACCGAAAAAGGCTGTGGTGGAGACAAAGATGGTTACTGAGAGCTCTCAGTCAGGTACTTGGCAGACAAAGATTAGCAACACTGGAGCCATCCCAAACTTTATTTGACATAAAAATATCCAGTTGCTAAGAACATCCAAGTAAGAATACATGGTCTCTGTCCCAGGCAGTGGTGGCAATACAGAAAAAGGATCAGAATGCTGGAGGGCTGTCCAGATGTTAGCCTAATAAGAGCCATCTTGGGTAGCTTTCTAGTGACTCATCTAATTTCCATAAAAATAAGCCAGTTCCTGATGCTACCAGCTTTAATTCAGAGGTGCTTCTAGCAGAAACAAGAGCTCTAAGCAGATATGTCTTAGAGCAATTTGATCTCTTATCTCCGAGATGGAGATAGCACTGAAGACAACATTTGCGTTGATGTTTGATGTATTGGCCACACCACATGGTTCAGAGATCATTACAACTTGATAATAATCGAAGTGGTACTTAAAATACTATAACCAGCTTTTATTATTTATAAGCCTCACCACTGTGCTTGAGGCAGTGGTATTCACATTCACTCCACTGTCCCTCACCAGTATCTAGGAGCAAGCAATAACTTTTTTCTTGCACATGGCTCAAATCCTGTCTCAAACTGGGAATTTTAGTCCAATACACTAGTGAACCAATGAGACCCATATGTGGGAAGCAAAAGTCATATGTCCTGCGGCTCATGATGATTTATTAACAGAATGGCAGACTGAAGTGTTTTGTTCTGGTATCATAGGATCTACAAGCAATGAAATCTCTTCGAGGTGTTTTGTGAATGATCATGCTATCAGGTCAATCTTTATTCTATTGGTTAAAATTTAGGTGGGCTGTAATCAGGTGGCATTTGAGATCAGTTACACCATGTTAACCTGGAGTCATTGTGTTGACTCCACAAGGGTAATTGAAATTTAAGGCAGATGAAGTTGTTTGTCATGTAAACCTGCAATGCATGCTAAGCCACAAGCCTGATCTCATTGAAACCCACTTCTGTTTGTTCTGTTTTTTTACAGTGTCGGGGACATATGATACAACCGTACTGAATACTGCCCTCCCTTCATACATGTGGTCCTCCACTCTGCCTGCTGGGTCTTCCCTTGGCGGATACCATAACAGCTCTTCCTTGATCAATGCTATGTCTCACTCTACAGGATCAGGTATGCTCCATGGACCGCCTAGGCTTGAAGGATGCTTCTGAAACTGGGTCAACAGCAGTGCTTTTTTTTTTTTTGCACAACAAGAGGAACTAAAATGATGGAAGAATCGAGATGGCAGGGGATATGCTTGAATTTTCTCTGATTTTCTGTAACTTGGTGTTCTCTGCTTCTACACTGACTGTATTTGAAAATCCTTTGTGAGGATCTATTGTCCTGACTGTCCCTATCAAAACTAGTTTTAGACTCTAGTTAACATTGGATTATCCTGGCCCATCATAAGAAGGACTGAACCTAATCCTTCAGTCCTCATACACTAATGATGTAATCAATAAGTCTTGAGTGTGATTATACCCTGTAAGGCGCACTTCTAAATGCCAGGGATGCTGCATTTCCCAGCTGCAGAATAAAAACACAGGAAGCTTTATGATAGCATGCTATTAAAAGCTTTACTTTCTCACACTGTCTCATGATTGAAACTTGTCTGATGTAGGATTTTCTCCCCTTTGTCAGTTCGGTAAAAGAGTGATTTGGTGTCACAATTTTGAAGATTTTTCCTCTGCAATTACTGTGCATTTTCATTAACTGCATTTCCGAGTGACTCTGACTTAATTTCTGACTGTGCCACTGACCTTCGGGTGCTGGATTTCTGATTCCAGAGAAGTAGTGACATTTCATTTCCTCTTTTTGCAGTTTTTGGTGTTCCAAATAACCTGGCTCCCAGCAATCATACTCTGAACACAGGCCTGAGCACTTCCTCTACAGGTCAGATTTTTCTCTTCTTCCTTTCACACTTTCACAGCACCTCAGTCCCGGCAGACATGTACAATGAAATAATACCAATATCACTCTGTTTCTCTTCTGTTCCTCATCTCAGTGTCAGCTGCTTGTCTGCACACCCCCGTTATTCTTTTGTTACGGTGGATTTATTCTGAGTCGGCCTTGTGTAGCTGTGTAGCTGATGTTAGCTCCTGACAATTTTTATCTGGGAGGCAAGGACAACTAGAGATTTTCCAAGGAGAATCATTTGTCTTTTGAAAGACACCTGTTAGACCAGCCTGTTTCTTCCCTAGAACAACTCAGGGTAATGCCTTAAAAAATAAACTCATGCATCCTGAGCCATAAAGACTTACTGCTCCTCTGTCAGTTTTCCCTGCAATTTCCCTTTTCTTCACCTGGCTCATGACTTCTGGCAGACTCTCTTCAATGTCACTAAACCACTTCTCTTCCTTTCACAGTCACACACACTATGTCTACACAGCATAGTGCCATCATACAGGGTCTCTAACTGGACCTGCAGAGAGAGCAGTCTGTACACTGCACTGATATTGCCACACTGATTCTGGCACCAAAGATGCCACCTTCCAAGCCGTTTGCTTCTCTCTGGACAGTACTTTGACACATACTGTGTGCAGTTATCTCCTTAAATTTCCCTGTCAGACCAAGCCAGTTTTCTAAATTTACCTTTTTTCCCAAGTGTCCCACTGCAGAGATGTCCATGCAGCCATGAGAGTGGCCTCACAGTCTAACCTGAGATAATGTTTTAGTGTGGTCACCATTATTGTCCTGGGCCAACAGTAACTTATACAGCAAAATGATCTAAGGAAAAAAACATTTTGTAAGGAAGGAAGATGTTTGAACAGAAATGCTTAGGCCTGTGATGCCTCCAGCTATCTGGTGAAATTTCTTGGGAGAAGTCATCATTATTGTCATTGGTTTTGGTTTGGTTTTAGCCAGAATACCACCTGCACTGTAGGACTCGTATAACCCCCATTGCAATGTTTTTCTTTGCAGTGTTTGGAGTTCAAAACAACCTGTCTCCAAGCTCTTCAGCCCTGACCCAGAATGCTACTGCTGCCTCTGCAGGTCAGGAACAATTTAAGCCTAGAGAAAGTGTGAGGGTCACCAGTGTGCACTGCCTTCTTCCACTTTTCCATAGTGACTAGAAAGTTCATAGTGACAGAGGTGCCTTCACTACCATTTCTTGTGTGGAGTAGTGTGGTATGAGGGGATACTGAGGAACATTTCCTCTGCTTTGCATGGGTAGGAACAGCTCCAGTGCCTATGTAAGCACTAGAGATTTGCTTGCTGGGAAGCCCTTGTTTGAGTTGTCCTAGGTACCCTGAATGTGAAAAGATTTTTAAAATGGTGTGCAGCCCAAGGTCAGTGTGTGTAGGTACCTTGTTATTCTTCATCTCTTTCATTGTCAAATTTCCTCTTTGCAGCATATGGGATGAAGAACACCTCTCAGAGCAACACCATGGCGAGTACTGGTGTGTCTGCCTCAGCAGGTGAGTGTGTCATTCACAGTTGTTTAGACATGGCCTTGTACAAGCATATCATGATAAAAATGAGTTATGGATTCAGCCAGCTGACTGTCACTAACACCTGGCTCCTCACTAGCCAAGTCTCCCACCACTACCTTTCTGAAAAGAAACCAAATCAGCCAGAAGCTAAGAATGAGCAAATGAGCTGGTCTGATTCAGTTCTCCCCCACTTTGTGGTAACCTGGATGATTTAATTGCAGCTGTTTCTGCTCAAGAGGCAGGTAAATGGATAGAAGATCACACATGTGAAATTGTGCTTCATTTTGAAGCCAAAAACATTTGCAAGGTTGCTCTTAGACATCATTTTGCAGTAGTACCAGCCCCAACCACTCAAAAATCAAGGAATTGACTTATACATGATCAGATTTGTTTTAATGAGAGAAGTTGAGGTTCTACTGGCCTTTCATCCTTCATCTTTTCCTTCAGCTTTTTTCTGCAACTCTAAGAGCTATAATTAGTCTTCTATTTTTTATGTGAGGGAAGCCAAGTTTCTTTTGTAATCCAAGGACTCCTAAAGATGAGGCTTAAAAATAGATGTAAACACCACAGAAGTTAAGAAAACATTTCTAATACAGGTTTACTCCAGGTTTGTGCCAATGTAATGGAGTAATATCATTCTGGTTATCTTGATTTTCAATGTTGTGTCAATTTGTGTGCAAATTCAGGTTTGTACACCATTCCAGGCATATTTGGTACTGCCTAATGGCAGAAGGGTGACCATGCTGATGTTTTTTAGCCTTGTTTGGCCTGTGCCCAACCTCAGTGAGCTACAGTTCAATGCCTCATAACCATGCCTGGCTCCCAAGGATATGGAGTGCTTTGTGCTTGACAGAGTAGATCTGCTAAAGGTGCTCCTCAACTTGAGCTGTGCTGGCTCTGATGACCCTTGAATGTCTCTCCCAGACTGAGTTTCTATGATTCTGTAGCGTATTTGAGAAGTGAAGAGGTCATTGAGCAAATAATTTCTGTACGTGACTGAATTCCAGATGCTCTCCATTTCTGGCAGCAGTTGCTTCCCTGCTAGCAAAATACACATCTCTAAAGAAATCTAATGATATGTACTGCTCTCCTCTTAGCTTCAGTGACCAGGGTGTATATAGTAGTGGTAACCCCAATCACAATGGGACTATCTATTTTAATGAACAAAAGTGTTGTGGCTTGTAGTTATGACTCAGTGGCCCACACTCATCTTCTCCTCTTTCCCATCCTTTACCAATATTCCAGGGGGAACTGTTTTGAGCTCCCAGGGCGATGACATTCTGCACAAAGACTGCAAGTTCCTGCTGCTGGAGAAGGAGAATGCTCCAGCAAAGAAGGAGATGGAGCTCTTGATCATGACAAAGGACAGTGGCAAAGTCTTTAGTGCCTCTACCACTGGGCTTAATGGAGGTAACTTCCTTTGTTCGGGACATGTGGATAGGCTGAGAGCAGAGAAATGGAGACTGATCACAGGAGTAGTTCATTGTTCAGGACACTACACCTTACTCAAACCCCTGCAATCCAAACAAGAAGCTCTGGTAGGCAGTTAGCCTTTAACCATGCCAGCTGCAATCTAGGTCTAGCTTTTGCATTTGAAGCTCCAGAGCATGCCTTGGAATATTTCACAAAGCTCAGGAGCTTTGAAAGCAAAAAAAATAGATCTGGTTTAAACAGGCAGAGCTATTGTGTCTTCCCAGTAAAAAACATGCCTTTTGCCAATGAAAGAAGATAGGCCTGGTTGAATTTCTGGTGTAATGTTTTTAATTATATTCAGTTCCTGTTCATGATCCTTTGTAGAAGACACCTTGAAGAAAGAGAAGCAAGGATTTTCCTCCTCTTATGCTATAGATACTGGCCTAAAATCAGATGCAAATGGTAAGAGTTTGTCCCTGTGGAAATGCAATAGAACTTTCTCCTTCTTACTACTTTCCCTTTGCAAGCCTATGCTCTACATTTGATCATGCATAGAAAGACTTCTAAAACCTCTTTTGCTGTTAAACAGGAGGACTGAAATCCGTGCCAACAAGGGACAAAGCAACTTATGCAGGTAAGTGTGATGCAATTCAGACTTTCATTGGAAGAAGCACCAAAGCACAATATACAAAAAAGCAATTGTTCTTGAGTGACGTGAGTGATCTCAGTGCAATGACATCAGAGGGAGGGAATGTTCAGGAGGCTATTCTGTCTGTAATGAGCAGAGCACGTGCCAGAGAAACTGGTACCAGTGATTTGATTGTGGATGAGTGGACGGTTGGGGTATATTTTATTGCTGGAGAAAATCGAATAGCTGACAGTACAGCTGCATCCTGCTCCCAGGACAGATTTATGGGGAGGAGAGGGCTCAGACAGACCATGCTGGCTATTGCTGTCATTTATGGCTCAAAACTGTACAAAAAATTGACCCCAAGGGGATCACTTTTTCAGCTGTTATTTTAAAACACACTGAATGTTGTCCTCTGTTGGAATTCTCATTGAGAATGTGGTTCCCAGCTTCTGCAGGGACTAGAATTACACCCACCATGTCCAGTTGGGTGTAAAGTTTTTTCTCCATAGGCCTGTGTATAACATATAAGTCCTTCGTGTCCTTACTCTAAGCAATTCTTGACAAAGGAACACTTCATTAACCAGGAGACTGCCCCTTCCCTCTTCCAGAAATACGAAATGGTGATGTTGGGGGTGCAATCGGATCAGCACCATCCTGGTGTCCCTGTGGTTCCTGCTGTAGCTGGTGGAAATGGCTCCTGGGTTTGCTTCTGGCCTGGTTGCTTCTCCTTGGGTTGCTTTTTGGACTCATTGCTCTGGGTAAGAAATAACTGAGGGACAAAATATTGAATGGGATAGAAAGATAAACAGAAGGTGTAAGCTGGTAAAGAGGCCACGTACCAGAGAGATCAAGGCAGAGAACTGAGGAGGAGTACATTCACCTTGGTGGTGACTGTCACTAAGATATTGCAAATGAACAGAAAGAATGGATAAGGAATACAAACCTTTGATGAGGGGTTATATAGTCTGGGGGTGAGTAGGATAGGAAAACTCCTGAGGTCTTACTTCTCAGAGACTAACAGATTCCAAAGTTGTCATTTAAACTCCAGATATCCCTGCTGGGAAAAAAAGATACAAAGAATAATCCTGCAAAATTCAGTGGCCATTGCTAGCTGACATAGTGTTGCCTTGTCCCTGCTATTACAAGTAGGTATTTCAGGCGTGTGTCTGTGACAGCATGTTCCTTAGCATTTTACTTTAACCTTCTAGCGGAAGAAGTTAGAAAGCTGAAATCTCGTGTGGAAAACCTGGAAAAAATCAATGGCGGCCTCCTGACAATTAACCAAGGGAATTCAAACATAGAAAAGGATGTTTCAAGAGTAGACTTTCTTCATGGTATTTCACCCTCCTCAACCTTCCCTTATGAAAATGAAGAGTCAGTTTGGTTGATGGTGAAGAACAGACTGAACAAGGAAATGGAACGAGGTGAGCAGAGTCAATGTCTGTGATGCTGTGTGAGACCAGGTTATTTAAAGGGAAGTGGGAGGATTTGACTGCCCAAGGGCTTAAAGACCAGACTTTTAGAGTACCGTGAAGTCTGTCAAAAGTAGTGCCCTCACCTGTCCTCACAGACAGGCTGTGCTGGAGCTCAGGATGCTGCCACTAGCACTGGTGGTGCATCCCTTAAAGCCAGCAGAAAAGGGAGAAGAAAGGAAGTAGTGGACATGCCGTGCTGTGCCAGGATGCATCATGTTTGCTGTAGCAAGTGATTTTTCCATTTTGAAAGAACTACACAGAATAATGAACCCACACCTTATTTCTAATGCTACTTTTGTTAGCAAGAGAGAGATTATTTACTTCTGTTTAGCAGATGATGGAAATAGGTTAAGAACAGAGAAGCCTACATTCTCCCAGCTTCAGAAGTTTCATGGATTTGCAAAAGAAAATTTGCTGAGGAAACTCTACTTCCAAAGCCATGCTGTGCTTGATAACCTGTGCTGCCTGCACCCTCAAAATCCAAATAGAAGGATCCTTGTATGTGAAGCTATTCTGTTGTGTAATGTAGTCTAACAGCCCCTTCACTTGCTGTTGCAGGCTACTTCAGAGGGGAGAGAGGAGAACCTGGTGAGAAAGGTACAGCCATACAGTCCTTCTCTTCTGTCCTATTCCTTGGCTCTGGCGATGCACAAGTTTGGGGTAGATGTTGCCACAAGGGGCAATCGGCAGTGAGAAAGAAGAAGCTGGTTGACACTTGAACAAGAAGAGTGTACAGCTGGTTTGCCACTTAAACTGTAGAGGTCCTGATCCCATGCAGAACTAATACAGGAGTCCCAGTCTTGCATTGTGCCAGTGTGAAATGCCAGATCTTGTTTGTCACTAGCGGGATGGGTCTGATCCTGCACTACTCAAGTGTAAAGTGTCCCTCTTCACCCAAAACTCCTTTCATTGAGGGTGGGAAAGCAACTAGAAAAACAAAATGAATGATTAGTTTTTGGAAATATCTCCAGGATCTTTCCTGATTTTTTTTTTCCTCTTTTCTCAGGTGACATGGGAATGCAAGGTCCCAGAGGTAAGTCTGGGGTTACCTGCTTTCTCAGGTAGATTGGCAGCCTGTCATAGGGCCTGGATTGTTATTACTCCAGAAATTAGATAGAGAAACTGATGTATTCTGTAGCTCTGATATTGTTCTGATGGTTGGGTTATTTTTGCTCTGGCAAAGACAGTTTTAGAGTTCACAGTAGAAGGGATAACAGATCTCACTTTGAATCTAGAAACTTCTTTCACCTGTATGAAAGTCATTCCTGGAGCCAAGCTCTACCTGGTTTAATCACAGAGTACTTCAGAGGATTTTGTGTGGTGTGAATGATCCAATCCATTGTGTAAATTCAAGGGGCCCAATGTGGCATTGCTGGAGAGGGTAGAACTTGTAAACATGCCAGGGACATAAACTCCTTTTTATGGGGAGATGAGGACCGGCCAAAGTGACAAACAGGGAAGACCTGTTCCCCACTGACTGTATTTCTTTCTCCCTACAGGAGAGCGAGGACTTCCTGGTGTCCCAGGTGGGTAGTAGTACAATTCCTTTTTGAAGGGGGACATTTAATGACATTACTGCATGCAAGAATAAATTTTGCACTGCAATCCTAGCTCGAGGTGGTTCTCTAAAGAGTCAATATTTAGCAGTGATACACTAAATCACTTGATTAATACCTTGGTGCTGAGCTACAGACATGGCTCAGAGGCTTTGGTTACAAGCAAGGCCTCAGCCTGACTTCCACTTAGTTGAACATGCCTAATTTGGGGGTGTGAAGATCCCAGCCTACCTTTGAAAGAGTCCCAGAGCTGCACAAATACTTAGTCCAACTTTCTTATACTCTTATGTGTATTGTGTTCTTTTAAAGAGATCCCTGTTCAAGCACCCACCTTCCAAGTAATATATACTTTACCCCAGCTGATGAATCCCTCCAGGCTTCAAGTTCCCAGAGTCCCCTAATTTGCATGTTATGCTTTCATGGTACATCATAGACAAGGACTCTGAACATTAGTTGTGTTTTTCTTTCTAGGCATTCCTGGTCCAATTGGGCACCAAGGACCAGAAGGACCAAAAGGACAGAAAGGCAGCATGGGTAAGCATCTCCATCAACGCTGTGAGTCACAACTGACTGACACATGGCATGGGAATACAGACATCGGGTTGGTGTGATCATTGCCTTCCCCCCATGGAGGTGGCCATGGATCCTCTTGCCCAAGGCCTCCCATAAAGACACCTTTTTTTACAAGGCATTTGTTTCCTATAGGTGATCCTGGAATGGAAGGTCCCATGGGACAAAGAGGTCGAGAAGGGCTGCCAGGGCCTCGAGGGGAGCCTGGACCACCTGGATTTGGAGAAAAAGGAGATAGAGGTAGGAACTAAGTGTCCCATTCTTGCATAAAGCAGAGAGGGATAAAAGCTAGAGTTTGTTCTCAATTTATAAAACATCTCAGTGATAGAATTTGATTTGATTATTCAAATACAGATTTCATTTTAGACATTTCCCGGTACAGACAGTTCTGGCCTAAGGGATATTTTTGCCAAACTTACAACGGGTAAACAAGGGTTGTTTTGTTTTGCCAGGTCTCACAGTCAGGTTTGAGTTTGGCAAAACCAAAAGCGCTTAGTATCAAGGTCATCTTTTTCCTTGTTATCCAGGTCACCAAAGCTGGGGGATTTGTCTTGCTCATCCTAAAGCCCAGTGAGATGGGTTTTTTCCCTTGGACAATGCATGCTTATTTGTGTTTTGAACTGACCAGATTATTCATGGCACTTGCCAGAGAAAGAATAACAGGAGATGAGATCACGGAAAAATGAGATCACAATTGTATTCTACAGTATCTATTCATGTTCTTATTCTGCAGGTGGTGTTGGTGAGCCAGGTCCTCCAGGGCCACCTGGTCCCCCAGGTTCTGCTGGCCTTAAAGGTAAATATGAAGATAGACAGACAGAGCCTAGTAGACTGGTTAGGAGTAAATGAGCATTCCAACCTTGCTGTTTCACTTTGCTGCACTGCAGTGATCAGAAAAGTAAACTAATGGTCCTCATTTTAGATAAAACTTACTTTGGTAGGTACACATAACCTTTAGAGCAATAAATTTCTGGAGATTTTTAGTGAGAGTGGGCATTAGCAAAGAGGTTTCTCAAAACACCGATCTTTAAAATGTGTGATGTTTCCAGCTGTTTTTTCTCTGCTTTCAGAAATAATAAGGTAAACTCCATATCCCTAACAGGCTTCTAACATAGTTACAGCTCTACAATCCGTGTAACTGGGATAAAAATTGCACTATAAAAAATGGGTCCTAGCTGAAGCAGAGATCTACAAGATGCTACAAGAACTAAGTTGTGTAGATTTGTTGTGGTTTTGAGGATGTCAGTGATTCTTCTAGTGGCTGGGGGAATTCTGATCTGCTAAACACGTTTTGGGTTGTGGATGTTGTTGGGCAAACCAAAAGAGATTTGTTAATTTTCTAATTGTGGTGTTACTGAAAGAAAATCTTTGTTCCTTATTCACAGGTCTGATGGGTTCTCCAGGCCCACAAGGTCCTCCAGGTGAGTGCTGCATTCCTTTGCTATCGCATCAAGAAACTAGAGAAAACAAGAACAGAGTGACAACTTCTCATAGTTTTTCTTGTTCAGTGATGCATAATGGTGAGTGGGATGGATTAAATCCCCCATCTCATTTTTCTGCAGGTCCTCCCGGCCTACAAGGTTTTAGAGGAGAAGCAGGTCTCCCGGGTGCTAAAGGTAAGCTTCTCTTCTCCTGGCAATTACAGCAGCACTAGCTGATGTGCTTTTCTAGCACTGCTCTGAGTAGCAGGCTTGGTCTGAGCATGTAGTGTTTTGATGTTGAGGGCAAAGAAAAGCATAAGAATGAGGAGAGGGGAGGATGAACTAGGTTTAGTCAGTGATCGCAAGCAAATATTGAGAAATACAAGAGACACAGAGGTAATCGAGCAGTTTAGGCAAGGAAACGTGGTTGGATGGATGGAGCTGTATTGAAGGAAAGGAATTTCCAGTTTGAGTTTGTCTGATATCAGGGTACCTGTATTTCCCCTATGATTTTTCTTGATGCATGAAATTCCTTTTTTCTTCTGACTTATTATTATTCTTCAATCATCCATATATCTTTCAGGTGAGAAAGGAGCCACTGGAGCCCCTGGACCCAAAGGTATGTTGATCAGTTAAATATCTTTTGTGGATATTTTCTTTAGATGCCTTTAGATATGGATACTGTCCATGGGTATTAACCATATCCTTCTTTGGCTTTTTCTTCTGAGCTCTTGTCAGAAAGCAGACTTTATTTTCTTTAATGGAAATAATTTACAATGAAAGAATCTCACAGGATCCTTCCCTTTTTTCTACCACAGGTGATCAGGGTGAGAAGGGTTCTCGTGGAATGACAGGTCAGTGGATTCTTTTCCTGGAGTAACAATCTATCTAATACACACGTGCATTATTTGAGTTTTCAAATAAGAGTATAGCCCAGCCGGCCCCAGTTAGTTTTCTGAAGAAGTACAATGATGTTATTAGTTATAGGAATTTTATTTCTGGACCCAAGTTTTAAACAAATAGATCCCATTCTTGATTCCAGTAATCTTGGTAGCAATCTTTGTATTTAGCTTTAGGGAAATTCTCCCTCATGTTCCCTGTATTCACTTCACTTGAGCTTTTCTAACGCCCAGGGACAGTCATGAATCATAAGGCCTGAACATCCTGTCAATGCTGTTTTTCAATTGCAAAGCACCAAATATTGCTGACGGTCATAAATTGTATCTTCACCAAGATTTATTTGATTCATTTTTATACCATTTTGCTACAGGTGAACAAGGCTCAAGAGGAATGCCTGGTCCTCCAGGAGAGCCAGGGGCTAAAGGACCTATAGGTGGGTATCAGAAAACAGCTGTGTTTATATGTGGGACAATGTCATTTCCACCCGGAGTGTGTTTTCCTGAGCACAGACAAGGAAACAACATGGGAGTGGAATCATACTGGTTGTGATCCTAGGTCTTTTCTCTAGATAGCTGAGATTAGTCTGTATACTCAGAAAAGATGTCCTACAGTTAAGTTTCAAGTGAACTTTATCAGGATCTTCAGTAACTGTAGCCAAGGTTTCTTTCAGATGCAATATGATGAAAAAACACACTCTTGTGTTTAGGGCTGTGCTCCACTTAGTAGGACAGGGCAACTGTGGTACTATTTAGCAGTCCCTAACAATCTTTTCTTTTGACAGGACAAGCTGGCCGTGATGGACAGCCAGGTGAAAGAGGTAAGGGATTCCTTTGAGGTAGAAGTGCAGGTACTTGCTGATTTGGCAGGAGGTTGATTTGTAAAACGAGTGGGAGAAGACAGCAGTAGATTCACGTTCTGGGATCTTGCTATCTCAGAAGAACTGCAGAGTCAACAGTATAAGCATAGAACTGAGACATAATGGAGCTGGCTGTAAACTTGTGACAGAGTTCTTCTCACTACAGAACTCTCCTGTCATTGATGTTCACCTCCCAGACACTGATGCTGGAACTGGCCAGTGGCTATGAGGATACAATAGGTAGAAAATGCTGCAGAACAGCTGGTGGCCAAGCTTGAATGGTTGGTGAATTGTGAGTGACTTACGGCTTGTTAATGGTGATTATATCCCTAGGTGAACCAGGTCTTATGGGAATGCCAGGAGCTCGAGGCCCTCCAGGACCCTCTGGAGATGCAGGACAGCCAGGTAAAAGCATACGGAGACCAGAAATACTTTTTGCTTAGTCAGGAACACAGATGTCTTTGTCAACAATTTCCAGTCTTAATTTGAAGTTAAGGCTGGCAGAGGATCTCTGTACTGTAAGGTGGTGATGAAAGGAAAACACTCAGGGAATCTAGATCTGTTGTGATCTCAGGATTGCACACACTGGAAACAAGAACATCAGCTCCTATGAGCCAACGTTCTGTTTACATACCAGGTGCTAGGTCAATTTGTACCATTTGTGGGCTGTGTGCTATAATTTGAAGTAAATGTAATCTTTTTCTCCCTGTCTGTCCTTTCCCCACCTGAAATTTGTTTAGACATCTTAGAATTTTTGCCTTTTTCTTCCAGGTCTCACAGGACCCCAAGGACCGCCAGGTAGGTTTTTCCACTGTGTTCCAATTTATGAATGACACACTTTGATATGGGCTCAAAACCCCCTTGTAATTTTCCCTCTGTGCTGTTCAGGGCTTCCAAAGTGATATCCCAAGGTTTCTGCATCTCCCTGGGTTTTTGAGACAGGTTTTGTGGTTGGTGTGTAATGTTTGAGGAGTGCAGGCCCTTGGAGTGCTTGAAAATTTGCCTCTCCTGAAAACAGTTTTCAACAAATCACATGTTTCAGTTCCCAGTGCATCACCAAAAAGTCTTTCTAATCAGCAGCAGAAACAGAGGGGAGAGGATGTAGCTATAGAGGTGGAAAGAAAGGATGTGACATCTGCAAGCAGGGGTCGTTTGGGGGGTAAGTCACCAGGGAATTTATCCAGGAGCCTCAGGACAGGGAGCAGTACCTGGAAGAAGCTACAGGTAAATCTAGGGAGCAGCACCATCATCCAGGCAGCAGTGGGAGAAGGGAAGCCCTTAACTATGCCCAGGGACACTACCAGCTTAGCCTATGGTCCACTGTGAATTCCTGCACTTGCTGTTAGAGACCTGCTTATAAATGCTGAAAGCCAGGGTCTTGAGTAGGGAGTTCCTTCACCCACAAGTGAAACTCAACTTGAGTACCTGGAAAAAATGGAACAAACAGTATTTTCACTAACCATTTTTAATTGTTCATCCACCTCATATCAGGACTTCCAGGCAACCCAGGCCGACCAGGAGCTAAAGGTGAGTTTCATTTCTTCCTAATACTCAATTTGCTCTCTAAGCACTTCATTTTAGGGAGGATTATCTGCTCTGCTGACCAGTCCCTGAATCAACAGTGGCATCTAGTGGCTGTAGGAAGGGAAGGTTTGAGAAACAGTAGCCAAAGCCTCCTTGAGCATACACCAAAGGCTGAGCATCTGCTGAGGCACTCAGCATGACAGTTCTCCACTGAGAAAACCTTAGCAAACCTGGATTTGCCTTGAGTGTATGAGTGTGATGCCTGGTGACTGCAATGGAAGGTGTGTGCCTGCTTCAGAGAAGTCAAGGCCTATTGCCTATTCTGGCAGATGTAGTGCTTAGAAAGCTGATCAGAGGATATCTGGATTAGCTGAGCTCTATTGCTTCCCCTATGACATTCTAGTGCTATGACTTCTCAGACAAGAGATCAAGGGCAAAGAGAACAGAAATCACATGTTTAACAAGATGATGTCATTGAGCTAGTGAAAAATCTTCCCCAAGAAAGAAGTTCATCTTTTTTCTCTTTCTTTTCATAGGAGAACCTGGAGCTCCAGGAAGAGTCTTAAGTGCTGGTATGTAGTGCTGTAAGAGTTTAAACAATTCTGCTTTTGAAGGATTTTCTCTGTTTTTATTATGTCTTCTAAATTCATCTCAACTGTTTGTCAGACCCATAGGGACTATCCTTAAGGATAGATTTGTTAACACATTCGTTGGATGTGTATATGTATGTGTATGTGTGCAAGTGTATGTGTTTGTGTTTCAGAGGGTTCATCAACTATTGCTCTGCCAGGTCCACCAGGTCCCCCAGGCCCACCTGGCCCCACTGGACCTCCAGGTGTTCCAGGTGAGGAAGCTGCTCCTCTGCTGTCGTTTTTGCAGGCAGTTTGCATTGCTGTGCATTTAATTTAATGTGTGATGTTTATTGTCTCTGCCAGGCTGCCCTGTCAGGGAGGCAAAATTGCTCAGGCAGTCTAGATGATACTCATGGTCGTCACCCTTCCCTGCAGAAAGACCAAGATCTTAGGCTGAGTTAGGGAGGCAGCAGCCTCAAGGGAAAAATTGGATATGATCACAAGGAGGGCAGGACAGAAGGGAGGGCTGAGAAGATGAGAAACTGGGAACACTGTTGTCCTTTGATCTCATGAGTACAAAGTAGTGGTAGGTCAAATCCAGAGAGTAGAATCAAGCTCTTTTGCCTCTCAGGAGAGCAGACTTGGGTCTAATCCATCTCCCAGCACTGTTACTGGAATCAGGAGTTGCTTGTTTTCCAGTCTTAGCTTTGAACTTAAAACAGAAGTCCCACATGAACATCTACAGATCTTTCACACAAACACACATACACAGACTCTGGCTGTGCATGAGCTTGGTCCTCACACTTTTCTGTCCCAGGTCAGACACCACCTCCAGCATGCTAGTGTCAGGCAGCAGAGTTCCTGAGCCCTGGCTCTCATGACACTTTAGTGCCTCTCCCAGCTGTATTGCTGGAGCTAGTCCTGGGGCTGGTTTGGTAAAGCTAGCCTTGATTTGCAGCAGGGAATGAGAGAGAAAGGTGAGGCCAATACCAATACATTTCTATTGTGGCCAGCAACAGTCTGGTTGTTTCCCCAGTCTAAGAGACAACAAGCACGTTAATTGCCACATGATGAAACATAAGACTCTTCTCTGGAGCTTCAAGTAATACATGGGACACTGATGAAGTCATACCCCATAGCAATTCCATTTACTTGTGCAGACAAATGTATTATTTGATAGTCTCAGTTCTTATAAAAGACCTATTGATTCTTTGCTGCTACCGTAAATTACAACCAGGAAAATCTAATGCAATATGGTTTTTTTCCTTTGAAACCAGGTCCTGTTGGACCAGCTGGTCTCCCTGGACAGCAAGGTACCATTCTCCATCAGCTTTGATTCTGCTTCTTAAGAGAAATGAGTTCATTAGTTTTCCTTTGTTTCTAATTCTCTCAGCCCTTGGCAAAATCTCTTTCCCTTTTGTTTGCAGATTTCTTCCTTTCAGTTCATTTTGCTGCATTATTTGGCTTAATTAATCTTGTAAAGAATTTCTATTCTTTTTTTTCTTTCCCAGGGGAAGAAGGGGGTGGTGGTAAGAGCCAGTGTGATGTGGATGCTGCAAATGTCTTTTTCTTATGTTATTTTTTCCTGAGGCTGGTGTTTCTAAGGCACTTCTCAAGTGTAGTTGCCTTTCTCTGGTAGGGGATTGTCATGATTTAACCCAGCAGGCAGCTAAAACAACCACACAGCCATTTGCTCACTCACCTCCACAGTGAGATGGGGGACAGAATCAGAAAAAAAACCCCAAAACTCATACGTTGAGATATAGACAGTTTAATATGACAGAAAAGGAAGATAATAATAATAATAATAATAAAAGGATATACAAAACAAGTGATGCACAGCACAATTGCTCACCACCCACAGTCCATTGATGCCCAGCTAGTTCCCAAGTCACGGTCTAAACTCCTGGCCAGCTTCCCCCAGGTTACATACTAAGCATGACACCATATGATATGGAATATGCCTTTGGCCAGTTTGGGTCAGCTGTCCTGGCTGTGTCCCAGCTTCTTGTGCACCCCTGCCCCTTGCTGGTGGGGCAGTATGAGAAGTGGAAAAGTCCTTGACTTAGTATAAACATTGCTTGGCAACAACCAAAATATCACTATGTTATCAACGTTATTCTCATCCTAAATCCAAAACACAGTGCTATTCCTACTACCGGGAAGAAAATTAACTCTGTTCCAGCCAAAACCAGGACAGGGATATAGCCCAGCTGGATTCCTCCTGCCATTTTGAAAGGTGGGAGAACAAACTAGAGCCAAATTGGGAATAATGTCACTGTGAAAACACTGTCAATTGGACAGACATCTGTTTGGAAGGGCCTGAACAGAGCTGACTCCTAAGAACCTTAGCTGGTTTTCTATGATCCTATTAGGGCAAATTGTGCAGTAATTTCCACATTTGAATACAGTGTTCCTCAGAGCCAGGGACTGAGTTCATGCCCCTGGTTCACATAAGTAACGTCTGAACCTGTTGTTGAGGAGGTGAGGAGTGGGTACAAAATGTCACCCTCTCTCAGTTAAATATTTCACTTTTTTTTTCTCTCCTGAAAAAGGTCCACGGGGTGAGAAAGGATCCCCAGGTGAAGCTGTGATAGAAACTATCAAAACAGAAGTCTCATCATTAGCATCTCAAAGTAAGTGGGCCTGCCTTTCCACTCCTTTGCTTGGAGAGGTGCCAGAGGCCTCAAGGACTGCTCACAGCTAACAGGAGATGCCTCTACCTCTTTCCCCTCAACATGCCATAGGGCAAGTGTGTGTGTGTGTATGTGTGTGTGTATGTTTGGTGGTGGGACCGCAATACCAGCTACTTCTTGTGCTCTCCTTCTCATCTGTGCATCCCAAAGTGCTTTCAAAAGGAGGTAGATGGCGCCAGGCCCACGTCACAGAGAAGAAAGCTAAGGAATGGTGACTGGTGAACAGTCAGTCTCCGACAGCAGAGATGATCACAGAGCTGTGAGGTTTCAGCCTGGCTTTTGAGCCACTGTGTTCATGCAGGGCAGTTCCCTATGTAATATGAACACAGAGCCATCCGTAAGAGGAAAACCAGTTTGAAAAGGCACGTTAATCTAAGCAACAGAAATCAAAATCTCTCTGTGAATTAGAGGACAAATCCACAGGAGAGCAAATGCTATTTTAAGATGAAAATAAGTGGAGCAGAACAGAATGGTTTAGCAGCATACCGAGAAAAGTGTCTGCTTGCTCAGTGCAATACTAAATGTGTGGTGCACTTACAGTCAGTATTCCTAGACTCCGGGACTTCTGCAAATGTGTGGGAGAGGCAAGTCAGAGGAGGGCATAAAATCATAAATGGTCCTTGCTTGATCACCCTCTGAAAGGGGTCATGTCGATCCAGACCATGCTTCAGTACTGTCCCATCCGCCCATTCAGGTCTTGGATCTCAGCATCACTGAACTTTGAGTTCGTGCCTCAGCTTGGCAGTGAGGATCCATCTCCAGTCAAGATAACACAGTGCGGCTACTTGTTAAATAATGGCTGCGTAACGTTCTCCTCCCAAAACTTGCCCCTTGTTGAATGAACCTTTCCTCTCCTTGAAAGTTCTTTCTCCACTTCTTTAGCCTTTGGGTCCTTTGCTGTTTCCCTGAGTAACCATTACTCCCCAGAGAGATTTCCTCCCTGTTTCCAATATGCTGCCAGCCTGCTCAGCATTGTATTTTACTTTATGTCCTAACCTGCGTGCTGGCAACCAAACACATCTCTCATCTCCCCTCTCTGCCTCAACTTTGGCTTAGGTCGCATAGGTCCTGCCTTACTCCATCTTTGACTGTAAGAGCTTCTTACAGCAATGTAACGACAGTGTTTCCATAGCAGCAGTAGCTCCATAGCAACAATTTTCCCTTTTTTTGTGTGTGTTTCATTTGCACAGTGCTGACAGATTTACAAGGGCGAGCAGGACCGCCAGGCCCCCCTGGACCACCAGGTACGTAATATAGCAGAGCTTAGTACGTAAGCAGAGGGACATTAACACATATGACGTTTCTGGGCAGTGCAGTTGCTGAGTAAATATTCTATAATACCCCTGTTTCTTTTGTCATCAGGTGAATCAGTGCAGGGACCTCCTGGACCTCGTGGCCCCCCTGGTAAGAGCTTGTTTCTCTGAAACAAACCTGGAAAGTGGGAGGTTTTTCTAGTGCCTCTATCCTGTGCCTTGCGGTATCCCAGATACAATGTTGGACCTGGTGGAAGTTAGTAGGGCTGACTTTCCTGGAAGCAGAACTTCACATAGTAGGTTCCTACTAATACAGTTTCATTGCAATATAGTTTCACAGCAGCAAGACGCTGCCCAAGAGAGGAGATTTGCTTTGGCAGAGGTTTGGCAGCCAGAGTAGTAATTCGTAAAAGCCATACTTTTTGGGAAGACACTCAACGTTCTCCAGTCTCCAAAAGAAGTAACTGCAATCAATTCCATCTTTACTTCTTACTTGTCCAGCTTTAACTTCCAGATGGGGACAGATGGAGCAGTTCTTACCATGTGGAACATATCCCCATTCCACTTGCTGTAGCACAGATTTCCCTTTCACACCCAGAAGAGGGAAGGTACAGGAGGACACGAGACAGGAGCATAACCCCATTCCTTGCTCTCTGCTCAGTAGCAAAGGGGAGCTGGTCAGGTGTGTGATGAAATGAACTTTCCCCCTCGATGTAGTGAAGACCAGCTGGGATAGGCACTCTGTACCACAAAGAAAGTTTTTCTGTCCTACGTCTCCTGTGGTTGCAAGTGATAATGAAAAATAACTAACAGGGATAGATGCATATGGAGAAAACAATGATACTAGCCTACACTTGGAAATATTTGAGCTATGGCCATGGCTGGAGATGTAGCAGCTCTGACTTGCATTTACTTACACTGCTGAAGTTCATCCTTCCTGAAGCCTGTTTGTGTCCCTTTTGCCTAGGAGAAGGATTGCCAGGACCTCCAGGCCCACCAGGGAGACCAGGATCTTCTGCATCCACCTCAGGTGGGTTCTTCCCACTCATTCCCTTGCCTGTGCCCTGGGAACGTCGTGACTGATGGGGTTCCAGAGACCACATCCTTCGCTAGGACCAGGTGGAGTCAGAGGAAACTCGTGTCATGTTCTGTTGGATGTCATGAAGAAAGCTTTTTGTTTTAATTACAGAAACATTCTTCACAGGCCCACCAGGTCCACCAGGCCCACCAGGCCCGAAGGGAGACCAAGGTGGGTATATCTTGCTGCCTCACCAAGACACTAGATGGATCTCAGCACCTCAGACTGAAAAGAAGGGAGGAAGGGCTTGGAAGCAGAAAGTCTGCCTTTCTGTGACTGTAAGAAAGCTAGCACAGTGGTCGCTAAATAGGACTCCTGTCTGCTGCCATAAAAGTCAGTCTTTGTCAGAGAAATTTATTATCCTTCAGTACTGGTGTCAAGGCAATCATTGTGTTCAGATCCCAACTTTGCAAGCCCGTTGTTAGATTCAGGAGCATTCAGAGCTTCAGATTTGCCATTAAAGGGGAACGATCTGTTTGCAAAATGCAGTGTGGGCTTGGCTAAGTCAGTACAAGGAGGTGGCCCTGTGAAGCATAGCTCAGCCCTTAGCTGGCAGGAAAAGATGGGACCTACTCCCTTTACTCATTTCTGCCCTGCAAACTGAAGGCCATGATAATATTCTGCAGTGTGGGCTGGGTTGTTGAGGATCAGAACAAAGCAAATGCAAATGCTCTTCCTCTGCTCTCCTGTTCACAGGCGAACGAGGTCCACGAGGATTCACGGGTAAGGAGGCTTCCAGGAGGTATCAGTAGGGTGCAGTGTAGGTTGCCTGGGTATATGACTGCTCCTCCATTTCTATGTCCCATGCAGGAGAACCGGGTGAGCCTGGCCTTTCAGCATTCTCCTCCCATGGTCAGTCTGTGCCCTCTTTCCTGCTTTTAATTCATTGTCCCTAGGATGAAACCAGGGGGCAAAATCCTGCTCTATTGATTCTAGCTTAGTTTTAGCGGAGCCAGGATTTTGTCCACACACTTTATTCCTGTGAATCTCTGACTCTCCTTCCTTCTGCAATTGGCAGGTGACAGAGTCACCCTGCAGGGACCTCCAGGAGTTCCAGGCCCACCAGGCCCACCTGGACCCAAAGGTAAAGTTGAAAATCTTCTTTCTTTCTTTCTTTGCCAGTGGCCTCACACAGCCAAGAGTGGTTGAGATTAAAGGATGAGGCAACCTGGTCCTTTGAGAACTATAGCCATACCCACCCCTGCCTTTTCTGGCAGAGCAGGACCATTGTAATAGAATTGCTCTGAGCACAACGCACCTGGGCAGGTCACAGAAGGCTCAGGAAAGCTGCTGTGGCCTCTTCTTTCCACTCTTCCCCATCAAGCTGCTAATTCAAGCTAGTCATTACAAGGGCTAGGTAGTTGCTTCTCTGACAACGTGTAGCTCAGCTGTTTTACATGACTAATTATGCAACATGCAGTGACATCCATTACAATTGTCTGTCTCCCTCACTCTGGTTTCCAGGTGATGCAGGTGTCCCAGGTGCTCCTGGCATCCCAGGAGCATCTCGAGGTAAGAGGCCAGACCATCATTGCTCTGATATTATCAAGAAATGCTGACATCCTGGTGAGAGACTTTGAAAAAGCTCCTTTGGGTTTTACCACTGTGGGTGCCAAACTAATGCTGATGGGATTTGTGTTCAAAATCTGTTTTTTTCACAGCCTGCCCTAAATGAGACCATTTTAAGAATTGAAAGTTTTCTGTTTCCAGCTTACTGGGAATCCTTTGAGTCAGAGTTTGTCCTCATGGGACATGAGAGAAAGGGATTCCAGGTTGCCTAACCAATATTCCACAAGGGATTAGGGAAACTGCATTGAACCCTCTAGTGGAATCACTTCTGATCAGAACAAAAGTGCCGTTTGTTCAGTTTTGCTTACCCTCAGGTGAATTCATGTGAATGTTATTTCATTTTGAATAAGAGCATCTCTGTTTGCAGGATATTAATGCAGTGTCACAAAAAGTGCATATGGATTAACCTAAGTATCCTTCCATGTGAACAAGCCCTCTGCTTTTCCACATCATGTCCTAGGAATACTATCTCAGGGTGCCAGGGAAACAGACACCTTAAAGAGCATGAGGTGTCACTTAACACCAGGGTGACAGGAGTCGCACAGGGCCCACCTGTATCTTGCAGTGGAGAAGAGTGAGGAGGTTCTTGAGCTGGTGCTGCCCAGGCTGGCTGGGATTGGGAGCAGCAGGGCAGTGAGGTTACCCTAACGAGCTTTATGGATGAGTGCTTTATGAATCTCCATCTGTATTTCTGCACAGCATTGCACTCCAGTGCACAAACTGACCAGGTCTGTCATATAAAACCAGGGGAGTCTCTGGACTCATCCTTGCCGAGCTGCATAGGCTGAATTATAAGATGCCAAATTCATTGAAGATGTTATACTGCCTAATAGCCCATGCTCAAACTGTGGTTAGATATGGAGGGGGACCCCCTCCATAGTCCATTCCCAAAGCTCTTTCCAGACCTGTGGGAAGGGCTCAATGCAAGCACACTTTAGCTTTGCTTGGTCTAATGCAACCATGCCAAAAACATGCTTTCTCCTTCAATGCTTTCTATAGGTGGATCCAGACAAATTCAGGGACCCCCAGGACCTCCTGGGCCACCTGGTCCTCCTGGCCCAGGTGGAAGTTCATCTCAGGAGATTCAGCAGTATGTTACTGACTACCTGAAGAGTGAGTATAATGAGATTTTGACATAGCTCAGCAGATGCATGCCTAGCTTTCTTTTTCTCCCTGAGTCCCTTGTCACTCTCTCCTTAGAAGCAGCAGACCTACTGCTCTGGCCTTATTTTTGTTGAATACTGCAAAGTGCTGTTGCCCACTGTGGCTTCTGTAGAACTGTCCTCCTGTTGACCTGCTTTTTGCCAGCGGAAGAGGGTCCAGTAATTGTGCATATGGCCATTGTCTACCCTCTAATGATGTGGGCATATCTTGGACTTCCTACTTAGGTGACAACGTAAGGCATTATTTGACTGGTGCCCAAGGCCCACCAGGCCCTCCAGGCCCACCTGGAGTCATCACCACTGCGGATGGGATGAACCTGGATTATTCGGAGCTGGCTACCCGGGTTATGAGCTATATGACAAGTAAGCACCACGTTGGTAAGCTCTGTACTGAGTCATGCTCTCGGCTGAGCCTGTGCAACACCTAGGAGGTGAGAACCAGAGAAGAAACAACAGTCTTTGAATAGTAGCACCCCAACCCAGTTATTCATCTTCTGCGGTTTGACCCAGGACTCCACATAGCTGAGGCAGCCTCTGAGCCTTGTCTCATTTTAATGGTTAGGTTAACTAACTTTTGTTAGCTTTAAAAACTAACTGTTGTTTAAAGTTGCTGCTGTTTAAAAAGTCTCACGTTAAACATTAGCTGCTAGACCCTGTAATGCCCCCAGACCCAAACAGAGGTGGATCTATTTGGTATGTGTGGTCTCAAGTATTCTGAGGCTGTCTGTATGCTTGGGGCCCTCCTAAAGTAAATGAAATTCCCAGAGCTTTTGGAAGCAGCCTGGAATCTCTAGTCAGAAGAGCACAGACCACACAGCTGTGGAGACAACCAGGCTGTGTAAGACAGCAACTGAATCATGGTTGGGGGCATGGGAGCCCATTCCACCAGTTAAACTGGATTAATTAAGCTTTCCTTTGTCCCTGCCTGACCCCTCTTCATCTTCTGTCTCATTCTGCCTGATGTAAAACCTTTTCATTCCCACAGGTTCTTCAGATCGCTATCAGTCATATGCCAGTTCAGCATCAACTACATCCATTTTGTACCAAGAACTTCTGGACATGCTGCAGAGTAAGTCACCCTCAGGGGAAACGTGGGGGTTAGGGGTAAAGCATCCCAGCAGCCTGGAGATCCGCCCTTCTAGTCTTGTGTCTGCAACCGGAGTTACCAGCAGCTGCTTCGGAAGGCTGTTGAGTGACCTGTGATGTCTCCTTCCGGGTCCTTTGGGGACAGATTTATGTGTTTTGTACTGGAGAGTTTGCGTGCTTTCCAGAAGCTATACTTTCTTACCTGTTTGCTTTTCATACCCACTGTTCTAACTCTGCAGTTTCCCACTCTCTCTCCTCCCTTTCCCTCCCTCTAGGTGGCATCTGCCTATGTCCCTGCTTTTCAGGAATTCCCCACAACTTCCCCCAGTCTCCCACTAAACTTTGGGTTTCTACTTTCCAGCTCCCCCACTCTCTTAGGGTTCCCCCCATTCCTTCTTGCCACCGCAAAGCCTTGCTATGTCTTTGTTCTTAAGGTAAGGAGGATACCCAGCTCTGTATTCTTTTCTACACACACTTTTATTCTGGGCTGATAGATAAATCACTAGGATGTCATTTTACTGTGGCTGAAGGTATTGATGATGTTGGCCAACACTGTGCTTCTCCTGTGTGATTCAGTGGGGAGTCAATCAGATTCCATGTTCCAAACAGACAAATGGCTGCTGAAACGCCACAGAGCTCAGCTTGGTCTTTCCCAGCTGAGCTGCTTTTTATACCTTTACCCAAGATGTTGTCCAGGGTGTCCTGAATAAACAGAGCACAAGGAGGTCCCTTTAGCAATCCAGATTCTCATCTTCCTCAAACCCTGAGTTGCAGGAGGTTTCCAGCCCTGTCAAAATTTTTCCAACACCACAGGGCAATTCACACTCAGAAAAGGAGGAGAGGGGGAAAAGGAGCTTTGCATCCATAGGTTTTGATGGTCTCTCTAATGGTGAGGGCTCAGCTCACCAATTGGGAACTCCTTACACCTGGCTTCTCTGCAGCAGCTGGACAGTCTAAAAGATGCATTTTTTATTTCCAGGAGAAGAAATTCGTCAGTATCTAATCGGACCACGGGGCCCACCAGGACCTCCTGGACCAGGGGGAGATGGCATGTTGCTGGATTATGATGAGCTGACCAGACGGTTTATAAGCTACTTGACAAGTAATGGTCTTTATTAGTGTGCATTTCCCTTTGTTCCTTTGGGAGCTGAGCAGAAAGCTGATGCTGTCAGTGAAAACTCTTCCCATGTCAACTGTGTGAATCCCCATCTACAGAGACCTCCTCACAGGGATTGTGAGAGACTTGGAAGAGAACAAAGATACCCTGTAGCTAAGATACTATCCACTAGATATTTTAATGAGTAATGAGTTCTTGCTTTGCTAAAAACTGAGCTTAGGAACATAATTTCATCTTAGCCATCTTAGAAGTCCCAGCAACACCTTCAAGTACCTTTATAACCCTTTTCTCACTGAGTCTGTGGCCAGGATATATCTTTCTGTGGGAGAGTTGATCTATGCCCGCTTTGTGTCCAGGCAGCCCAGGCAACAAACTCTTAGAAGTTTAAAGTTAGGTGAAACAAATTCCACCTCTCTGCTTCATTTTCCCAACTGTAAAGGGGTGATATGGCATGTAAGAACTGTCAGACAGAGAGGACTCTAGAGCATCCCCAACAGCAGTGCTAAAATGCCTAATCCTGGTAGCTGCAACTATCTACTTAAAATCACAGCCTGGTCTGTGCTCACTTTCTCTGAACAACCCTTGGAGACCAGATCTCACTAATGGGCTGCTCCAAAGGTGGTGGGAATTTCCTCTGGCTCTGGAAGCAGGAAACTGCTGTTCAACAGCAGCACCCTAACAGCTCAAGCAGGACAGCTGCACTTTATCAGCAAGGACATTTCATTAAAGTAAGTCACAAAGGTGCAAAGCTTTGCACCAAAGCTGCTTGCAGATAGGCAGACACAGGGAGAGCAACACATGCATCAGCCAGTAGGTCACAGTTGAGCTACGTGTCCTGGGGTCACCCCCTCATGTCAGGGGCTCATAAGGTGTGCAGAGCTTTTGCCAAGAATAGAGGCCTGATGCCTGCCTGTCTGCAGGTGCCATTGTGTTGGGATTAACCAGCAAGCTTTAACTCCAAGTCCAGAATGAGGCTTGAGCCCTCGTTCCCAGCACAATCTACTGATGGGCACACTCTACCCTGCAGGACCCCCCTGCACTGTCTGTGACCAAGCGCTGCAGCCTGACTGCTCACAGCGTAACAGCCTGTTTTGATAACATGCTGCTGTTGGATCTGTTTGATTTTTGCAGGTTCTGGGATGAGCATTGGGCTCCCTGGACCACCTGGGCCTCCAGGGACACCTGGTATATCTTACAGTGACCTGACAGCATACCTGCGAAGTAAGCCAACTTCTTTACTCCCCTGCCATAGGTCCCTACACACACCTCCCCCCAGAATCTATTTTTACAGGCTTAGTCACAGAATTTCCCCTTTTGCCCATACCACAAATAACCATCTATGAAACTCTGAAGGTCCCTCTGCCTTAGCAGCGCTGCAGGCCTCCTGGGCTCTGCCGGGACCTGCACAGACTGCGAGGGGCTGCAGACAGATCTCCATGCTCCTGTGGAGAGCAGCAGCAGCTAGGTGCTTCTTGGGGATGGGGATGGAGGGACTCTTTTGTTTTCTCCAAACTCTGCAGCATAAAAGAATTTCTTATGCCACTTTTTAAAAGTATATTTAAAAAATAGGGACTTCTACCCTCTTTGGGATCTCCAGACTTCCCAATGTGACATCTACATGCAGGGAACTGCGCTGCACCACAAGGTGCTGGGGAGAAAAAAGCCCCTTATACTTGGCTGCAGCTGGGATTACCTGTATTGTCTGTCAGGGAAAGTTCATCAGCTTTGTGGTGGTTTGGGTGACTCCTTTTCTTCTTTTGTGTCTTACAGACTCTGAATTCAGTGGTCTTGTTGGGCCCCCTGGTCCTGCAGGGCCCCCAGGACCTCCAGGGATCCCTGGATCACCTGGCACCTCCCTGGAGGATGTCTCTGCTTACCTACAAAGTAAGTAAAGCACTTGTGTTTCTCACAGCTGTCAGGGAGATTCTGGGGGGACTGAGGCTGGGATTTAGCTTACCAGGGGCTGTGACTGCCCACTGAGAACAAGGTCACTTAGAAAAAATACCTCATCAACATCAGCTGGAAAAGGGTGGAAGTTGAGGTTGCAGCCTTTAAACTTTCAAGATCCTGAGATTTGTGCGATTTCCTTGTGCTCTCACTGTCAGAAAATAATTCTTCCTCTCTCTCAAGGTGTGGGATACTCCTCCCTCTCTGGAGTCCAGGGTCCACCTGGCCCTCCTGGCCCTCCAGGACCACCAGGCTTTTCAGGAACCGGCCTCCTATCCTATGCTGACATCACCCACAGTGATGAGTTCAGGAGCGAGCTGATCCAGTACCTGAAAAGTAAGGGGACCGCCATCCATCCTCCCTGCACACACCCTGAGCCGTGCTTTGCCTTGTGTAGGCTACTGGCTCTGCACAGCTGAGGCAGTTCTGTAGGAGCCTTCCCTGAATTGGGGATGCAACAACACCTCATCTCTACTGCCATGTCTACGCAGGACTACACTGCACCCCATAGGCTTCTCGCCTCTCAGTCCAACTGCAAGGCAAAGGTCCATGTTGTGAGCCAAAAGGGACAGGTGCCGGGCAGTTACAATTGGCCTGTACTGAACAGCGAGTCCTTAGTAAGGTCACCTGCAGAGTTGTGCTGTGGGAAAAGCATTTTCTTTGACAAACACATGCCTACAGAGCAATGGATGATGTAGGGGTGGGAGGGCAGCACTGAGCCAGCTGTGAAACAGCGTTGGTCTGAGCTTGCAGGCTGGCAAGTCATCCAGGGCAGCGCTTCACAAACATGGGGAGACCCTCGCTTTTAGAAGTCTGATCACAGAATGGCTGTTTTGGCAGGGGTGCTGAAACTGGCCTGAGTGCACCCTTCTGCAAAATCATTGGGCATGTTTCCAAGATTGGGCACCCAAAATTGTGGGAGAGATGGGAAGGAGGAGGGTGTCTGCCATCTGTAGACATCAAGGTTGACATACGTGCCTGCTGCCTGAGCAATGGCAGTGGGTGAGGGTTACTGCCATGACTGGAAGCCAGAATTCCACACTCCAGTCTTCATTCAGCTGGTAGCACTTGACCTCTGCCAAGCTGGGGGAGGAGGCAGGTACCCCAGTGTTCCTGAAGTCCCCGCTCTTGTATTTTGCAGGTGATGAAGTTCGAAGCTACATCTTGGGGCCGCCTGGGCCCCCTGGGCCACGGGGACCACCAGGACCCAAAGGAGACAGTGGCTTGGTGGCTGGATCTATGTCTTCATCATACCAAGGGTTACGGACTTCTGAGCACTTGCATGGAGGATCCCTTGGTGCTGAGGGATCCCACGGGGGATCACTGGGCACAGGCAGCTCATATGGCAGCTCCATGAGCAGCATGTCATCTTACAGTGCCTCAATGGGCAGCGATGGCTCTTATGATACCTCCGTGGGCAGTGACGGGTCTTTTGATGGGTTGCTGACAGAGGAGGAATCACACAGGAGATCAGCAGGTTCAAGCAGATCCTACAGCAACTCCTTCACTGGTTCCCTGGATTACAACGAGCTGGCGCTCCGTGTGTCAGAGAGCCTACAGAGTGAGTGGAATGCCTGCTTGTCCCAACCCTCCCAGTCCCAGCCCACAACTCCTACTCTCTGTGCCTGATGTCTTGTTGTTCACTTCCCTCACCTTTCCTGCTGCCCACAGGTCTCCCTTACACCTTCCTGCCTTAGTATCCAGCCACAGTTTTCCCAGAACTCCTTTCAAATGACATTTTTAATTCCCCAGGCCGAGGTATTCTCCAGGACCTGATGTCTTACACTGCACAGGGACCCGCAGGTCCCCCAGGCCCTCCTGGTCCCCCTGGCATCAGCAGGGTCTTTGCAACCTATGGCAATGTCACCGAGGACCTCATGGACTTCTTTAGAAGTAAGTGACATTGACTTGGTGTTTCTGGCTCATGCATGTGACGTCTTTCCAACCTCTCACAGACTAGCGATCTCTTCACCTTTGCATGCTGTAAAAGTACAGCCAAGATACAAAGCTGAAGGCAGAAAGTCTTTCCATCCTCTTCCTCCCTTGCTGGGGAGGTGCAGTCTCATCATTAGGAAAGACATCAGGTTTTCCCACTACTTGTAGGAAACTTATCCCAAACCCTGAAGGCCACTGTGCTTGCAACTGCTGCGGCCCATTTTAACATGGCTGGGCTGGCATATGTAGAGCAGCATGAGGCAGCTGCCCGCTCTCTCTCTCAAATTCCTTTCCCTGAGTGTAGGCCAGCTCCAGCCCTGGTGACAGGATGCCTGGAGAGGGTGGCAGAGCAGTGTGGTGAAATGAGCACACAGCCTGCCCCTGGCACTTTGCTGGGACCAAACCATTTTTTTTTTTCCAGTCAGTCTAATCCCATCTAACCTAGAGAAATGTCCTTCCAGTGTGACTTGCTTCTTCTCTAAGTCAACACAGAGCCCTTTGCAAGTGGTTTCTCCCACTCATTCATCCTCTCCTTCATTTCCCTCTCCAGCATATGGTGCCATCCAGGGGCCACCCGGTGAAAAGGGGGAGAGGGGTTATCCTGGACCCAAAGGTAAGACTTGCCATCTTTTCTCTCTTGAGCCCTGTAACGCCCAGGAAGCAGCACTGTGTCCGCAGAGATAGTCAGCACTGGGCTGCTCAAGGTCACGGCCTCCCCACAATGGAGCTGGCACCTTCTAGATCTCAGCCCAAGCATCATCCTGGCTTGGTCTCCCTTACCCTGGCCTGTCCCCGCTCATGGGGCAATCATGCTCAAGGGCAAACTTGGTCTTCTCATTCCTTCAGGTGACCCTGGACCGATGGGCCCGCCAGGCCGCCACGGGCAAAGGGGACCAAAAGGAGAGAAAGGAGAGAAAGGTACAAATGTCTGGCAGCCCCAGGGGAGCAGGGTTTGCCTGTCGGGGGGGGGGGGGGGGGGGATTCCCCAGCCACCAGCCCATCTCTAGGAACACATGGCCCTGTGTTTGGTTTGGTTTGGTTCGTCTTTTTTTCCCCACATGAACTTTTCAAATAACCCTCCTTTTGCCTTTCTTGTCCCCAGGTGAACAAGTGTATGTTGGCAGAAGAAAAAGAAGAAGTGTTGGGGTTTAAGGAAAGAGCCTCCTCAGTTCTGTACTGGGCAGCATTCCCAGCAGCCCAGAGAGAATTAGCCTGAATCTTCACTGCCTTAATGCTAAAACGTCCTTCCTGATCAGCTAACCACTTAGGCTTGATAGTTCAGTGTCACTGCTGAGATTTGAATGGCTCTTTTATGTGTCCAGCATGGCCCTTGCCTGGCCATTTGCTCGTTGCTGATGTTTTGGCTTGGCTCCCCAAAGTTCCCAGGCTTATATGGTTTTGAGCTGACAAGGGCTTCTCATCTCACCCAGTCCAAGCTTCTTGTATGGTTCCCAGCTATGTAAATGCATGATTTTTTTTTTTCCAGAGATCAGCTTCAACCCACAGGACAAAAGGCCCTGTAAGAAACCCTTGCTCACCGTGCTGGGATTTCCTCTTGGCCAGCTCTGCTGTGCCAGTCCTAAGCAGGAGGACCTGCTTGCAGCAGGTGTTGTGGGTACAGCACGGGGCTGTGGCTTGGCAGTCTCCAGGAAGGGGCTCGCTGCACTGAGTGACCGTGCGAGAGACAGCTGAGCCCTGGCGATGCCTGGCTGCTGCTGCAGGGTAGCAGGTGACACAGGGAGAACGAGCTGGGCTCTGCCTTCCCTGCCCAGCCGTGGGCCAGTGCTGCTGCCTGCCCTGTAGTGCCCAGGGTAGAGTTTTCAGACCCCCCTGGGGTCAGCACCCCGCCTGTGACTGGCTTTGGAAAGCAATGCCCTCCCAGCTTCGTGGCCATTAACCCCATAGCTGAGCCCAGCTCCTTGGACCAGCTGTTACCGGAGGGGCTCAGGCAGCGATGGGCTACAGCACGTGACGTAAGTACTTTGCAGGGAGCCTGGGGCAGCACGTGCTTTGCGATGCCTGTTTATAGCAGCACAGTGAGACACGACGTGCACAGGGACCAAACTGAAGCACTTTTAAACATAATTTGTTGACCTTTTTAAAATATTTTTGTATTGTTTTCTGTTTTTAAACACTGGAGGGAGAAAAATATTTTAATGTAGACAGCCCCATTAAAGTGTGTTTTTCACCTCAAGCTTGCCTGATCAGTGTTACACTGGGCAGCCAGTACCACCTTTGCTGTGACCACGGGCAGACGCATCTTGTGGTTTTGGTGGCTGACAATGGCTGGTTTGTTTCTCATCTCCTCACTGGTACATGGCCCAAGCAGACACAGAGCTGCTTCTCTCACAGGTGTTGGCAGTTTCCAAACACATCAGCAGGAGCCTCTGCACATTGTCTTGGCTGCCACAGCCGTCACCTCCCTTTCCGCGAGGCAGTTTCACAGGGTTGCGGTATTTCAGCGGCTGGGCCATGGCCAAGCTGCGAGGTACCGCCGGGCAGGAGCCAGCACGTCAGTGCAGGGCAGCCAGGGAAGCTCACGGCACCTCACACCATGCTGGTCACTGCATGCGGGACACTGCATCGGCTTTATGGTGCTCCCGGGGGCCATGCACACATCTACACATGCACACCCCCCCTCTGAAGTGCTACATCAGTTCCAGGTACTGGCCAAAGCAGGTCAGTGGCTCACTGCCTCACTCACTCACAGACTCACAGATTACTTGTATTTCACATGAGTTTTTCCATGAACAAGCGAGGCCTTCTCAGCAAACTGATTTTATTGTATTTACAGCAGAATTATTACAATATTCTACAGAAAGCCATGAAATCAAATTATTTTTAAAAACAACACAAAAAAACCCTGTGGTATGGCTGCTACTGCAAGTTCACATCCATGAGCTGTACACAGAGCCCCTTAGCGAATTATTCATCCATCTCGTGATTTTTGGTTGCTTTCTGTAAGGCAAAAATAACTTGGTTTGCGGTTAACACAAAACATTCAACAAACTGCTGGTTGGAGACACCTCAGATTTGAATGCTTTATCACAGAAGACAACCCTGCTTGGCTTTCTTACAGAAAACAAGGGTGTGACAGTTCAACATGACAGGTTTCACTTGATGTCCCTTTCTAGTTTGTTCTTTCCACCATTTTAGGATTGATAATCAGTAAGAAAGAGGTTTTACCACCTAGCTTGGTAACTGTGGAAGAGATTTTGGAAAATTAGAGCATCTTTGGGCTTAGTGACTCTGTTCTACTCTCAGTACCGCAGAAGCACATGAGCCCTCCTTATTCAAGAGCTGGTTTTGAGCATGTTCTTATTTAAGAGGTTGTCTTCTTTCTCTGGCACCACTGACTGCCCTAGTGCCAGAACCACAGAAGCAGATTCAGAAATGAAGTATGAGGATGGAGGCAAGAGAAAGGGCGTGGAGAACAATGAAAAGCTCTGCAAGGAATATAGAGAAACACTACAGAGTTTCTGTTGTCTTCTCCTTCCCTTTAGCTGTTCTCATCTTCTGTAAGACTGAGAAACATGACAGGGCCATCTTGGCCTTGGCCTGCCTGGGAACAAGGAAGGTAGATTCTCTCTGACATCATTTTGTATCTGCTGTGAAGCTGACAGTACAAGTCGGGGAATTGGAAATGTGCATGGACACATCAATGCAAGGAAGTTTCTGAAATGCAGAAGTAGATTTTGAAGTAAAATGACTGGATTGTAAATGCTAACATAAAAGCAGAAAGTTACCTACACAGCGAGCATCCTCAATACCTCTCCCTGCCTCTTCCTCCAATGACTGTGTAGTCACTGTCCTCAAAAACTTGCCCCACTTCCCCAGGGCAGAGTAACCAAAATGCAGTAGTTCAGTGGAAGCAACTAGCTCTGAGCTCATTCGCATGTTTAAGTCTGTTCCCTGATTTTCAGCAAAGATGAGCATTTCTGAGGTCCTAGGAGCTGCGACTATGCCGCAGCTCTGAAAATCAGGCTACCTACAAGTGGATTTAAGTGCCTGAATTTATTTAAACCTTTCCTGTACCATGTCTTGCAAGACACATACTGTTTCAGGTAGAGAATCAACTTAAAACTTCCTATGTGATATTGCCACCATAAAAGACAGTGTGGTGCAATGAAAGTAATTACATTACTGCTTTGCTTGGCTCTTAGTTAAGGTGCTAAGTTTCCTATTTATGAAGAAAAACAAATTCAGTGGCCTGTAGTTGTAATACAGAAAGTCCTCTAGGACAGAAGAATACTTTTTTAAACCATGTGATTGATTAGATATTGAATACCCATGAATGTAATTTTAAAAGGCTATTAGCTTAAACCATTGTCTGAAGAAAAGGATGCAGCTTGGAATGAATATCAGGATTTTAAACATGATGTGAAAAATCAGTTTGAGTGAATGCCACTGGCCAGGACAGTGGGGTACTGCCACCTCTGAATGTGAGTTCAGGTGTCAATTCAGTTGACGCCTTCTAAAGAAAAACCTTCAATAACTCAAGATATAACTAATCAACAACCTCAACCCCATACCTTTTCATGCCTACATGCTTCTCATGTATTCAGCAGAGTGCTTGGGAAAAGAAATCTATTTTATGGGAATCGGGGAAAAAACTTGCTGGAATATTTCCCCTTTAACCAAGCGAACAGGAAAGTTGTTCCGGCACTTCAGGAGGCCGAGGCCCAGCCCGTTCCCCACCTCACATAGCTCCATTCAGCCCAAATGTAGAATCTCGTTACAAGAACAGGCAGCAAGCCCAGCTGAGGTCTGGTTAGCCAAAGAGCCCCTGGGCTACCAGCCATGTGGCATTAGCAGAGGACTGCAAGATGCTGCAAAACAGGGGAGCTCTGGTACCTGTTAGGATGCGCCTAGAGCCACTGGCTCCTGCACCTAAAAGGCCCCATCCCAAGAAAGCTGACAGCAAGTGCCGAAATCTGCATTTGGAGCTCAGGAAGAACAAGCTGTGATGACTGAATCTGTCTGAGGCTGTTGGCCTGCAGGCAGGTTTTTTGCGAGAATCGGTTGTAAATAGAAGAGGACAACCAATATATTGCACTGCAGTTCATGCATTTTATCGCCTTTGTTTGTTTTCCTGTGGACAGTATTTATGATGTAGTAAAACACAAATATGAGCAAATACTGATTTGTGGTCATCTTTTGAAGGGCACATGGGGAAAATGAGCTCTGCCAAGCACTCAGTAAGGAAGTACATTGTTTGGGCCAAGGAAAAGACACCTAACTGCCCTGGAGACGGAGCTTCTAACTTTTATGAAAGGGATGTGTCATGTGATAGGAGAGAGATTGGATTTTGTATCTCAGGAAATCTCTTCCAGCCTCTGTGAGACTAAATTCATTTGAATTGAATTTTCTGACACTGATATAATACTGTACACCTCTTTCATGTTCTGCAATACTTAAACCCAATTTGATCAGTCTAAATGTGCAAGTACCGCTGCTAGTTCCTGTTATCCCCCCGGAAAAAACGTGTTTTCACGCTTGATACCAATTCTGAGCGCAGTTCACAGGGTTGCAACTGCTGAACAGTGGTCCACAGCTGGAGACCTGACCAAACACTCGCGAAGCCTTCATTGCTACGTCACAGAATTCAGTTACTTATTTGTACAATCTGCGATGAGATCAGATTGCAGGGGCTTGCATGAAAAGGATCTTCAAATAAAAGATTTAAAAGATGTAGACAGAGGTGAACAGTATGCCAATATATATTAGCAGGTTATGACTGAAACTGCCAAAAAATGTAAGGAGATTATTAACATTTCCCGCCAAGGGTTTAACGTGCACGAAGGTAGAGATGATCCAAAGAGGAAATCTGCCTGCCCTGTCTGCTCCCCAAGTAAAGCACTGAGCCTACCTCATACAGAATTGCAAACAAATTCTGTTAAATACAGAGAGGGAGATTATTTAACCTTATTTTAGTAACAGTCAATTTATGATGGTGGAGCTTAAGAAGCAAAAGGCCTTCAAAGACATGTGTCACCCTACTAAATAAACAACTTAAAGAACTTTGCATTGAGCAACAGATAGCATTCTAGAGATATGGTATGTGAATTTACAACAGTACACAATACACATTTATATAATAAAATGCCAGAAATTAAGGCTAGCTATTAAAGTAATTATGCTATCAAAAAGTTACAAAATTTAAATTAAAACATGCATTTTTGCAATTTTTTTACTGTGCTGTAAATTTTAAGTATCTTCATTGAGAAGGTATCGGTTCAACGTCCAAGGATTTCAGCATCCAAGATCTCAACTGCATCTGATTAAAGTCCTATGTTAATTTTTGAGTTCATTCACATGCATCAACAATGTTCCCATGAAATGAACATCATGTAATGGTCACCAGTCACGCATTTAATGCAAGCCAGCGAAATAAAACGTTTACAACTGATACCCAAAGAGACTAGAAAGTCAAGCCTCAAATGACAGAAAACAAATACTATTTTACAAATTGAACCCAAACATACCAAAGTACAGCTTATAATACTGTCCTGATATGACTCAAACTCTAACCACTGAAAAGAGCGCAGTAGAAGTGACCTAATACCATTGCATTTCCCTACCAGCTATATGAGAAACATTTCAGATTTTTTTCCACTGCAGATCAGTCAGGTAAATAACTTATTTTACATCTATGAACTTGAAAAATAAAAACTGCTTATGTTAGTATGTGGCAACACAAAAGCAAAAAACCCAGCTCCATAACATAGTTTGTCTATATATTTAACTTAAATCTTTCTATAAAATAAAATGACTAAAATAAAAAAAAAATCAAATCTAACACTTCTAATCAAATCAGACTTTAGCCATGGTTATTTATAAATATGATCATCCACCTCCACTTTTCCGATGGAGTTTAAATGAACAGGCTTTGGTAAGAACAGAAAAATGGCTCTACCCCATTCCAGGTACAGTTAGAGAAACCACGTGCCCTTCGCCCACTGCTTTCTAAAAAATACATTCTACAGTTTTTCAATATGTAGAACTAACGACCTGTAATACCTAAGGAAAATAACAAAATGTGCATTTTAAAGTTAGCATTTTTTTCACCTTTACATATTTTAGTGCAAAATATTTTAGGGTGAGGATTTACAACAACAATGGCAGTAGCAGCAAGAAATCTTCTGTTTTGTACAGTAACAACAATGCTAAGGAGTTTTGTTTTTTTAAATGACAGAACAGTATCCTGTTGCCAGGCTTAGCATATCTAAGTGTTTCAGGCACTGTATTAATTAAACTAGCACCCCATTTCATTATGGAACTAATGGACAAAATACGTAATGGAGATCAGCTCAGTTTAATTTATGCCAGAGGTTTCTTTTTAAAGAAGTTGCAAAGGTTTTTGCCTTTACCAATCATGTTTAAAACAGAAGGGGTTAATTTTTCTGATTATTGGTATGTTCGCAGTAATTAGTTTCAGTCCTTGCTATGAAGACACTGCTCAACATTTTAACATTCTAAACCTCTCGTGGCAGTTTCAGTTGTGGAATTCAGTTGCGGAGAAATCAGACACTTAAAAACACAGTAGCAGAACTAATATTATACCGTTTAAATGTTCACATGAGAAACCATTTTTTTGTGATCAGAAAGAGTACAATTAATAGTTTAGGCTTAAAGTGAAAATCATAGAAAACGTAGTTTTTGAGACTGAGATAAAAACCCCAGTTATTCTTGAAACATCTGAAGGACATAACATTACCATTATACACCAACACCCTTGTTCTTTTCTTCCATTCCAAGCAGTAAAGAAACTGATCACGACAATGATTGTCTTCCCTGACAATAAAACGTGCTAGGTCCTCTGATGTACACTGCCAATTAAGTCAGGTTAGACGATGAGGATGGAGAATTCAAAATATGAAGAAACCTACAAGAGTTCCCGGAGTTAGGACCCAGTGGAGTGAAGGCTGGGGATTGGATAGAATTTGGAAATCCGGCTTTGTGTTGAAGGGTTAAGGCATTCGGATTCTCCAGTCATTTTAAAGAAAACTTCCTGCTCCTGCAGTTTTCTGGCAAATTCTTCTTCCAGCGTCTAAAACCCAAATCAGATTGTCACAGGATCACAAGGCAAAGTACAAGAAACCTATTATATTGGTGACATCTTGTCTGATATAACGTTGTAACTTCAAACATCATCACATAAAAAATTACCTAGCAATTCTGAAACTGCAAGACAACCAAGACATTGCAAGCTAAGAACATCTGCCTGTAGGATACTCTTGGAACTGTGTGAAAATCTAGTACTTTCCTTTTTCAGATAAAATACAAAAAACAGCCTCTGCCACCCTCTATCTGTTATTTAGCACTCAATTTTTGTAGTAACCTACCAGCTTCTGAAATATATTCCTAAAACTAGATTTACCTCCAGCTGAGAAGTTTTATATGCAAATACGCACACAAGCCCTGCAAGAGGGAACACCGAAAGAGGCTGACAACACACCAGCCTTTTTTGGTGCACACGCCCTTGGCTCAGCTTTTGCGCATTTTGTAACGTCTTTTATTATGCAGTCAGCTATAGCAGTTTTGTACTTTTGTACTTATTCCCCTCCTCTGCGATACTTTTTGTATTGTCTGTATTTGCCAGATCCAACTCCTGATTATTTACAGTTTCATAAGCTGCTCCGATTTACCTTTTTTCTTGGTCTCAATTTCTCTCTCCATTCCTTCAGTTCTTGGCTGTGCTCTTCATCTAGCTCTTTCAGCTTCTGAGTCTCATGCTCAACCAGTAGATGGCATTTTTCGTTCTTAAAACAAGATGAAGATAATCCTCATGTAAAACTAATTCAGATTAGGCAACTCAACATTTGTACAGTGACATACGTTGTCCTAATTCTTTTTAATTAGCTTATTCCGTGTAAATAGTGACGTGAATAATTACAAGATAAAAGTATGTTACAAAGCTGCATTATCAAAAGCTGATCTATCCATCAGAACCAAATGAGATAAGAAATACTTGTAAATCCAAATAAACTGTTGATATCATTAAGACAGCAGCTGACAGCGTTACTCAAAACCCTGTTTCACTGCCTAATAATGCTATTCAAGGTCACACAGCATTTCTACTTTGCTTTCTAAAGACAGTTTGTATGATTTATTAAAATCAATTGCATTAAAAAGGTTCTTTTTTGAAAATATTTCAACTCTTGGTGCCAAGGAGCTGAGACTAACAAACGGGGCTTAGAAAGGAGAGGAATGCACTTGCAGAAGCAGCCTCAGAATTGCCCTTTAAAAAAGGAAAAGGATAATCAAACCACTCATCAGTTTCACATCCCTCAGTAAGGTACACACACATCTGCCTAGCTTTCAAAGGACTTTTGAAGCATGGCAAGAAAAAAAATTAAGTATTTGGCTACATCAAATGTTTGATTTTTAAGAGCAGTTGGCAATGGCAGTCTCTAAACCCCATGTTCTTGTTTCGAGGGTTCCGGTCCCAAGTGGGTCTGATTCAGAGTACAAAACCACAGGAACCAAACCGACACGCACCCGAGTGCAGCTAGGGGCCAATTTTTCTTGGTGAAGCTCAGAGTAGCCCTAATCTGCTCAATTTTATTTGAGCTGAAGCTCTCACAAGACTCCCACGGTACTTGGGGATTTACTGAGGCGTATTAGCGGCACAGTTAGGGACCGTTTTTGCAGGATGTAAGAAAGTGAATGGAGTAGAACTAGCTTCATTGGTCATTGGAAGATTTCTCTACACTAAGGCTATCAGCAGGTGACCATGTAATGCTTTATGTCCCTGAAATAAGGAAATGCAGATTTAGTGGAAAAGGAGATCTGGCCTCTGGTATACAGCAGGAACTTTCACGAAACGCATACCAAAAGGGACAAAATAGAGGTCCTTATCGCAAGAAGAGAATTCCTTCTAAGTACGTTCCAGAAGCTCAAGTACACATGGCAGCCTGTGCTTTGTAAAAACCAACTCATCCCATGTATTGCTGCAAATGCCTTGTGGGTAATGCCTGGTGCTGCCTACCTCTGCGCTGATTAATGACATTTCAGCAAAATCAGGTTAAAAGGAAATGTTGCCTACAGAAAATAGCACTGGAAACTCAATAGATATTCTAGAAGTGAGCATCTGCTTCTGGTTCATGCTCTTCTTGCATGTAAAATGATTTCTCATTAATTGATGTAAGCATATGAATCTGGTTAAGCAGTACACTGCAGGCCTTTGAAAGCAAAGTTGGAAAAAAATCGACACCAATCAATAAAAATGAAGGAAAAGATGTTTCTGCTTTGCCTGCATCTGTTATTGACCTGAGTCTTCCCACTGAATGTTCGTTTTATGTCATCTATTTTTAACCTGTAACTGATGCAGTTCTCTGATGTTTGCTTCACACTGCAACTGAAGGTCCCGCATTTGGTTTTCGTGTTTTTGATGCTGAGCCAGTCTCTCATTCTTCTGTCTCTTTTCTTCTTGAACAGCAAACTAAAATGAAAAAATAAAAATATGGCTTATATTGTGCCTCTACATGCAACAGTTAAAGAACTGTATATAACAGAATGAAGACATAACAGCATAACTGAAACGAATGGTTTTATAGGGTTTAAAGTGTAACTGTATTTTCTTTTTTCTTTTTAAAAATTCTTACAAAGGGAATGCCCTCACACTTTTGTCTGTTATTCCACTTCTCTCTCTGCACTCTCATTTCTGCTTAAGACACAATACATTTCACTTTCAGACTCCTGAAATTATCTCCCTCTAAGCCAAGTGACACAGTAGCACTCCACGTGTGTCTGACCAGCACAGAGGGGAAGGATGACTTCCTCTGACCTCATCCAGTGTTTTGAACCATCTGTGACCTTCCTGAGAGTGCACTCTATTCCATCCTCATGTTTACATCACATTAAGCATTTACACTATTAAAACTGGTTTTATTAATTACCTGCTTAATTTTTTCACGGTCTTGGTCTGGAGAGGCTAATGAATTGATTCTTAAGCTTTTCTTAAACATAGCCATTCGAGTCTTTGCTTCACTTCGCTGGATTTTAGGCAGTCTTGCTCTTTCCTGAGTTTGCTTGTTCTTTAACTCCTCGATAAGGCGTTGATTATACCTCTGCATTTGTTCTGTTTCCTAAAATGTTAACGATATGGAAATGTTACAGCATAACTATTATGTTAGAATACTTGCACCTCATTTCCTCAATAAGCATGATGTTTGAGTTGGCGTCTTTCAGTGGAAACCAGCCCCAGCTGTGGTGACACCAATGGGGAGAAGGGGGTCTTCCACTTATTCCAGAGAGCTCTGGATCATGCCCAACCCAGATGAAATTCTCTAATGACTATGAACACACATCTATTTTACCAGTGGTCGTTCAACTCCTGAACTGCATTTTAAAAAGTCTACGTTATTCAAAGGGAGAAATTTGCAGAACTGAACTCCCTCTACTGCAGTTGTGAAGGGTCAGTTTGTTGCAAAAGCTGGTGAAAACAACAGCCATTATGGGGACAAACCAAACTGTACAGAAACAAGCCTCGGTGGAGGCTGCTCAGGCTCCAATCACCAAGGAGATCCTAGAATATCTCCCTATGGGGTTTACATTTGCAAAAACTGAACTATTCTGTTTAGTGTATTCTATAGAAACCAAAATGCCTTGTGGAAAGTAAGTGTTGTCTTCTAAGCTTTTATAGGATTTAGCTATAAAGAGACAGTTGTCAGCTACTTGCCCAAAAGCTAATCCAGTTCATTCTGCTCATTTAATTCTAGGATGATTTATTAATGAGTAGATTTATTTAAACACAAGCCAAAACTGGGTTTGGTGTATAAGCAGAATTTAGTATTTTTAACAGAAAAGGGTTGATGATGTGGTTGGTTTAGTTTTGGGGTTTTTTTAAGAATCAAAAGGGAAAAAAATATACTTCAACATGTTACGAAGTTATTAAAGACAATTAAATTTTTTTTTCTTTCAACAGAACATACACAGCTTCAAAATACCTGTGTGGGTCTTGCCAGTGCAAGCAAACAGCTACCAGTAGAGATCATAAGACTACTCGGTAACACCCCCTCGCATATTATAATACACAAAAGAAAGTGTCAAAGTCAACACTAACCTTTTCATGTCTCTTAAGCAGCTGGTGTCTCTGCATGAAGTACTGATCTTTGAGCTGCTGTTTGAGGAGCTGGTGCTTCTCTTGTAGATGTCGCTCTTCCAGCTCCCAGATTGCAGCTTCGCGAGCTGGAAAAAGGAGGAAGGCTGGCTCAGAAAGTACAATACTTTCTAATCTACCTGCTAGTGGATGTTTAGAAGAGGCTCACGAGTGCCTTGTAAGAACATGCTATTCCATAGAAACATTTTTATTATGGTTCTAGTTTAGTCACGAAGGTCTTTGATTTCATAAATTTAAGACAGACTATTGTTTTATTAAAATACAACACAAATGTCTGTTTTTAAAGAGAGAGTCTGATGCTGGATACCTCTCATGAGCTGCTGTTTGTTGTTGAGACAATCTCGTTCAATAGTGGCTAGTTCTGTCTTCTGCTGCTGAATAATTTTCTTCAGAGATGCATCCAGTTCTTGTTGCTGCTTCTGCACAAATTCCTGCTCCTGGTAAAAACCAACAGAAGTAAATTAAATTGTGTTCTTATAATCACATTACATTTTAATGAAACTCCCAGTGTTCTCAGCATTAGCTATATATGAAAACAAATACATCTATGAAAATTTGAGCTAACATGCCTCAGCTATAAAATTATAAATCTCTTGTATTTTCTACGAAGACAGTAGGTAAGAGTATATTTATTGTTTAAATAATACCTTCAGAAATAAGACCAAAGGCAACAAACTAGCCAGCAATCTGCAATTCATTCCATCTCTTGTCTCTCCTCAAAACATTCTGCAGGTCCAAAGCTACCACAGACAAGTACTCAATATAAAGTTGATCTCATCATATCAAAGGTTAATTATTCATGGATGTAAGAAAATAGAAGTATGTACGGTTGTTTTGTTCTGGACGATTAGTTAAAGCCTATTTATTTACATGGTTGAGTTTCAGATTTGTGTCTCAATGTTGAGTGGTTTATCTTGCAATGAACACAAAGATACTGAAGTTGGGAGTCCTGCAAGACTGCTATGAAGACACTTGGCTTGGGCAGGAACTGTATTCTGCAGGACTTGGAAGTTTGTCACACCAGAGCTGAGCTGGCTCCTCGCAAAGTGATTTGCCATCTGCCTGATGCAATCCCCACATCATCTGCATCTTTCCTTTTCCAGGGTGTATCACATCATGAAAAGCAGGGAGTAGCAAGAACCCCCTCCCATGCCCCAAGACCATACTGTTGCCTTTCTTCTTTGCAACTATCAAAAAATAATAATAAAAAAAAGCATCTACAAGCATGCAAGCATGCACACAACACACTCTAAGAACAAGAAATTAGAGCAGATGTTTCTACCATGATGTAAAGGTCAACAGAAAGGATGTTGGCAGTGTCCTGTCAGAGCCAAGGTGGGCTGCTGAAGCACTTGGTGTTATACATAACAGAGCAACGTTAAAGATGGTCTATTGGAAGGGAGATGGGATGAGGCAGGAAAACAGTTCTGGGCTACAGATGATCAGTGGAAGGGTCTCCTGAGCTATGGTTTGGTTTTGGTTTTTTTTACTGAACCTACACTACTTGCCAAGAGAGTTGTCAGCAACATATGGAATTAAATGTCCATTAAAAATACTTTTTATCATGACCAGGAGAATCCTGGTTTCCATCTTCACTGGCAGTTATTAATAGATGAGGCTTTCATCTCTCCCAGCGGACAGCAGTTACACTTAGGTAACAGAAAACCAGAGGTGGACTAAGTTGGTGAAAAGCTCTGACAGCAGCATACCTGAGGGTACAAAAAGAACTGGAAGGCCACATCTGTAAATTAAGTCAGACATACCTAATCGAATATATAGACTCATGAAAAATACCGTTCTGTTCCCTTTCTAGATGAAAAGGGTAAGAAAACTAAGTTTTTATTCTGAGGGTGCAGGCATATAATTAACATTGTGTTTAATTTGCCACGATTTTTTTTATTTGTAGGGAGCAGGCAGAAAGCTATTCTAGTGTAATCATGGTCAAAAAGCAATTACGCTTGAGCTTTACTCAATCGTTCTAGTATCATTGCTGCTCTCACTACATGGTAAATCTTAAGAAGTTTCGCAATTGCTAGCACTATGAGATAAACTAGGCAATCTCAGAAAACACTCTGGCCTTTCTGCTTCCCACAGATGTGGGATACTCAAGTATCACATATAATAAAGGTCACGAACTTTACTTAAGAACATGCTGGATGTTGAAAAAGGCAGACAGTGCAAGACAGCCCACCTTTTTCAAATTACCACTTGGTTTTGCCCAGTAAGGGGCAAACAAACTCAGACACCTTTAAAATGCATGGTTTCACTGCACACACTCCACAGAAGTCACGCATTGTTTCTCACATGTGCTGAACAAATAAGAAACACCAGAGACCAGTATTATATTCCAGTTGTGTGAAACTTTAATGTCTTGCCCAGAGCTAACAACTACTCTAATTTTGACCTTTTTACTATGAATAGGGCATAATTACATAAATTTGTGCTAACTAGTTTGGAGACAGCAGTGACATTGATCAGCACATATGAGGAGAAGAGAAAACACACATCTGGAAAATTAGGGAAATAAAACTTTTGTTGCTTTGCATTTTAAGACTTACATCCTGCATTTGTGCGTTGAAAAGTGTACATGAAGACAACTGAAAAGACTGAATCATAACCTGAGCAACCCCCTGTGGGACACAATGTACTTCCTATGTCAGAATATAATGAAATACATTTCTGTTCTTAAAAAAAAAAGAAGAAATTAAATCTGCTGTATGTTAGTAATATACATTTAAAATGTCAAGGCTAATCACACAAAAGTAGTCACTGTCAGAAGTTCTAGATATTCTAAAACTAAGCATCTGCACCTTGTCTAGTACTTATCATTCCAAGTAAGGATATTTCACCTTTAAAATTGTCTCTTTCACCTCTCTTCAAGAAATTGAAACCAGCAAAGGAAACAAACTAAGTTACTACAAACACTATGAAAATTTAGGGTTTTAATTGTTTCCTTAAAAAGTTCAGAGACACATATCCTTGCTATGGGGAGAGTGCTGCAACTCAATCACATTCTGTGCTGGGAAATCCCCTCTTGAATTAAACACGTTATCAAATAGAGTTGCTATTATTTTCTACTAGGTCACTCACATAAACATTTAATCTTTAAGTTACTCAATCCAAACCTGCTCTGTGGTGGTGCAAACTCACTCTGTACAAGCTGTGGCTATCACAAAGCCAATATTTTTCTAAAATACTCTTTCTAGCTGGGTCATATAAAAGCAGCAAGTCTGAAGGCGTGAAATTATAGATGATGTCTTGTAAAGTTTCCATACACCTACACTTTGACATTTAAATAACTTCACTTCATCTAATCTGTACTGCTCCTATCAACAAGATGCCTCACGCTTACACATTATATACATTTTTCTCCCCTGCACTTACGTTGCTCAAAACTTACTTCTGACTGTAACCTTTGTAATTTGATGGACCTATGGGGTACTTACCACTCCAAAATGCCCTGTAAAGAAACTTGCTGTAGAAAAACACCATTCTTTTGTGGTACAGCATACAAAATATTACACTTAACAGCACAAACCTGGAAATTGCTGCTCCTACATTTTTACACAGTATACTCTATGGGGTGTGACATGGGAGTACTTGAAGAAAGAGAGCAGTACGTAGGGTTAGTTTGAGTTAAGTTCCATATTCACTCAACAACAAGTGAAATCATCAAGCTGTGTGAATAGTGCTGCCTTTTGTATTTTAGTAGCTTCAAGCTGCCGTTGTTACCTGAGCATGCTGGCTTTGTGCAAGCTCCTCTTTCTTGCGTTTCATGAGCTCTTTTCTCAGCTCTTTTGGTGCTTTCTCCACTTCACATAAAACCTACAGTGTATATAAGCATGCAGAAGGTGGCAAAAAGAACACTTTTTCTCCACAGCAAGCATTACTGTGAACACAGGACATGCAGGTCAAGCACTAGAGGTACCGGGAAGCGTGCATTACTTCAGTGGCAGGGATGTTAGTTTAGTGAAAAGAGCTTAATGAAAAGAGGAGGAACAATACGTGCTTTATGTGTGCCAGCGCAGCGCAGAAAGGTGGTATATTGCATGCAAATGCTGCCAGTGCTCTCAGAAATGACTGTCTCTTGCTTGTGTTTTCATGCAGCAGCTAGAATAGTCAATACTTAAGAAAACCACCACCTGCAAAAGTGGTATTTTCTTGAAGCACTGTGGCAAGAGGACTATGGAGTATGTTCACCTCATGATAAAGCTGTGAAAAATGGTTGGAAGCTTAAAATAACTTCCACTGAAAACCAGTTATTTCTGACACTGTCTCAAACATGGATTTATAAGATGCCATTATTAGTGTCTCCAATCATAAATGACATCTACTCGGGATGTCTTTAAAATAGTCAGACAAGCAACTAAAACATTAATTGGTTGTGTTTGGTTCTGAAGAATTTAAAAGCAAAACCCACCAATAACTAAGTATGTTTTCAAGAAACTTTTCATGACACGTATGCTGGAATGGAACGTGTTTCAGTCCAAGGTGAATTAGACTAGATTAGTAGAAAGATTCTATATATAACCTGGCTAAATCAACCGACTATTAATCTGTGAATTTGCTGATGTGTTTTATTTATTTTTAAGAATTATAAAAATGTAGCATTGCACACTCCAATATAGGAGTAGTTTTAGAGCACCAGCTGCATTTCCTTCAAACTGTAAATTGCCTTCTTAAGCTTTAAATACAAAACTACGCGCTCAAAAACAAATGCCTGTTTGTTTAATAGTAGAAGCACCATCAGAAAACAGAGTCCAAATCACCACATGCTATTCCTGTTTCCATGAAAGAACGGCTTTTAGCTCAGAGCAGTATGTAAAATTCTTCCCGCTTTTCCATGTAGGACCCAATCACCAGTAAATAGAGAGAGACTCAAAAATGCAAGAGGCACCGCAAAAGAAGAAAAATTGTTATTTACATATGAGCATATGGTTTGAACTGAATACAACTTCTATTTTTTATGCACTTTTGTACTACAGGATCATTCTATGCAAAAGCATGGACAGTACAGATTTCTAGAGAAATCTCTGTGAGTCTAGTAACTATTAGACCAAACACTAGAGCCATTTATATACAAACGAGCACTACACAATTGATCTGAAAATGAAATAAAACAGCTTTTAAGATGCAAAATCCACATGGAAACACATCACTTTCTCTTACTCTCACGCAAGCAAGTTAATAGCATAAAGTGTCAGTGTCAAATGCCACTTGTTTTGCCTTAACTGTATAACACATATGAAATTAACTGTGAAAGATTGCAGGTTACTGAGACTTTTCTCTTTCCTTTTTGAGTTAAAAAACTAAATCCATGTAACTGCTGTCACTTCATATAAAGGAATTCTGAACAACAGCACACATTCAACAAAAATCTGCCAAATTAACAACAAAAAATTCTTTGGAATTTAAGTGATTCTTAGCAGTAATCAAGACCAGATTCTTTTCTTTGAAATTCTAACTTGATAAGTATTTACTAAGTTGCTATAGCTGGATTTGTTTAAAGTAGTAATTTCAAATATTTTTCACAATCTTTAACAAAATACTTTTTTTTTTTTTTTTAATTTAATATTTGAGAAAAAAATATTTTGTTAAAGATTCTGTGAAAAATAAAGTCTTCTAATTTGGTGATGTTTGCTGGATTAAGTCAATACCTAAATCTTCCTGTTAGCTGTTTGTATTTCACGTTAGGTAGTAAAACAAACTAAATAATACTGACTGCTAGTAACCCTTCCACAACTCAGTATAACATGAGGTTGACAAGACTTCTGGGAGACCTAATCTCAACTGTTTGCTATGCTCATACTCCTTATTTTCTATATTAACATCATTGTCTCTTACCTCCTTTTTTTTGTTCTTCAGCATGTTCTGGAATTTAGACAATTCCTTCTCCTGTTCTGCTTTGATGCGTTTTGCTTCGTCTCTTAAACGATTTGTGTGTTCCTGTTCCAAGCGCTCTATTGTCTGTTTCTGCTGTTTTTCTAGATTTTCTATTTCTTGATCATACTGTCGCTTTTTACCCTGTAAAAATAATTTTGCATCTTCTTTTAGAAAACTAAATTCTGTTCAGTGAAGTGCTGTACCACAGCAGAGGATGGCCATGATGAACTGTTCTGGCAGGAGAGTTTTAGCATACAAGCTGGGCACCCCACAATGGAAAATATTGCCATTTATTAACAAGAATGAAAACTAAGCCATCAAAAAAGGAAACACCTCATTGCTGCTAGTAGTATTCTGCCTACTCCATCAAGATGCCATATTTTAAGAGCAGCAAAATCCAGAAACTCACTGTCATTTCCTGTTCAAAACGTCTGTACATCTGTTCTCGCTGTTGCAAAAGCTTATTGCTGAGTTGCTGTTGGGCTCTCTGCTCTTCTTTCTGAAGAAGCCTTAGCTCTCTTAGCTCTTGACGTCTAACAATGAAAAAGAACGCTTAATGCTGATGGGAAAAGAAAAGAACTGGAATATTACAAAAGATGAAAAAAGCATCTACAACTTGGGTCGAGTAAAACTAGTTTTGAATTGATCGTCTTATTAAGAAACACTTTGCATTCCTTTCTACTAACAAAATAATTGAAATTAATCCCCAAATATTACAGAAATAAGATTATTTGTCCCCTCCTTTTATTCAAAGAGAAAAAAAATTAGCTGCTAACCTCTTGTAAATTTTACTTTTAAAAACACTTACCGTAGAAATCGCATTTCTTCACTTTTTGAGTCATTTTCAGTAACTATTTTTGATGTAGTTACACTCACTTCTACTCCATCAACAACAAACTTCCGAGTTTTCTTTAAAGTTTTCTTCTGTCTTCTAGTTTCCTGAAAAAAGCATTGGTCAGTTAATCTGTATTTAAGTTTTATCCATTTTTCTCTTTTTTCTTAATACTAAATTTCTTCAAACATTCCTGTGAAGGCCTACTGTAGAGTAATCAGGAGTTGTTCTCACTTATCAGGTACCTTACTAATCAAGTGAGAACTTGAAAAATTCTAATGTACTGAAACTTTCTCTAGTCAAAAGGAAAACTGTAATTACTGATCATGTAAATTGCCAGAAGAAAAAAAACAAACACCAACCCTAAATAAACTCCGAACCGAATTGATTCAGTTTTATTTTCAAGAACTGAAGATAGTTGCAATTTCTGTTTGCTTTTGACCGTAATTTTCCCAGTCACCAAAAAAAGGTATTTAATTCTGAAAACCAGTACTGAAACAGAATAGCAATTTACTCACCTACTTCCTTCTGCTTTGGAAATAAATTAAACAAGAAAGTTGTGGGTTTGGTTTTTTTTAATTCGTATATATTAGTCAAAAATCATGTGATGATCTTGCTGACAGAATTGGAGAAATCTCACTTCTCAGAGCTCTTATTGTTTCATTACGAGAGAAGAGGGACCCAAGCTGAAACCGCATCTCCATTGTGTTAGGGCTACTGCAAACACCTTGAAGTCATGCAAAGCTATGCCAGTTATGATTCTTGTTTGGGTTTGGTTTTGTTTTGTTTTTTTTTTTTTCCCTTTAAATCCAAGGTTACATAGTTACTATCCTAGTATGGCCATAATCATATTAGTATAAAGATATAAATAAAGTTCATAATCTGGAATGTGCTTCCTCTGATTAAGCTCATTCATACTGGCATAATGGCATCGATATACTAGAGCTGTAGCAGAACAGTGTTCAGAATAAACAAACCTGAGAGACTGCCTGCCTTAGATCTTCTAAATCTAAACAGAGAGATGTGGAAGTGACAGGAATTCTTTATAAGATTAGATGTTATAAGAGATTTGTGCAGTCCAGGGCCCTGAGCTAGTCTTCTTAACTATCAGCTGTGAACTATAACCATTCACAAATCTTCACCTTTAATATTGTTAGCCTTCCTGTTATATGCAAGTCTACATTTTTAAAATACAATTATGCAACAAAATAAGAATATAATTAGCACCTCTGAAGTTTCTAGCTTTGCTGCATAACTGCACAAAATCCAGACTTTTAGAGTGTGCAATTTAGAATACTTCACTTTCTACACTGTTTTATATTCCACACTGTCATACTAGTTTCTCACTCAATTTTCTTTGTTGCAATGGTCAAACTTGGAGATAACTTTAGGGTCACACTCAGATATGATTTTATATAAAAACATATGATTGTTTATACTTACCTGTAAAGATATTGATCCTGTCTCTTTGTTTTTACTAAGGAAACTAGAAATTGACAAGTTCAAATCAATGCTGCTATTATCAGCTGTAGAACCAGTGCCTGAATCTGCATCATTTTCCTTCAAATTCTCCGATTCTAGCTGCTGTAAAGTTTCAGTATTGTCTTGATTATCTGTTTTGACTTTCTCCTCATTTTCTTCAGTGCTAATACTAATACTGGGGACTGGAGTGACTTCAGAGTCATCAACTTGTTCATCAGCAGCATCTTGAAGCTTATTCTTCATTATTTCATCAGAAGTAACTTCTGAATGTTCTTTGTCTATCTGAATATTGTTTTCCTGGATATTCTCAGGTCTGCGCTTTTCTGAATTCTGGTCCATATAAGTCAGGTTATCCACCACCTTATTAGAAATATCTTCAGGCTTGCTCTGTATTGCTTTCTGGTCTACGTCTTTTCCAGAGTCTTTGATCTCCGTTTCCTCCATGCTGCTTCTATTACAAATATCCTCATTTTCACTTTCTGCCAGTTTCTTGTCTACTTTGATCGCTTTATCTTGGCTTTCTGATAGAGTTTCTTCAGAGCTGATTACCTCATGGACCTGCTTGGCCTGACTTTCCACTGGCTTATCCTCCGACTCAGGTATTTTATCCCCATCACTGATCTGTTTTTCAGCAATACCACCTATCTCCTTAATGTTGTCAATTCCATGCTTTATTAGTTCCTTTTCTTCATCAGCAACTTTATCTGCAGCATTAGTTAGAGTTTCTGTAGTGGTGTCTATTATCGCCTCTTTCTGACCTTCATCTTTATCTTTCTTTTGCTCTGTAGTATTTTCTGCAAGGACCTTTTCTTCCTTATCTTCTGAGAGATCTGTTCTGTTTTCCTTCTCTTCTTTTTCACCAGTTTCCTTAGAAATGGCTTCCTCGGTTTCTATACTATTTTCAGTTGTAGGTACTGTTTTCAGTTTATTATCTTCTGTCTGTTCATCGTCCATGTCATTTTCTTTCTCTGTTTTTAGGTTGGGTTCATCCTTTATTTCTGATTTTGTTACAGCATCAAGTTCTTTCCCTCCTTTCTGAGGTTCCATATCTTCACGTGCTTTTTCTAGTCTTTCTCTAGTCTTTTCAGCTGACAATATTTTGCCTTGCTCGTCTTCACCAGTTGGCACAGAACCATTCTGCACTTTCATATCGCCAACAGTAGTATCGCATATGTTATCAGCTGTTTTTCTAAATTTAATGACCTCAGATTCGTCTCCAGTTGTTTTGTCATCTGGAAATACAGTGCTGGTTTTGTCCTCAATTGCATTACTTGCTGTTTTCTCAGAAAGAGATTCCAGAACAGAGGCATTCTGCGAAAGTTTATCCTCTTCAGAGCTGGCAATACTAAGGTCAGAGGATGCACGCTTGTCTGCGGGTAACTGCTAAAAAATTAAAGCAAGAAAAATATTTAATCGTTTTCTAACTGAATTAAAGCACAGTTCTGCTGAAGAATACCTGAACAGAGATGAATATTGCATTTACAAGCAGTTACATGAATGTTATAATCCCAGAGTACTTCACTAGGTATTACCACAGAACGAGTGCATGGACTGCAGACAAGCTCTGAACGGAACTTCCACAAGAACCCTCTTCCATCTCTCACAATTTAATAAAATATGCTGTGATTGAAGGAAAGGGATCATAGTCAGCCCTCTGCCTCGTGCTTAAGAGAATTTTCGAGAGTCTTTTTCCAATCATGTTCCCTTTTTTTTTTTTTTAATTCAGTTCCCCAATATTCCCATCTACAGTTGGATTTGAAAGACACATATCTCTGTGCCAGTTTGGCAAGGAAGGAGCTGTGTAGCTTTATTTGGTGTGGCACTGATAAAATTGCAATATTAAGACCTTCTTTTGTTTCACCAAAATATCTTTCCTTGTGTTCTTTGTTAAAAATCCTGAAAAAAAAAATTGGTCTGTTTTTTAATCACTGTGAAACCCCATTAAAATGGTGAAAACCTCCAGCAGACATGAATAGGTGGCAATATGGAACTAGAATAGAAACAGTTACATAACTGTAGAAATTGCTGCTGCTGGAATATGAATGAATGTTATCAGATTACATACAGACATACAAAAGAATATACTAATAAAGTATCATTTTAACCATAATTGCTCTTTCACTCTTCAAAGTGATTGCAATATCTCTGTCTATATTTACTGTTAGAACCCTGTAATTTGCAGATCAGGCTTCTGATTTGCCATTGGGAACATACCAGGTTAGCTATTGTAACAAGCATGGTTTGATTGCACATTTCCTACCTTAAGGTTTTCCTAAGCATACAGAAAACAATTCCTTTTAAATCAAAAGTGCATTTAAAAGATTTCTTCACGTAACTGTTCTAGAAGCTTAGTGTTGATCTCCAAGCAGCTTTTAACACTACCACAAGTAAATAATGTAAATGCATCTACCTCACAGTTTCCCAACCTGATGCTTGTGTCGAGATACTTAATTGAGTCATAGGGTAGACTTCACTCCAACCCTCCTGATGGCTTAGCAGCTAATCAGCAGAGGGAGGTGGTGGGTGATGCCTTAGGAGATAGACAGTAAATCCTGGAGGTACTTGGTGAGAATGCACATTGGAGATCTGCTGGGGTGGACACGGAAAGTCATATGAAAGGCAGGGGACGCAACTGGCTTGGTGAGGGGCGAGGAGGGAACGGAGGCGTGCTTCTTGTGCACGTGCATTTGGCTTTGGTACCATTGCTGACAATGGCAGCTACTGGTGGACTGGTGGTGCTGGTCACTGTCCCTGTTCATAGTGCTTGAGCCAGTTAAGTCAGAGAGCACACTACCTGTATACTCTGCAATTTGCTACCATATCATTGAACTTCATGGCTTTGCCCTTCGAGGAACTGAATTTGTGTTGTGACATTCTGAAGCATCTTTAGAAATACACTCATAAATGCGACCTTGTCGTGGTAAAACACAGGGTTTTTTGCTTTTGGTTTTTTTTCCTCTTTGACAGACACACTGTAAAATCACAAACGGAGTTTATAGTATAATGGTCACATACCTTCCCTTAATGTTTTAAGCATCTTATGGAATACAAATACAGTTACTTGTTCATCTAGTCATTTTGACTTAAAACTATTTACACAAAAATCAGTATCTGATTTTTAAAATTCTACACTACATATACATGTAAAAATACATGAAGATAATATTATTTATTATTAGTTCTCAAGGAGTTTAAGAACATATTAATTTTGAAAATGCTGACTACTTATTTTGTAACACAGTTACAGTATGTTTATGCCATTATTCTTAGAAGACTTGCTGCAAAAGTTGAGCAGTACATCAGAAATGGAGTTCTCCATAGGAAACTGGTGATTGAAACTAGCTGCATATTAAAAAAATAAGTTTTAAACTGACCAGAGAATTTTCTGTTTCTTCTTCTTCATCCTCATCTTTACCATCTTCAACTTCTTCTGTAACTTCAGCCTTAGCTTCTGCAATCAATTCTCTTATTGGTTTATTGGAAGTAACAGTAACAAACGGGTGCTTGTGAAAATAAAAAAAAAGCACAATATTAAGTGCTGACTTCATTGTACACAGTAGGAAAATCATAACTTGAAAGAAATATAACTTCAGAGAAACATTACTTTGGTTCTCTCAAACCTGAAGATTCACAGTTAACATTAATCACAACTGTCTTAATATACTTTTTTCTGTAAAGCTTTAAAATCAAAGCATTTGTATTCAAATATACTGTGTAAGTAGTCTAACAAACTTGCTAAAAATAAAAATAATTCATTTATACTGACCTGTTTCAAAATCCAAAGAATAAAAGTAGAAAGGTTTTTTAAAAGGTTATTTTTCCTGGAAACGGGTTTCATTTCTTTTCAGCTCCACAGTTAAATAATTTTCTGATAAGCTTTATCTAGAAATATTCTTTCTAGAAAAAGTCTGCTTTGTCTTTAGAACAATTTTTCCTAATAAGAACATAGAATTCTACATTTTTCTTTAAGAAGAAACAGCTACCTGTTCTTCTCCTACTGTCTGAATCTTCTTTCTCTGCTTGGCCCTGCTGCTTAAATCTATTCAACGTATGCCGGATGTATTCTGGATAAAGTAAATGCGCGCTGACGTGAAACAGAATCAAATGTACCTAGTCACATCTACTCTTGTTTAGGTATTCTGCAGTGACAGCATTACAGAGGAAGGCTGAGTACTAAAGCCTTTAAAACACCTGTCAGCAATAGACTACTTATGTAAATTTCTCCTTCATCCAATATAAGTATCAGGGTATAATTTAAATACTTATGCAAAGTAATTAGTTATATTACATCAAAATATGTAAACAAAGAATTTGATCTGCACTTGGTATCATTTAATTTTACCAAATAAGGACAAATGCAACAATGTTAAAAACAGACTGTGTACAACCACTTAATTTGAAATTATTTAAATAGTTACTATAATAGTGATCTGCTTTTAAAAAAATACAAAATATACCTACCTTTCAACAATAGTTCTGAACAATTAAGTCTTCCTACCTGTAGAAGTTGAGTTGCGCTCCACCTTGCATCTACATTCTTTTCCAAACATTTCTTCAGAAAATCTTTAAAATCTGATGACCTACACAAAAAGCAAACAGGTAGTGTTTTTTCTTTTGTCTTGACATCAGACTAGTGTATAGTGAAATATTCTTTTGCTTTCACATGCATCCACACTGCAACTCCAGGTCCTGCTATTGATTTAGAAAAACAGGAAGATGGTACGGGAATGCAAAATCCACTGTGCACAAATACAATCTTTAAAATGTTCCTCAATTTCTGGAAGAGTTTACTTTTGGCTCTGGATTTATAACACACCACATCTGCTATATCACTAACTGAATCACATAAAGATATTAAAATGACCAAATAGCTAAGAGCTTTTTAAAATGTTTTCTTAGTATAAAAAGACTTTAGTCTGCTTTCACTCAACGTTACTTTTTCAGATGGTCTTCAGATCTTTTACTGCATTTGCAAAAATCAATTTTGCATACATTTTAATGCAAAATATTTCAGTATAAAAGTTTCTATACAGAAATGACAAAAAAGCCATAGTCCCAATTGCATATGGATATACACTCACACATATATATACATGTACAAACATATACAGAATAGGTACCTGACTTTATGCGTAAAGCTAGTCCCATGAAGTTCAACATGAACGTAAGTTTAGTACATATATGACTTGGCAATCTATAAATTGGGTTGGGAAAGTTGTAAATAAAATACCAACCATTTTGAAGGCTGTGCTAATGTAGGCGGATCAGATTTTGCTATTTTCAGAAGCACTCGCATTGGATTTAATTCATGATGAGGTGGCTCTATTTGAGCCATTTCTATTAAAGTAATGCCAAGAGACCAAATATCAGCCTTGTAATCATAAGGTCTGTCTTTAGAGGTCTCGCACATTACTACTTCTGGAGCCATCCTGCAAAGAGAATAATGAAGTGTCAGATTAGAAAATGCGCTCTTATCTGTTCTGAAAAAGATTCTAAATTGATAAATTCACTAAAGCATTTTAAGAAGCACATTCTACTCTCACTTAATATATTTACACAATACTGTGTCAAGCTTGTAATATTAACTAACAACAAAGGTATTATTAAGATATTAGTTCATGCTAAAAAGTCAGGAAAACAGTGCACTTACCAATATGGTGTACCAATAAAAGAATCTCTTCTTTGTATTGTTCTTGTGTTTTTAGCCGATACTCCAAAATCCGCTTAAAGTAAACAGTAAAATGCTATTAACTGGATGGTGGAAAACATATTATATTTTTATATTTTACAACTGTCTTTTAAAATGTTGTATGTTCCAGATCAAACATTCTGTATTATTAAAACTTTGAAGTGAAATAAAAATATTTATGTTTTGATAACTGAATGCCAAGGGTCTATAGCATTTCTAATAAAAATAATGAAAAAACATTATTCTCCATTGCTAAAAAAAGTAATGGCAGTGTTGAGTGGGATAAAACTGATGCATGTATTTACTGCAGGAATAAGCAGGTTAAATTATTTTAATTAGAAAATAATTTCTTTAGCCTATGAAGGTTGTATTACTCAGACACGGCATATTAGCTCTTCATTAATTCAACAGCTCATTCAATTTTTATTTTCAGAAAGCTAGATTTTCCCTTTATATTACGCATTTCCACATGACTTTTCACTTTATATTAAATATCTAAAAGCTCACATATGCACCACTGATGTAACATTCAATCAAAAATCAACTTTATCTTTGCAATTAATACTGCTTGTCTATAAAGCACTACATTTCTCACTTAGGAAAAAAAGACAACATTTAAATAAGTGTTATATGCTTATTATAGATGTAACTTTCTTAATGAAGATCTAGATAGTAGAGCAAAGGGACAAAATAGTTTTATGTTGCCGTCTGTACAAAATTAATTGATGAGCTCAACACTCGAGAAGTCCAATTTTACTCGGGGGGGGGGGGGAGGGGAAAGGATTAAGAGAGCTACGTGTTCAAATGCAAAATCTGAAATCTTGAGGGACTACAGATACCGAAATAATAAAACTCAAATTCTTATAAAAATAAAATCATAGAATGATAGAATGATTTGGGTTGGAATGGACCTTAAAGATCATCTAGTTCCAACCCCCCTGCTGCGGGCAGGGACACCCTCCACTACACCACGTTGCCCAAAGCCCCATCCAGCCTGGCCTTGAACAATTCCAGGGAGGGGGCATCCACAATTTCTCTGGGCAACCTGTTCCAGTGCCTCACCACCCTCACAGGGAAGAATTTCTTCCTAATATTTAATCTTAATCTACCCTCCTTCAGCTTAGAGCCATTACCCATGCAATGAAATAAGTTTATTTGCCATTCACATATTTTTAAACCAAGGAATTACCCATTTCTTTGTGTACCAGAAGCAACATACTCTTTCAAGGGTTGCTGTGCACTTCAAAACTGAAGTCTTTTTTTAGAAATCTTAATTAGCAAACTTGAATATATCACTAAATATATGCATGGAAGAAATCTCCCCTGGTCTGAACTGTAAAGTAGTATCTTGACAGCCTGCACAGTTCTGTATATCAGCTGAGCTTGACAAAAGCTTAAAATAGTTCCAGTCTGTATGAAGAGGAGCCAGGTGATGTGAGGCAAATAGAATGAACAGAAACAAATTCTTCTCTTTCTGACCATGAGACTCTTGCTCTGATCTGTGATTTCTTTTATATCGGTACTAAGAAACTAAAGTAGTGGTTATATTACAGTTATAAATAAGGCCTATGAAACTGAGTCCATCACTAAATCTTCGGGCTTTCAAGAAAAGCCAAAATAGTAGTCATCCATACTTTGTGCATTAACAGAAAGGCACATGCAAGTATATGTACAAGTAACAACCTTGTGCAAGGGAATCCATGCAAAAAACACAGATACGCTTAACTGATCAATCTAGCAAAGCAGGTTCTTAAATATTCTCAACTTCTTAACAGAGATGATGCACTATACGTTGCAGAGACACTGTGATCAATATGAGTTAGGTAGTAGATATATTTGTGAATTTAACACGTCTTGCTTACATTTAAAAAGAACATCTGCAGTGGTGATCTTCTGATTCTTCTTACTTTTACTCTGTGCATACCTTGCATCTAAAGAAGTACAACTAATCACCTACGTCATATAGAGAGAAGTTTTTTTGAAACCTGAACACAAGCTGCTATGTCACGGAACTATGACATCGGTAGAACTAGAGCCACTGTAAAGGCTGACAGCTTATACACATTAGCCCCTGATGAAACCCTGAACAAAGTGGATCCACTTGCAAATCACTTGCATCTAAAAAACTCTCATTGTTAGACTGATATTTAAATGGATGATTCTGCCAAACTACAGCCTAAGGAAAATACAATAATAAGACCATGCAAAGTTCTGGGAATGACTTTTCTATGCAATGTGCTTACCTAGTTTAATATCTCCATCTAATGTGAAAAGAATATTGCCAGCTTTTAGATCTCTGTGGATGATCTTATTTTCATGCAAGTAGTTCAATGCTTCCAGTGTCTGCCTGCACACCACTTTGATCTGCGGCTCTGTTAATGGCCTTTCAAGCTCTACAAGAGAAAGAGACAGAAATAAACACAACATTTTTGCATTTTATGTTGTTATGGGTTCATAGAAATCAGTATAGAGGTATATGTGAAAATTAATTAATCTGACAGATTCTGAACATTGTATGTCAGAAAAACTTCTATCTTAAAATATTTGCTCCTTTCAGTAAAAATTTCATCACTTGTACCCAAAACCCTCTTCATAATGAACTATGTATACCTACCTATCTGAACTGTGCAAAAGCAATACAGTTTAGAGATTGGTTCTTTTGCATGGTACACCAAGATTTTAAAGACTAGATCCTTTACTTACTGGTATTAGTATTCATCTAAATTGCAGAATAGGCACAGAAAAAAAATCTAACTTTAAGGTTGATGCAATATAAAAAAATCATCACAACATAATTTGGAAGATAGAAAGGGAAGAATGAAATGCTGAAAAGTGCTCAAATAGATTATGTTATAACAACAGAGAGCTCCAGAAGCATATGAGAACGTTACATTCACTTAAATGATCAAGACAAAAATGTGTTTTCAAAATAAACACTTTAAAGATGAGAGAAAATGAATCAACTTAAGAAGTTGTAATGTCCCTAGATGTAGGTGTAAATGCTATTTTAAACCCCCCAACATTCAACAGATGTAGCACACCAATTACATAAATACTTGCATTTCAACAAAATATACATGTGAAACAAGTCTTAAAATATGTATATATTACAATCTTAAGATGTTAAGTTTATTATTTGAAACAACTTATTTACCCAACATTACTGCATCTACTGCTCCACCTGCACAAAATTCGATCAGGATCTGTATATGAAAACAAAAATACACAAATTATAGATTAAATAGTTCCACTGAACTGAACCATTCACTAAGGGAACATTACTGGGAGAACCGAGTTTCAGACTGATTGGCCTTGACAAATTATTTCACTAACCTCTGCAAAATACTGGTAGTGTCACCCAGCTAAAAGTAGGTCTGTGCTGTTCAATCAAATTATTTGAAAAATGCCTGGAGATCCTCAGACAAAAGTTTTAATCCAAAGATAAAATTGCATAATAAAACTTATAAAACAGTCATATTGAATCTGACTCATTGTAATGTGATTTACATAACCCCTGCAAGCTCATTTCTCGATTATTAAACTGTACTGCTATAGTATAATCTCTCTGACTGAAAAGTACAAGAGCTACATGATTTTCCAGTAGCAGATGTTATCTCTTCTGTTGTTTCAGATGAGACGAAAATATGGAAAAATACTCTTAAAAGTTACAGAAAATTAGTAAATTCAGATGTTTACATTCATTTTCCTCCATTTTAACCTCAACACGACCCAGAAATGTGCGCTTGCAGCCCAGAAAGCCAACCGTATCCTGGGCTGCATCAAAAGAAGAGTGTCCAGCAGGTCAAGGGAGGTGATTCTCCCCCTCCACTCCCCTCTCCTGAGACCCCACCTGGAGTACTGCATCCAGCTCTGGGGGCCCCAGTACAAGACAGACATGGACCTGTTGGAATGAGTCCAGAGGAGGGCCACAAAGATGATCAGGGGGCTGGAGAACCTCTCCTATTGGGACAGGCTGAGAGAGTTGGGATTGTTCCATCTGGAGAAGAGAAAACTCCAGGGAGACCTTATAGCAGCCTTGCAGTACCTAAAGGAGCCTACAGGAAAGCTGGAGAAGGACTGTTTTACAAGGGCATGGAGTGATAGGACAAGGGGTAACGGCTTTAAACTGAAGGAGGGTAGATTTAAATTAGATATTAGGAAGAAATTCTTCTCTGTGAGGGTGGTGAGGCACCGGAACAGGTTGCCCAGAGAAATTGTGGATGCCCCATCCCTGGAAGTGTTCAAGGCCAGGCTGGATGGGGCTTTGGGCAACGTGGTCTAGTGGAGGGTGTCCCTGCCCGCAGCAGGGGGGTTGGAACTAGATGATCTTTAAGGTCCCTTCCAACCCAAACCATTCTATCATTCTATGATTTTCCTTGATGCCTACAATACATCAAGGCTCTTATCCCAGAATCTAATACTAGAACAAGTCCATCTCCAGTTCTCAGTTTTCGTTTGAAACAAAAATAAACTCCAACTATTTGGGGGCACAAACTATGCTGACATGTAGGACAGAAAGAACATACAAAGGAGAAAGAGGGTAGACAAAGGGAACGAGGAGGGCAACAAAAAGGAAAGGTCATCCAAGACTGACATTCCACCCTTCATTACATGTTCGTCTTCTTTAATTTGAACTTTAAACATTAAATTACAATTTTCAGTCTGACAGCTAACGAGTATTTATTGTCAGAATCCTAACAGTCAATAGTCTGGGAAATGGTATCTTAACTTTTTCCTTTAGAGTACTTTAAAAATGAGAGCATAATTGCCCCTAAAAGAGGAAACCTCAAATTATACCTTATACCATAACACTTATATATACACCACTTATGTTACATATTACTTCAAATTACTATTACAATTAATTCTCACAACTATGGTACTAATAAATGCATTATATAGTGCAACTCCTTGTAAATTCTTTAAACCATTACTCCGTTTACATGCTTCTGCATACCTACTGCCAAGTAAGTTAAGTGTGGGAAACTGTAAATAAAGAATTTCTTTCTCCAAAATTTGCTGTTTGATCTGACAATATGACAAAGGCCTCTTTGGTAGAGAAATTGTGTTACTAAACCTGGAAAGTAAAAACATATTTTATATCCAACTATCTTTCTTTTCTTTTTTCCTCCACTAAATTCTGTTTACTTACAACATTATTATAATAGTCCCTTTGTCACTTTCATGTCTCTGCATTTCACTGTAACCACCTATCTACAATTTTATTATCTACAATTATATTTGCTCCTTTTCAATCTTTATTCTGCCAGTGAAGCCTATCGTTTAGTTTCATATTCTGCTTTTATGCATACTTGCTTTCATGCTGACCTTTATGCATGGATTTTTTTTTCACTATTCCACTGTTTTATACAATATCATTTTTCTCTGCATTCAGATCACAAAGTTTTCACAAAGCTTACCAAAATAAATCTACATCAGGAAACACAGTATTGGACTTCCATTGTTATCATGCTTAACGGATAAAGCACTCCAAGAAATTGTCTTTTACTTGTTTTAGGTATCTTTTTAAATTATAAGCTCTATTTAAAAAAACATGTATTCTTTGTACAATTTGAAAAACACTTATAAATGTTGCATTGAATCACCTAAAAGAAAAAATTGTATTTTCACAGCTAAAGCTATTCAGCACACAGGATATAGCAGAAGAGTGATGTACAGTCACGATACTTCTATGTACAAATATCTAGATTTTAAGTAAATTAATTATGGTTCAAGTCCTGGTAAACTGTCCTTCCTGGAAGTACCAATGAATTCACTCGTATCTAAAATACATACTTCACAGGCTGACCTTTTCAGCACATTATTTATTTTTCAGCCATGGATTCTGAATCTCACTCTAAATTGTGCTAATGTAATTAAAATCTGAGTCCTGCTGTTACAAATAAGCACTAAGAACTCTCTCCATACGTCAAAATGAACTGCTAATTTCCAAATTTTAGATTCAAACTCCTGACTAAATGACTCAGCATACCTCAGTTTTACAGTGGCAATTTCCTAAAAGTCATACTCACAATTTACAAATTAGTTTTGAAACTGAATAGTTACCATAATTGTGACAACCCAGAAGAAATGTGATTGACAAATGATCTTTTTTTTTTTCCCTTGGCTTTATTAAAAGTAATTTCAATAAGCTTTTGAAATTAGCAAAAGCATTTAGAGAAGAAAAAAATACCTACCCACAGATTGTTTTCATAGTAGAAAGCATCTAGGAGCTTAACAATATTAGGATGATCACAGGATGCTAAAATATCGATCTCAACCATGTAATCTTCAAGTTCTTCTTCTGACTTAGTATCAATCACCTTTGCAGCAGCCAGTACTTTTGTTTCTTTGTTCTGAGCCTATAAAAAGAAGTCACAGCAAACATATATATGTGAATTGCACCACACAACTGTCACCAGCAAAAAAAAAAAAAGCCCAACAAAAAACGCCTCTCTTGACATTTCTATGCTATTTTCCTGTCTTTGCTTCTCTACAAAAAGAGAAGACCTGCATATTAAAGACTAAATAAATTCTAGATAAATTCTATCAGAAAAAAGGTTTTATAACTTTTCTCAAAGTCAAGAAACAATGAAAGATAGGAATATGCTTTAAACCATCATGCAATCAATAGCTTAGGGTCATTACTATTTTGTACTCCTAAGATGAAGTTCTGTGCTGCTCCTCAAAATACTATCTATTAATGCTTGGCAAGGAGCATTAAGTAGCCTCCACCCTCTCATTTCTGACTGCACATTCTTGCCCTTCTGACACTCCCCACGTTGTGGCAGCACAGCTGTTTGCAAAGCCACATAGAAAAACAGATCCTCTACCAGTAATCAGTAGGTTACTCTTCGGCCAGGGGCTGTATTCAAGCTCCCATGTTAAAAAAGCTTCTAAGACATCATTAATTTGTCTGGGCATTTTACTCTCTTTGCGTCTGAAGTGTAGGAGCAGTTCCACAGATGGCTACTTATGGAAGCTGGCCACGCTGAAAATGCTGCCAGCCTCTATTTTCTCCACACCTTAAAACTAGGGGGAACTAGGAACTGCTCTAGTGATAAGGTCAAATGCAGAACAAGTAAGATTTGGACTTGAAAAGCAAAAGGAAAACAAGACCGTGGATACCCAAAAAGAAAAAAAAAAGCATTCCTGCTATGTATTTAAATATTGTTTGGGTTTTTTTAAACATAAGAAATTACAAACAATTAGGGTTACTGTTATTTAAATAACAAAAAAAAAAAAAAAAAATCAGAATCCAGTTGCTGTAAATAATTATTCACAGAATATTACTAAGAATCTAATCCAGCAAAACTAGGCAAGGTGAGTTGTTTTTTTTTAATATGTGGGGGATAAAGCAAACATTAAACACACAGCCTATATATGTGTACATACACACACAAAATTATACACACGTTCTAATAATTCTCTTGTAAGTTATGTTTGAAGGAATACTGTAACTTGGAATGTAGTAAATTTAAAAAAAGAATGTATATTTCCTCAAGCCATCATAAAAACACTAGTTTGTTCAGGCATATCCAGTGGTTACATTTTGTCTCTGAATAAATGAAGTTGTAGCACTGAGGTCTACTTCACCAATTATATGTAAAGACCACGAAGAAAAGGCCTAGATTTACTCCACCTAGCTTTTGACATTCAAATGAAATTAAATGGGAAGTAGGGAGATAGGCTCTATCCAAAGTAGCAAAAACCTAAGCAGCAGCAGAGGCAATTCTGACTCCTGATGTGAACCATCACAAGGTGGTTCATCCCGTCTCTGCTGGTGCAGCTGCTGCACGGGGCATCTTGACCCCAAATCTAGTCAAGATGAACTCATGACAGGACACAGCAAGAATCCCAAAACCTGACTTCTGTCACCTAATCTCATTATACTAATATCAGAGAAAAGCTGATATGAGACAGCAAGTAAGAATTCTTAAGAATGATTTCCAAGGTCTAAATATTACTACATTCAAAGCCATAAATAATTCTCTCAATGTGGCAGAAGAAAATAAAAGATTTAAAAATAAACATTTATGATAACATTCAGTAAAACAGCAGTAACAGCAAAACACACTCATGAACACAGTCCTAGCTGATTCATCTTATGTTGAGTTGAGGGTAAAGGTTTTCTGTAACATTTATTTTTATCTCAGTATTCTTTCCACAACAAAAAACCCAATCAATCTTCCCAACCTCAGTATCTGCCCTCCCATTTTTAACAACAAAGCTGAGAGATCTGTATAACATTATTTGAAAACAAACCACTGAAGTTTTCCAACACACATTCTAATAATAAAAAGGTCTACTTAATAACAGAAACATAATTTGTTTTGGTTTCATGTTTTATAGCAAGAATGAAAGACCAACCTTCCTATTCTAGAGCTGGACTGTAAATTAAACGTGAAAGGTGAAACAAATATCTGTTTCCACAATGGAATTAGACTTGGTAGCTTTACATGTGCAAAAATAATGGTTGATAAAGCACTTTTCTAGAGAATTAAAATATTAACTGTAAATTTACTTTCTTTGAAGCATGCATGGCCACACACTCTCTCGAATCTTACAAGAAGGATATTTAAAAAAAAAAATCTGAAATTCAATTTTACACAAATTTGCATGTAAACTATATAATAATAATGGTAATAATTTTTTTTTTAAATAAAACTATTTTAAACTTCTACATCAGGTAACAATAACAGATGTTACTGTTTTCAGATTCAGTTTCACCTTTGAGAGAGAGTGGGGCACTGGTAAATTAGCATGCATGATTTACATGCTAGGGAGTTTGCTGCATTTATAGCATATATTGCTTTTTTTCCCGTTGACAGAATACTTTGTATTTTGATTTTTCCTAGATCTTTTTACTTGAAGTAACTAGAAATCTGCTAAGTTTCTTTTATTTCCTCCTTGTGGTAGCTCTATTAAAACACCTCATTAAAAATCAGAAGTGATTATAGAGACAGAATGATTATCTTTATGAGCATCTTAACAATTATAAACAAAACAAATGTTCACCTTTGTTCTGACTTGAGATACTAAAATTTTGTAGGTCTAGATCCAGACTTTTTTTCCAGTTCTCAAAATAAAAAAGCTTTAAAATCAGCATATTTCCACTGGGTATTTCTGAGGACTGATAAAACATTTTAAGTTACACTTGAAAATAAAAATTTAAAAATCTTCATTTTTAAACATGATTTTAAAAGTTCTTTTTGAATAAGACATTATTCGTCTCCACTCCACAATGCAGCCTATAATAAATGATTTGCTGTAAGAAGCACATAAGAAATATGCTCTTTACAACTCTGTAGGAAAGGATTTTACTGTTCATGCATAAGATTTACGTAGCACTGTATTGACTGGAAATAAAACCCCCTCTGGATTAAGAACAAAAAAATGCATTTACAGCTTTGTGTGGGCATGTTTGTTTTTCCTAGACTTTGGCTGAAGTCTTTCTTAAGCCACATAACATTCTCCAAAGGTCAGAGCAGGAGCAAAAAATGTGTAGATGCAGTCTTGATTTGCATATGCTCATTTTGTGTTTGGGTACATGAACATCTAAAGTGAAATAGCCATTCAAGTTACTCAGCGGTTCTGCCCTCTCAAAATACGTCCTGTATCAGTAGCTCAGCAGCTTCTTCCTATATTTTAGCTCTCAGATACCATTGCAAGCCGTTCCAAATGCTCTGCTTAAGTACATTTGATTCTGATTCCATGACAGGTGATTTAAGCTGTAGAAATGCAAACTGGCATCTTCAGTGGTTATGGTTCAATCTTGCCTTATGTGGAGACAAGGAAGAAAGGAGGGAGAAAGATTTTCTTTCTTTAACAAAATTTGATCTTTTCAAAAGACTCATACACCATAGTTAAAAACTGAATTAGAGTAACTCATTCCCAAGATCTGACTAATGCAGTATGACACAGAAATGATTAACTAATATATGCAACAATACATAAATATTGCAATCCTTCCACCAAAATTTGTATTTGGATTATATAGTTACGATTACTGCAGCAAACGTTAACTACAGAGAGGCAGTATGCACAAGAGAATAGCAAACTGTATGTTACAGTACAGTTCTTGCAGTGGATGGCACAGTTTCATTGGCAGAAAACACAGAAAAATACTTTTATTCTCCTAATTCTAAGATAAAGTACTTTTAGAAAGATGGATTGCAGGTTTGCATAGAATAAATATGTTCTTGTAAATTAGAACTTGCAAATTACTTTCTGAACTTAAATCCCCCACAAATGGCAATGACATCTAATGCACAAAAACGTAAACATTTGAGAACGTATCAGTACAAGAAGGAAGAATAACCATTTACACAAACCTGGGATCTGCAAGTATGTGAAATTACTGACTCCTCCCTATTAATCCTTACTTTTTGTACAGCATCATATATGCAAATATAAGTTCCAGAGCCAGAAGCTTTTTGAAGAGACTGATAGCAGACTATTAAAAGGCATATTTACTGGCGGGGCATTCAGCCAAGAAGTTGCATATTCCCAGCCATGGGCAGCAGGGAGAGCAGAGCCACCATCCAGAGTAATAGGATTACAGCTCAGAGATAGCTCATAGTCTTTCATCTTTAGATGGCCAATATGAAGTTTCAGCCTTGGTTGTGTCAAGCTGTTTCAGTGTCCTATCAACAGCAAATGTTTCCTTCCCAACTCTGCAGTTCCTCTCCTGCAATGTAGCATGCAGATACAAAAAATTAAACACTATTTACAACTGAAAAAAGTTAAGTAGGTCCTTCATCCCTTGTTCAGCCAACCAGAAACAAAGCTGATACACGAGATAGAAAATTATTCATCACCTTTCTTCCCAATGCCTGATCTCTTTTGAGATGTTATATAACCACACAGCATGTTTTGCAGGCAGCAAAACAAATCAATTAAGAAGCTTTTCCTTTCTGACTCATTCTTCTCAACAAAACTACAGTCATAATCATAGATCATCAAGGTTGCCAAAAAGTGAAAAATACACGCACGCTATTCAGCAAAAGAATGGTTTTGCATGTAAAAAGCTACACTTTTGTGTAAACCTGGGATTGTCAGATCTAGCTTTATGACGATGTCTGAGTAATCAGTCCTGAAAAGCTGTCCTTGTACAACATAAAGGCAAGAGCTGTTTCTCAGAGCTATCAGAAAGCAGTGGATCTCAGGCTTTCTTAAACATATGAACCAAGGAAAAAACCCAAAACTATAATTTCACATTTTAACAGCCTGATCAAATAAATCTGTAAGTAGTAGTGTGGCCTGCTGGAAAAGCTACACAGGTCTTTGTTTTGTATAAATTTACTATACCGTATTTAACATTGTCCTGTGCATTTTGAAACTAAAAAAACCTGCACGATCAGTATCAAATGTTCAAACTTCTTTTCAAAACATGGGAAGATGTTCTTTATTAGTGAATTTTAGAAAAAAAAATCTACTTTAATCAGAGAAAAGGAAGCATTAATTCTAACATTGAATGTTGAGAAATGTAATTGAACATACCAGTTTGAATTCAAGAGCAAATAGCTACCTCTGCAATATTAAATCACAGTTTTTACAATAAATCACAAGTTAGGCCAATGAAGAAGATGGCAACCTCCACAGATTTCTGGAAATTAAGATGAGCTAGTCATTTCAAAAAAGCCACATTATTTTGCACCAGTTTTCTCTGCACAATGTTTGAAAATGTAGTAGTAATAAAAAAAACCTAAAGATAATTCTACTTTTTTGTTTAATTATACATATGGTTGGTGCAAGGAATTAAAACCCAGCAAACTTCGGTTATACCTGCTAAAACTTGTTGAAATGACTGTTACAAAAGAACTATTAAAAAAATAATGAAAGGATAGTATCTACCAGAGAAGATGATACACCCTTAAATTACAACTGATCAGCCCAAATTTTTCCCTGCCTGCAAAATGTATCATAATTATCTACTATACATTATCTTCTATTTCAGAAATGTTTAATGCCAGAGAAAAAATACTGAAATACAAGTGCAGATAAAAGTGTCTCTACTTCCTACAAGCAAATAGTATTACTAACGAAGTGGAGCCCAGGGTTCAACCCAGACTACTGAAGTACATCTTTATGGTACTGTGGTCTGGTGCTGCCTTTGTGGCTATACTAGTTTTGGATCAGTTTCCATGACAACTTCACTCTTAACGTTATCCTTGTACTTCGTACTTATTGCGGTTCTTCCACTTCCTCCACAGTTGGTTTCTGAGGATTCCACAAGTTATTTTTGGGAGTGGTATGGAATATAATTTTCATGTTTAACCTCATGATTCCCTTTATGTATTTTCATTAGTTTTGTGGTATTTTGTATACTAGCTAAGCAGAGTTCCCATCCTGATTCATGCATCGTGTCACTGAAATCAGAAGGAATATTTATATGCATATTTGAAAAGTACCAGGGCTGAACTGCCAAATACCTGCAAAATAAGTGAAACAGTCCTTTAGAGGAAATTTAACAGAGATTAAATCAGATTTCAGCACCATTCTTCTTATTTAACCAAATCTGTTTAAAAAACAGAACAAGAAAAAATAAAAATTGCTAAACATTGGCAAGAAAATCTCCAAAACATGCTATGCTGTTTTATAATAATGCATTCTTATTTTTCCTTCTCTTGTTGTGTGATAAAAACATAAAAGCAACAGGGAAAACCAGCTGACAATATTGGGGAAATATTTGTAATTAACACATTAAGTGGTGTCAGAGATGTAAGTGCAAAGAACTAGTATTTTTTTCCTAAATTAAGTTATCACAACTGTACATAGTACTTTCAAAAGCAGCATTAAAATACACAATTGTGCTTTACAATCAACTCCTATACTTGAGAAGGGGGAGGTGTGACAAATTAAGATTTATCCCTGCAGTGCTAAGCTGCTTTGCCAGTATCTTTCATCTGCAGAGGCCACTAACAGTTGCTGGCAGAGGTTTTCTCCTTTTTATCAAGCACCAGAGAATGTCAGCCCCAAACTGACTTACAGCTTCCCAGGAAAGTTAGTAGCCCAGTGTATCTTCACCTTGGATTACAGGTATCCTACAGTTATTTATTCAGTCTTGTGTCATTGGGAAAACAAAACAAAACCACCAACAAAACACCACAAAATGCTTACTGCTTATTAATTTACAAGTTTATTTTAATCACTATAGCTTCAAATTAAGTTTTTATTCCAGCAATAAACACACCTTTATTCCAGATGACAAATTAATAATGCTTCCAAGAAACAATGATATCAAGAAATAATTTTTAATCAAACAACAATTGCTAATTCTAGCTGTTCACTAGAATTACTTAAGACAACCAACAAGCTGTCTCCAGATTGTTCTTTTTTCAGAAAATTATCACGCTGCCAGGTTGAGAGGTGAGAATTTTATTGTTTGCTCTTGATAATTTTATTACTTGTTTGAACACAGGACTTAAGAAACTTCCGATTCCTTTACCTGTGAGGATTCTATGTTATAATCTTGCTTCTAGTCATTTAACATCTCTAACTATGCTTTAGTTCCCTTTAGCTCAGACAGCATTACTCCTGCTAACATCTTTTCCCAAGGAGACATTTGGAGTTGTAAGAGCTAACTCTGTAGCTTTCTGCTAACAGATAACACCACAGAGCGTTTTGGCTTCACGTAGCACTAAGTCATTTTGTTTACTCACACTTTACAGACTACACAGTGCACATTCACAGATATACTACACATATCAAATTAGAATACTCTCTATTGAAACGGGGGAAAAAAGTGGCTAGGTCAACCCACAGTTCCTCCTCTTACCCTGCTCCTTGGAGTTAGGTTACAAACCAAAACTGGGATCTCCTCTGCCCAGAGCCTTTAGCCGGATCAGATGTAAGATGGTTACAGCTGCTTGCTGACCCAGCACAGCTATTCACGTATAACAAAACAACAACAACAAAGTGCATCTGACTTGAGCATAGAAAATTCTGTCTTTTCAAACTGGAAAAGAACAAGTCAACAAAAAATAAAGAAATATGACAATTTCTTTGGACTTTAAGAACCGTTCAACAAAGACCTTCTGACACGTTACTAGGGAAACTACAGTCATAGAAATGAAATGTGGCGCAGTCATTAAGTGAAAAAAACTTGCTGTCAAAGACATAAAGAATATTATTAAAAGATCAACATTTCATACAGCAGAAGGAAGGCATTTAAAGACCTGTACTAAAACAATTTATTTTATGTATTTATTGTAGAAAATGATGGGATGTAACAGATGTAACTTAACTGTCATTTAAAGTGTATACATCTTACCAGCTCAAAAATATGGGCAGTTTGGGAAAAGGTTCTGTATAATTTGATACTGTAATGTGAACCATATTCAAGACTCAAAATGAGCACAGCCAAATAGCCAGAGGGGAAAGATTAGGTGAAATAAGATGAAGCATTATCACCCCATTTCATTCTTTGTCCTGCTAAATGAACAATTAATAAATTATACTTCATTTATTTTAAGGGAAAAATATAAACTATATAGGCAGTTTAAGATTCAGTATTTTATAAAAAGATACAGTTGTAAGTGGGAAATGAAACGCGACTACATCAATACCACATTAAAACTGGCAACAGCTCTTGCAAAACTATCAAAGCATATATTCTGTCACTCCATGCATGCTCTAGTCTGTTAAGATGAAACTTCCCCTATTTCTGAAGTAACAAAAAAGGAAGTAGAGTAGCTTTTGACAGCTTTCATAAAAAAGCTGTACATCATCCCCATTTTTAAAGTAACTTTGTTATAGAAACCAATTCATATTTTTTATGGTATTAATGTATTTTAAAAAGAACAGGAAATTTAGAATTCTAGAAGGAAGTTATTGCTTCCTTATGTACATATCTTTAAAGCAATCTAACAGAAACCAACTGCAAAGGCAGCAACAACAAAAAGAGAAATCAATATACTTAAGCCAATGTCTTTCAGCTCTCTAATGTAAACAAGTTATTTTCAAGTCAGTTCTACAATGAACTTTATTAAATACAAAATTCACTATGATCACATAAGATATTTAATGCTTGTACTGTCTGTGACTTGCCTGTAGTTTTCTTGTGAGTCTTAACTAATGACCCTAAAGCTACATGAGAACAAAGTGAAATCTTCTGACATGCAAGTTAGAAAGGTTACCTCACATAGACTTAGCTGTCTTTGTGCTGCAAGTATGACATCTCAGGAGATGAGAAAGAGCCATCTGAATAAACATGTGGTATTCCTTGAAAATTGGCTATTTAAGTGCCACAAAAATAGCATCTTGGGTTCTGTAAGTAAATTTCATTCATATTCAGCACAGTAGTGCAACATGTTGCTTCTAATGTTGCCTTTCAGATTAACTGGTTTGTTAGGGGGTTTTAATTGGTGAATTTAAACAACTAAACTAAAACAATGAAGAATAACGGATTACTTTGAGAAACTAAAACTTTGAGGGAGGTGATCCTGCCCCTCTACTCGGCTCTTGTGAGACCTCACCTGGAGTACTGCGTCCAGCTCTGGGGCCCCAGTACAGGAGAGACATTGGGCTGTTGGAGAGAGTCCAGAGGAGGGCCATGAAGCTGATCAGAGGGATGGAGCACCTCTCCTGTGAGGACAGGCTGAGAGAGTTGGGATTGTTCAGCCTGAAGAAAAGGTGGCTTCGGGGAGATGTAATTGTGGCTTACCAGTACCTGAAGGGGGCCTACAGGAAAGATGGTGAGGGACTGTTTATCAGGGAGTGTAGTGACAGGACAAGGGATAATGGGTTTAAGCTGAAGGAGGGTCGATTTAGATTAGATGTTAGAAAGAAATTCTTTACTGTTAGAGTGGTGAGGTACCGGAACAGGTTGCCCAGAGAAGTTGTTGATGCCCCATCCCAGGAAGTGTTTAAGACCAGGTTGGATGAGGCTTTGGGCAACGTGGTCTCGTGGAGGGTGTCCCTGCCCATGGCAGGGGGGTTGGAACTAGATGATCTTTAAGGTCCCTTCCAACCCAAACCATTCTATCATTCTATATGAATGCTAGCCTATTATTTATCAGCTGATTTCAAAAAAAATTTTAATTTAGAACCATGCTGCTGATGATAATCTTTTTCAAATTCTGATGCATTTTTTGCAGTTGCTGTTTGCCATTTTACTGATTAGTGTAATTCATTCAGAATTTACCTAATATGGTAGTGAGAAATACAAATGGCCATAGGAATAATTGCATTACTTGATAAAATGATTAAAAACAAATCCAGATAAACAAATCAAGATAAAATACTTCTACTCTCTTTGCAGAGCATGATGCACAAAAGATTCAAAGGCAAAAGTTGCTTTGCTCAGACTTTTGCGTCTAATTAACTTAAGAGTTTCTATTGGTTAAAGATTTTCACACAACGTAGGAACAATATTCTTCCTCTGACAGAACTGCTGAGTATCATGATAACTTTAAACACTGCAAACCATTAAGCACACAAGATGTTCAAGAGGAAGTACTGTTCTTGTCTCAATACTGTTGCAATATTACTTTTAATGGAATTACGAAAGCTTTATTTTGTCCATGTCCCCAAGAAGTGACAGCAATGAGGATGCACCAGCAGGGCTGTTAGAGACGAGGGAGTTTTCTCTTTGACAAGACTTCGCCCTTTCTCCTATTCCTCCTTCTCTCTCATGTTTATTTTATTAGGCTGAAGGCTTTTTGAAGCAGAGGGCTATCTTTTGGGGTGTATTTGTACAGTGAGAAGGAATGTGGAATTCCATTCTTTTTGGAGAATTATCTAACCCACTTCTTGCTTCACTCTGAAATTCAATTCAGTTTCTGTGCTTTCTTCACAGGGGTAAATTTAGTGCCAAGTAAGAAGTCTTACAAAATGTTCATTGTTTTCTAGCAGTTACATAGCATACCTAAAGTTAAGAAAAGAATCACTACTTGAAACAAAACTGGGAACATACACTTTTAGTAAATTTCCAGTTACAGGTCTGTCTACATAACAAAATTCTTCTAGCGTGGATGTCAGTGATGCAAAGGGACAGAACTACTGGCTGATAACAATACCAGCAGCAGCATATCAGTACTGTTGCTAACAACAGATGACTTATACAACAGAAGTACATCTATTTTTTCTTTTGTCCTCACAAAAAACGTTCATCTAACATACCGTAACAACTTCAGAATATTGATATGCCTCCTTGATGTTTCCCTTTTATAGCTATTTAAGCCAATGCTCACACTCTCCCGTCATTTTTCCCGTCCATCAGCACTGTTACTTGTCTAGCCCTCCCGTGAGCTGGTCTGGGGAGCCAAGAAGATTACATGTACAATCAGCTTTTGGGTGGCTTAGTTCCTTGAACCAGATCATCATGGGGTTGGCAAGCACCAGACCTGTCATAAGGAAGGAGTAGGAGTGGGAATACACTGCCAGAACTCTGGCTGCATTGACTTGCATCATGGGAAACTGTTGTGGAAAACAGTCGTGGTAAAGATCCAGCCACTCATCATTCAGAAGTTGCTTATGTACTTACTAAAGCTATTGAAATGCACCACTTTGACAAGATGTGTTATTGACTCTTTCACTTAATGTCACAGTTCTATACTGGTTTAATGCTTTTCAGAGATCCAAAAGAATCTTCTTCATATTACACTGGCTCAAAGGTGAGGTCCCATGCTGGACTTCTAAAGACTAAGCAGTTACGACAGCATCAATAAACATTGAAACAGACATCATAAATAGGAGAGTTAACAAGTCAATACACTAGGTCATTTTTACATTTCACTTTTAAATGCTAGGGTGTGTGGGTTTTTTTGTTTGTTTTTATTTAAGTGTAACATGCTAAATTAACAAACAACTTCCAGGGTTATTAAACTGACTAGAACACCTAAGTTTGCTACTAAGAGACAGCTAAAAATTCTTCTACAGTCAAAAACAAAGGAGGCATTTTCAGGTACCCCAGTTATCCCTGTCAATCAACAGGAAACACTTGACAGTATCCTTGTTTATATGGTGATCCTTAAGCTTTCAGACTTCCCACCTCACAGAGATGAAAAATAGCACACATTGTTTCCTTCTTTCAGGTCTTAGAAACTCAGTTAGTGCATCTTCACTAGTAGTAAAAACTAGTTGGAAAGGGTGAAAGAGTAAAAACAAGATTGACTTAACTCTAAGAGTACCCATTTTTCCACATTACTGGAATGATTTGAGTTAATTTGGGGGATAATTCCCATTTAAACTCTTCTGACCATATTTCCCAGTGATGATCACAGTTTTCAGAGGGTAATGTAGCTGCACAGACCTATGGTTCTGACCCATGACTATCCGGCACTGAAAAACAGAACAGTTTGCCTGAAAGGTGAACTGAATGATTTGTGGCATCTGCAGAAACTGAGCTAGTAAGAGAATGAGAGGACAATTAAAATCATTAAAGGGTCAAGCAGTTGTCTTATAAAAAGCAGACTAAAAAGGTTGGGCCTCTTCAATTCAACAGGAAAAGCTGAAGGTGGGGCAGGAACATGACTGAACTTTACAAAAAAAAAAAAGGTAGCATATGAATTGAATAAAGCCTGATTGAGACAAAGGCTGTGAAGGAGATGAGGGTTTACTGCAACATGCTACTTCTTGCTGGAGCACTCAACTGATGTTTCTCCATTACGGTTTTATTGCCTTCTGATTATAAAGTATTAACTCTTTTCCTGGGAAAGTAATGCTTAGAAATACAATTGAAAAGTCATCTTCTATAATGGGAAATCTAGACATGTGCTAGAGAAAAGCTTTGGTTCTACAGCATAAATCCGTCTCAGAAGAACAAGATAAAGAAAGAATAAATGCCAATGCAAAAAGTCTTGCCAAGTTATTACTGTATAATTAACAAAGTTGCAATAACTTCCCTCAGAACACTGTTTTCTGAATCATGATTATGACTAAACATTTCTAGAGACAAAACCCAGTTCCTTGAAGTTCTCCTTAAACAAGAAAGTCTCAGATGTAAAATGCTGTTCAATGAGATACGAAGAAAGTAAAGGCACAGTCTTCTCCAATTCATTATCAAGCTAGATGGATTCAAAACCAATTCTGCCTTAGCATGCGGATTCACCATCGCTTTCATACTATGTAAAATAACTTGTGCCTATGTCAAAATTAAGTCCTGGAGTAATGGTTCCCTCAAAAACTTCAGCAGACTCTATAGTTGGCCTTCTACTCTGCTCACCCACTAATTTTAAATAATTGCATTAATGCAACTTTGAAAAAAATTCTTTCTGAAAATAATAAAATCTCTTTGTCATGGCCTCCTTCAGTTCCAGATTTTCTGAAAGAACAACCAAAAGATTAATTTTAAGACTGATACTTTAAGGTAACAGCCACTTAGTCCTCTATAGTAAGGAGAGATTGAGGAAAATTTTAAATGCTAATCAATAAATCGATTTGGCTATTTGTAGTACCATCCTACTTTTTCACTTCTTCATATTCTTCTCCAGAGAAAAATCAGTAAAAATTAAAAATCATATCATAGAATAGCATGCTTCAGGTAATCAGAACCTTCTTAAAGCCAGATTTTGGGTGGAACTTGATTCAAGCATGAATCTATGCTTGATCAGTTTCTTGCTCTAGGCTATAGGTAATTAACGAAATAGAAAATGGCTCAAAAATATAAACATGGCTATATAAGGGGGAAAAGTTTGTGCCTTTCTCTTAGCTTCGAAATCACCATTCATGCTTAGCTGTTTTACATTAACCTCTCCATACAAACACATTCAGTCCCACAGAATACTGCAAACCAGTCTTAATCCAGAAGAATAAAACTAAGCAAGAAAAATCTATAACTTTAATATTGTAACTTGCTTTTACATACATTTAGAATTGCTTTAAGAAATAGTATGTCCTCCTAAGACCAAATATGATAGTTTAAGTAGGTGCATTAAACAGACAATCTTCCATTTACTATTTTATTGTGAATTTTTTTGCTTTAGGTAAATCTGCTGCTGCGTGTACTTTAGTTGGTTTGTGTCATGAATGTAGAGCATATTCAACAGAAAATTTGAAATGCCAATGGAAAATGAACATTTACAGTAAAGCCTTAATTTTTTGTCGAAGTGTGAATACCATTGCAGTGGTTTGAGGTAGCCTACTAGCTTTTATTGAATATTACTCAGCCAACTTTTATTGCCTGACATCCTTCAAACATACTCTGCAAGTACTAGGTCTCCTTCCTCTCTAAAAAGATTCTTTCCCATTTCTGAGTCGAAAAAAATGTGTTTCCACATAACATATTTGAGAGATACTTGACAGTTAAAATTTCTTTCAAGCATTCTATACTATAATCATGTTATAAAGCCATTAAAAATTAATTCGAGGCAGTTACAATATGTATTTTACATAGGTTTGGAGAAAAATGATAAAACATAATTGATTGTTTTTACTCTGTGCTATTAATTCAGTCTGCTTTGTTTTCTAACTGCAAATTTCATGACTTTTCCATCACTGAACATTGAAAACTGGAACAATCCAAACAGTATCAATTGAAAAGAGAACACAAGCATTGTATTTGAATAATTTGGCAGCTACTGTAAAGTAAGACAATAGGCAAAAGTGGTGAGACAACATGAATTCATCAGTTCTGTGTATAATCTGAATATAATTAAAGGTTATTGGGGGAGCACAAAGAAGTAAAGACCAAAAAAGTATTCATAAATGACACTTCAGGCACCAGGGTCTCAAGGAATGCATTTAAGATCTCAAAACAGAGAGTTTAATTATATGCTGCCTCTTTTACAGACACAACTGCAATTGAAGGAGAATGATGTTTATAATCTTACAAGATTCCCAAAACATGGGTCATGGCCCATGAAATATGTAAGGCCCATTCATAATTGCATTCAATTAAAAAAAATAAAATAAAAATCCCACACTGGGGATTGTGGCATTTGCAAATACAAAGCCAATAAATTATTTCTTCGATATTGGTTATGGGGTGGTCAAAACTAGAATTTGTGTCATCACCAGGAGAAACTTGTGAACTATTGCTCTGCAACAATAGCATCTATTACTGCTTGGAGGATTGCAATACCGGAGGACTATTTCCCTGCCAAAGATAAAGCTCAAAAGGTCTAACCAATTCGTCTACAAAACCTGTTAAAAACAAACAGTACCAAACCATTTTTTTTTAGTTCCTATATCAGAGTTATTTAAGTAAATAGACTGCATCTTTCTTAGATATGAAGAATTATTTCACCAAGTTAGAATGAAGCTCCTTTAAGCTGTTCTGCAGTTTATTTGACAACATTAAACAGTCACATTTAGCTTATGCCTGAAATCCAAAGTTTTACTCTCCAGTTAAGAAACTAACAGTCCAAATACACAAATAGTTAGCTGAGAAATATGAAATATCAGATAACATGAAAAAAAATAGGAACTTTTATAAACATAGATAAATAAAATCAAATAATGATTTCCTATTTACTTGGAGTTTTAAAGAGTTTATATAACTGTGCTCACACCTTGGAAAAGATGACTGCCTTACCAAGGAGTGATCATGAGCATTCTATATTTATCCTCCACAAACTTGTTTGCAGTTTTAACTCTGAATGCGACAGACAATACATTAACTCATAAGTTTTGTGATGCTGATTTTAAGCTGTGTGACTTAAAGATGTCCAAATAGTGAGACACAAAATGTGTTATACTTCTTACTTCTTTACAGTATTTCCTTGCTACAGACAAAATGGAAAGGAGATATTACCTTCTGCAAATAGGCATTTAAAACAAGAAAATTATCTCCATTTACCATCTACAAATGACTTTCTTGCACTACCAGTTTCCTGAGAAAATGTAGCTAGAGTGACAAAAGGTGTAAAGAGCCCTGTAAAGCTTTCCCCTTGACACATTTCCCAGGCTTTAAAACAGTGATACTGCCTTTTCCTTATCTGGTATCTTCAACATGTTAAAACTGCAATAGTGCCAAAATAAAGATAACATTATAGAGCAACTCACCAAGCTAATCAGCAAGACTAAAATCGTTTGTCTTCTACGACTGCTCACACATCTTCTTTTATCTAGACCATACACAGCAGCCCTAAAATACTCAGGCTACTCTTACAGAAATTACTGATCTTAGCAAGCTTTAGGTAAAGATTTAATTCTATTTTACTTAGACTAAATATTTAAAATTGAACATTGCCATCTTATACATTAGACTGTTGAGAGTAAATCAACTCTCTTCTCTATCTACTAATGCCTCTATGGCTAAACAAAGCACCATGGCATTTAAGTGAATATTATTAATTCAGATCTCCTGAGGACAACTGTACTATTTCATTGCTCCAGTTTAATCAGAGGTCGACTTACATAGTCAATTATGAATGAAAATAGATTAGAACAAAATATATTTAGTATAGCAAACAATTTTAATCAAAATTGCCACAAGTTCTGCACTGATTCATTATTATGTATTAAAATTCAATTTAGGACATTTTCACCTGCTTTTTCTTTCCAGGTCTAAGCTCATGGCAGAGTCACACATGAAACTTCAGGTTCACAAAACACAGTATTTAACTGGAAATTTTCAAACATAAATTTATCTTCCAACATACAGGTTTTCAGATGAACTCAAGCAATATCCTTCCACAGGGAACTGTATTTTTTATATTGGAATGATCACGAGTTTCAAAGCTCTAATGAATTCTTCAAAAGAATTAGTGGAGCTAATGACACCAGGTAAGTCAAAAGATAAAGAGCAGGCAAAAATCAGCCTATCAGTGCTTCAGCTTAGATAGTAAGTGGTCAAAATCTGTTCATATGAATGTCAAATTACAGATGTAAAAGATATCCACCCTAGCAAGCAGCATAATACATTAGTATCGTCAAGATAACTTCAGGTTGCAATATCCAACTGTAGGAATTATTTACAACAACGTGCTGTAAGGACACGGAAACTAGGAAATATAAATTCTCCTTGCTCTGCCCTGATTTTGTTTTCAGGTCAGACTAATTACAGTATTTTCTAGGATTAGAAGATAAGGTATGGTGTTAGTGGTACACAAAAGGTACTTCAAGCAGCCACCAATTATCAGTTCATATTTTAGCATTAAAAGAAGTTAAGACCACACTATTATTAAATGATATAATTGGTCCAGTCCTATTAAATCACTATTTTAAAATTCTATTTGTTTCTACCTGCTATAGAAGACATTAAGGCAAAACCAAGGTCTCCTCTAAGTGATAGGTACATTACAGGTAAGATTGTTTTAAATTCAGAAACATAAGATTAACTTAAATGAAGCAACATCATTAGTTTATTGGACTTGAAGAAACACTATTATCAAAAGTCCACTATCATTAGCCAGAGATGAGTTTGTATCGGCCACTATTGCAAATATAAGTATATATGAATACTTAATGTAGTTGTAATTTTCAGAAGATAAAGCATTTGGTAATACTGTTGACTATGATTATGGCTATCAGCTTCCACAACATTTCTTCTGTGAACCTAAAGAGAAAGCAGAATAGGCTTTTTAACCAAGTACCAGTTAATTGCTGAGAGTTGGAAAACTTGCCTTCGTAACTTCAGATGAAATACAAATATTTGATTTTCCAAATTCCTGTGAGACTCTTGTATACACAACGCTTCCAACATCTTAGATTCAGGGTAGTAAACGAGATACTATAAATGGGTAGAATGTTCCGATTCAAACTAAGAAGCATGAATGCAATTCAAAACCAGACAAGTACAGAGGATTCTCTAATAACAATTTGTCAATTTCTATGAAAATATATATACATTATATATTCTCTCTATATAAATACCATATATAGATACCCTATATCTTACATAGTGTTCTGCTACATATATTCTAGCGGTATAGAATCTGTTCCTGCAGAAGACTTAAAATTAGTGTATTTGTACAGATGGTAGTCATAATTACCATAATGATTGCCAAAAGGCCATGAATTTCTTGGAGGAATATCCTGTAGTGAAGGGCTCAGAGATGACACCAACTAAACACTAGGAAAATGCCTTTCTGCAATATAAGTGTTCTTGTATTAGTGTACAATGTTCTTACTACCAAAAAAGGTTGGCAAATTTTACTAAATACAGTCCCAGCACTTTATTTCCTTCAAAAGGTTAACTAAGGAAGATACCCACATTTTAATTAGTTATGTGCATCTGTATGATAAAGATTCTCAATCAGGAACTTTAGCGAGAGCCACAGAACACATTAGGCATTTTAAAGGTCTGTTTTCACACCACCTGAACATAAAGTTCCGGGAATTTAGAAAGCAGCTTAAAGCTGAAAGTCTTCACGTGGTTACTTAAAATGACTACAGTTTAACACTTATACTGATTTACCTTAAAGCAACATTTACCATGTGCACTGAACTTACATTTGATACAACGGGGCAATATAACACACAAAAAAAGTAACATGATATAATAATGTAACTCATTTCTAAGGCAAACCGATTACAATTAACTTTAACAGTATGAGCCTAAAAGAGTTTTTCAGAGGACTTAACCTTATCAAATCAAGAGAAGTTTATTTCAATCTCTCAATCTTCCTCAAAAAAAAAAAAAAAAAAAAAAAAAACAACAAAAAACCAAACCACCAAAACCCCCCAAAACAAAACCAAAAAACCAAACCACAACATAAAAAAAAAAGAGTAGTTTGAGATCCAAATTTCAAAGTTGAAATCAGCCCCCAATGATAATATTATGCTTCTTCAGTGGCTTTCAGTAATTGGGGTAGCCCATTCAGTAATTCTAAATAAACCATGAAAGGCAATTTAAAATGAATGGAAAATCTATCATCATCAACTTCAAAATTCTCTTTGTAAGGGCCATCACCTGATACTGAAGTACTGCAAGGGTCTATAAGCTGAATAAGGAGGAAAACTACACCATTATTCATTAGCAAAGAGCAAAAAGAAAAGAAAACAGCCTAAAAGTGGCCTCTTTGAAGAGGCTGAAAAGGGCTAGAATGAAAAGTCCTATACAACCATAAACCTTTGCCATCAGTAGTCCGCAGTTACATAGCTCCTCTGATCACAAGAGAGGCTTGCAACAGCAGTCGAGTATTTCTAAACATTACTTAGTGAATACAAATGTATGAATTGTGAGAGCTAAGAAAGCTTTAGAAAACTAGAACAAACAGCCAGAAAGGAAATAAAATAAGGCTCTTCTAGTAATTTGGCTAACAAAGTTATTAAAAAAATAAGCACCACCCTTGATTGGGGAATGAAACCCAAGTTTGAATCACATACAAAAGTAGTTATCACTAGACATAGTATTTCCAATGTGAATAATTTAATCAGCTAGGCTTCATAATACTGTCAGAATCATTTAAGAGTTGCTTTTGAGTTTTATTTAAATATTTGATACTTTGTCCAGAAGACAAGTTGCACAACTAAACCAAATACTTCTCTATGGGAAATCATAGAATGTAACCAATCTAACCTATGTTTTATTAGGAGTCCAAAGTATACAAACCCTTATTTATCTGGCAATTCTATTTTATCATATATCTGCCAAAACCCTGTCACACACTGACTCCTAGGATCTTAAACAAAGGCAAATGTAGTTTTGACAAGGGTGTTGGGGTCTTTTTTTATTTTTGGTAAGTAAACCCCCCCCCCCCCAAAAAAAAACCCAAACCCAAACAAACCCAAAACAAAAACCCCATGATACAAAAAATTAAAACCCAACCCCCACACACATACACACTTGCATTACTTAAAGACAAAGTCTTCAAAAGTTGACAGCTCTGTTCCAGTTTATAGGTTTGATTCCAAAATTTGAGAAGGTATTGAATGGCTATTCTTGCAGTTTCTCATTTGAGCTGTATATCCAAGAAAGAACAACCTAACACACCCTTGCTTTCGAAACAGTTTCTTGCCAAGCACGCTCAGATGCAGGAACACAAGCACAGTATCTGTGTGTAATCCTTGTTCTCAAACTAGATGGAAACAAAATGAAAGCTGCTGAATACATGCAGTAGGAGACTTTTTTTTTTAATGGGATTTTTTTTCCCCAGGAGATCCAGTACCTGTTAATTTTCACATGTGCTACATTCACCAAGTTTACCAATGTAACTGCATGTGTAATTATGACTGCTATTATTTTTAAAAGAGGGTTTAATTTTGAAAAAATTCAATTTCAGCAGTTTACACTTTGTCATTTCACATTCTGAAATAAATCTCAAAGTGAAAAATCACATCCAACTAGAAAAAACTCTTCTTGTACACAAAGTACACTGAAATGTAGAATTTACCAGTTGTCTTGCCCAGACAACTTCCTCTACAGACTACTAATACAGACATGCCTACAAATAAACATGAAGTGAGAAGAGGTTTAGTATTTAGTATTGTGCCTTTGAGGCTTCCCCAGTCATGTCTATGGGACAGAGCATTATATTCATGAAAAGGGAATCAAAACTGCAGTATGAAGTTTAAAGAAAAACTTTAATTGCAAATGCTTTTAGAGACAACATTATGTTTTTATAGCCATCAAGCTTTAGGATATAGCAACTTCAGATGTATTTCCCAGTCATTTCAGTCAAAAAAAAAAAAATCACTCATCTTTCACACTGACATAAGAACAACCGCCTAGACTATGTATTACACCAACATCAAAATAAACTAGATGCTCTTAAAATAGAACATTGACACAAATTCCTAGGGTGAAAAAAGCTCCACCTAACATTCAGAACTAACTGTGGCACTTTTGCTCAAATTTACAAACAAGTAACACCACAGTACAGTAAAATCTAAAATAATTTCTACCAAAAATAGCACAGGTTTCATGAACACCCAGATTTCATAACCTCTCAAATGCAGTAACACTGCAAATACTATTCTTTCTCATGCAATTTTATTCTAGTTTCAAGAACCAGAGTCTCAATTCATGTCAGTTCCCCGACTCTCTCATGCTTACCCTCCATGATGTTTTTTCCACACTATCCCTAAACCAAACATGAAGCATTGATGCTCTTTTAGAAGGCGGAAAAGCGGCTAAAGAATTGCGTGAAAGCTAGTCTTGTCAAACACTAGCAGCATTATATCTATGTCATTGTTCTCTACTTTGCTTGACAAATTCTAGATAAGCATCCTTAAAAACACTACTTGTACTAGTATACTTAAAAATTTAAACATCAAACAACTGACAGAAGTTAGGAGACCCAGCAACAGAAATTGTGCCACGTAAAGAAAGCCAAGATAACTCAACTATTTAATTCAATTCCATATGGAACAAGATAGGAGAATGCCCATTAAAAGCGATGTGAGCTTGGCCCTGTAAACTACACACAAGACACACAAGTAAATTTTACTGTTCATGGGTTTCCTTCCGTAGAGAAACTTTAAAAAACAAAAGTATGAACCTCGCACCTACGAAAATACAGTTTTTGTAAGACCAGAAGCCATAGTGTCCATGAGACACACCCCCCCCCAAAAAAAAAAAAAAACAACAAAAAACCCAAACCACAACCACCCAACAAAATACAGGAGAAGCGAGCAATTCAGCAACCGGCAGGGTGGAGCAGAAGGCGGGACAATGACCTAATAGGTCTTGTCTATCTTTAGTTTAACGAGCCTCTGTGGACGAGAGGCGCCTGGATCACACGCTGTGCTCTGCACACCACGGGAACTCGGGACATGTCCTTTCTCGGGGCGGCAGGTGGGCGCAGCGCTTACCTGCTTAAGGAAGTTCTCCGGAAACTCGATGCTTACAACAGGTATCCCAAGGTGACAAGAGCTCACAGACAGGCCAGCTTGAGACAGCATCGGACTCAGAAGCAATACTACAAGTTATTTTTTAGCTGCGAGCAATACTGCAAGTGATTTGAGTTGTCGACTTGCCCTTACCTTGAACACTTTACCGAAAGCACCATCTCCCAGCTCTCCTATAATTTCCCAGAACTCCTCAGGGTTCAAATCCCTCTTGACGTGCTCGTATTGTTTCTTCTTCTTCTCACCACCCAGCTTGAAGATCTTACGAAAGTTGAAGAAAGACATTTTTCCTCGGGCCGAGGAAGGCCAGTCTCCAGGCGACCAGGCGGAGGGAGGAGGCGGGCGGCGTCTGGCGGTGCCCCCTCAGCCCGCCGCGACCATCCGGAACGGGCGGTCCTGCCGGGCGCGATCCCCACGAGGGTCGAGGAAAGTCCTCACTCACGCCGCCTGAGAAACCGTCACCACCGGGCGCTGAGGGGAAACAACACCCCGAGATCCCCCCGGAGCCTTCCAAAGGGGCCGGGCTCTCGACGCCAGCCGCAGCGGTCCTCTCCGGCGATGGGCTCGGCGGTTCCTGCCTACTCGGCCGGGCCGGTGACCATCGCGTCCGCAACAAGTGCCAGGCTCCCTCCTCGGGACGGGCGGCTCGACGGCGGCGGGCGGAGGACGCAGCCCAAGGAGAAGAGGGGCAGCGAAGGGATCACGGCTCCCACTAGAAGGGGGCAGCGGCTGCGCGCCGGGCAAGGGGGGGAGCAGTCACCCCGCTGCCGGCCGAGGAGGCTCCCGCTTCGGAGGACGGAGCGGATGTAGGGACGGGAGGGGGCTGCCTCGCTCCTGACTCCCGGCCAGTGCCCTCACGGAGCAGAGCGCCGCAGCGTCCGGGGATGGCAGAGCGAAGGAAAACGACGCTTCCCTCCTGGGCTCGCTCCCGCTCACTCCCCTGCCCTCTCACAGAGCGGGGCCCAAGCGGCACCGTTTCCTGCGGGGCGGGGCGGCACCTCCTTCTCCTCCACCCGCCGCCGGCGCGTGCGCGCGCTCCGTGCCCCCACCCCTCTTCCCGCGCTCCCGGAACCGCCTCGCGCCCCGACCGCCTCCACCGCGCCAGCGCACGCGCGCCACCACCTCCTCTAGCGCATGCGCACGCACCATATCGCCCCCCCAACCGGCTCGTCGCCTGCACAGGGGAAGAGGCGGGGCTTTTCCTATGCCACGTGACGCGGCGGCGGCGCCGCGAGCCAATAGGAGCGCGCCGAGACTTCCGGCGGGTAAGTTGGTGTCTGGCCCCAAGATGGAGGGGGGCATCTCCCTGCCCTCATCCTCTCTTTTCCCAGGGGCCTGGGAGCAGCGTTTGGGGTGGGCGAGTTCTCGTCCTTCCCCCCTGTTTTTCCTTGGGGGTCAGTTGCGTCCTTGCTGTTGGGGGGGAGAGGGAAATGACTTTCCTTTTCGTCCTGTAGTAGCCCTTATGGGAGGGGCTGTGGGGAAAAGGGAACCTTTACCCTCTGCTGAGTTGCTTATCCTGAAGGACACCCTGCTTTTCTCTTCTTTCTACTCAACTGCCCCGTGTAGGGAAAGTCTCAGTCCTGTGGCAGCAGGTGATGTTTCCTAGGTAGGAGGACGGCTTCCTTTCAGGGTTGGCTGGGTGCCCTGAGTTCCTCTTTTTAGCACAGGTAGTCTCCCTTCTCCCGCTACCTTGCTCCCAGATCTGATTGTGGGAGCCGAAGGGGATGTGAGGCCGCCTTTGTCTACCAGGAGCGTTGTGATGGCAGGTGGTGCCTCCTGGAGAGTTTGAGCTCAGGAGCGATCCTTTGAGGAAGGTGTTAGTAGAAGAAGGCAATGTTAGAAGACTGTCATTTGTTTGTGGGCCAGTGCTGTTTCTAGACCTGCTACTGGTTTGTCACAGCATTCAGTCATAGCAAGGTGTGATGTTAATGTGCTGCACATGTTTTGTATCTTGGAGATTTAATCAGTGGGACAGGCTTGACTTATCTCACAGCCTTCTCTTCTCTTCCCACAAGCGGTTCCTTCATCAGCCTGAAGTATGATTGCATTTTAATAGTTGTGTTGTTTATATGCCACCAAATGTGTCACATGAAAGCAAGAGGTGTTCCCTTTGCCTGGATAAGGGACAATTAGCAGACATCTTGGAGGCAGAGTGTAGGTTGTGACGGGAGGCAGGAAGTCGATCTTGTAGTAAGGCAGAGATCTGACAATGAGACAAACACCCAGTGAAAATCGTGTAACACCTTATCCTAATATGAACCTGAGTGCCTGCAGTTACCATTAATTTAAACTGCATTATAAGCTTTTAAAGATGAAGCCTCTGGTGTGTATCATTCCTCAGACCATTTTTTTAGCATGATAGTAGTTTGCTATCTAAGGAGGGTAGTCTATGTGTAAACTCAATAGTAATAATAATAAGGCATTGAGATGCATCGGTTATGGGGATCATATGGCAACCTCAACAGTCTCTTTGAGAGAAGCATGACTTTAAGCAATAGAAAGTGCTGGGCTGAGTCAAGAAAGGGATTTCAGCAAAGGAGTTGTCTAATAGTACAGGTGTTTGTAGTAATGAAGATTAGAAGGGTCCTTCAGAAAGAAGTAAGGGTATAAAAGTATCCTGGGACTGAACTTTGCATCATGTGATAACAATGTTTTTCATGGCTGAAGCATGCTGGGGTAGAAGCCTCTTAAGAATGTATTGGTGTTGTGCGTTGAGTAATTAATGGTGCTAATACTATTTATAGTGTACAGGAACACACTGTGCTAGGCACGGTCCTGCCACAGAACAAGGAGATGGCCCCTGCCACAAAGAATTTATGAATCAAACAACGTTGTGTCATGCGTTAATTTCTTTAATCTGTATGAAATCAGTTTCAAGGGTGGTACTGCTCTGTGAATAGAGAGCCTTTCAAGTACTCTTGCTAACCTAATAGCAGTCCTGATTTTTTGTAATAATCAGCATTTTTTTGTTCAAAAAATGATCTTGGGCTTTGTGGTTCCTTTCTACTGACAGCTTGGCCACAAAATGTAAAACTGTTAAGGCCAAGGCTATTTATGTGTGTAAGGGCAATACCAAAACAACTGCAATCCAGATGAGCTGTTTTCCTTTCTCCTCTATGATACGCAGATAGTTTGGGTTAAATACAATAACAAAGAGTGATTGATAAGGTTTCTCCAGTATTACCAGCAGCAGTTTAGCTTCTGGAATCTTAATTTTTTAAATTTAATTTATTTTTCTTCTCTATAATGCCTTTTTTTTGTGCCCCTTCAGGTGGGACAATAGCTTTGATTTGGATGTTAAAATACAATGATGGCTTTAGTAATAATTTTAATTTATTTTAAATTTGAATATTTTTATTTTAACTTGATTTCTCTTGGATAAAAAGTGCTTTGGGACTAATTTGCATCTATTTATTTGAAATGACCAATTGATAGAGGATGGAGGAAAAAAGGAATCCAAAGCCATAGCATGAAATCCTTCTATCTAGGCAGGATTAGCTTTTCTTTAGCCTCAGGGTTAATGTCATAGGGCAGTGGGGGGTGTATGTGTGTATGTCAGAGTGTGTAATAATAACTGGAAATAAGTGCAAAACTAAAAGAAAAATTCTTGAGCTATATGTGAACAGATGTAGTTGAGCTTGCTGCCTTAATAAGGCTGGTAGTTATGGGACTGGGATACCAGGGCCCTGTTCTTTCTTGGCTCTATTGATAAATGAACTTTTGACTGTAAGTAGTTCACGTACAGCATCTATATAATGTATCACTTTGCTTTGAACTTGTGTGTGATAAAACAGGTGCACTCAGAGCAGAACAGGGATAGTAGTGTCATCCTACCAATGACTAAATGTTAGTAGGTACTAGAGCTGTGTTGCTATAGTCTTTTATAGTCTTCCTGTTCCAGAGAGCTTTTAATTCATATAATGTTGAAAATATAAGATGAAAGGCTGGCACAAGAAAGGAGCAATTAATCTAGTGATAAAGTTTTGCTTTTAACTTCTATTTTGTTTGCTCGCTCTTTAACAAGTAATTCAAGATAAAAACATTATATCTGAAAAAGAAAACTGTGGCTCAGTCTTATTTTCTTCCTTTATTCTTTCACTCTAGAGTTACAGCTTACCACTCAATCCTAAAAATAAACTCTCTAAGGTGACGGTTAAGTGCTAGTAGCAAATCCTTCCCAATTTGCATTGACTTCCTGGTATAGAGAAGGCTGTATGAAGCCTGGGGTTTTTGTGTATGTTTGGGGTTTTTTTTTTCCTGGTAGCAGGAGATTTTAGCAACTGTAAATGTTTCCAGATGGCAAGGATAAAAAGGTAAAAGTGAGTTATAAGTATATTAAAATTTCTCTTTCAGAATTTAATGCAATACATTTTGAAAATTCAATGCTTCCTTTAAATGTCAGAGTAAAGATGTTAAAGTATTATCTTGGTTGCGCATCAAATACGCAGGCTTAAAAATAGCTGTAACTCTTTACTGCAATCTTTTTCATCTCTTTGAGATTTAGAAGTCTCCTTTATGCTTTCTGCTGCTTAATATCACCATCCTTTCCTGTTGACTTCATCGTTTACACTTCCTAACTTCCTAAGTTCCACTTCTGTTTCATTTAAACTGCTCTGCTTCAGTTTTTCTTCATTAAAAATAAATGCTTGCTTCAGAAATTTAATTTGAAATGTGTTCTTCACAGCATATATTGCCCTTTCACTGCAGTCCTACATCCCATCTTCAGTTCTTTCAAAATATTTAATGGTATATTTTTATATTGTCTTGACTCTCTGTCCACCCACGCTTTCACTGATCTCCTCCAATCTTCTTTCTGATCTTTGAGTTCATTGAACTGCTATAAGGTCACAGGTGGTATGTTTGTGGTTAAATCTGAGGCATAATTCTTGTTTCATCCGTCTTAATCTGTCTGTCACCTTTGGCACTCAACACTGTCCCTTCTGTTTTCTTAACTTGATGTATGTGGTGTTTTCATTGATGTTTTTCAATTATATGGCAGTGGTTTTCCATATACGCTATCATTTCTATTTTATTCTCTTCATGAAGTTAATGTCTGCTATTGGACTCATTTCAGTTCTAAGTGCTACTGTAACTTCTAGATCCTTCTACTTAATAATCCACCTTCCTTTTTAATCCCCTCTTTTTGCATTCCTGCAAAAGACCTTGTGTGTCCAGCCCCTGTATCTGAAGTTTTTTCCAAAAGCTGCCTTGCTTCCTTCTGAATCTAACTCCTCTTTTTTTGGGAGTTTGGGATTTTATGGAATTAAGTGCTGATACTTCACCTTGTACCACCATAGCTTTACTAACTTTCCTCAGTCCTTCCGGCTTTATGAGAAAATTCTGGTGACTCTCCCATACCTGACCTTTTTCTCCCTTTTGCTGTTCAGCATCAGTCATGTTTCCTTTCGTACTGTTCTGAATGTGTAGCCACTTCATAAGAGCACCTCAGTTCAGTGGATTTTAAATACCATGGTGTTTTCAGTCTATTTCCATCTTGTATATTGACCTTAAAGATATTCTTTTTTCTTCCCTCTATGATATTTTCATCATCTTTGTGTACATGCCAAGTTTTTAAATTTTTGTCCTTTTTCTGTGAGCCCTCTACACTTGCTATGCTATACCTGACTCCTGTGTCCTAATGTTCTAATTAATGGTGGTAAGTACAGAGGAGCTAGTAGTATCATTAGTTAACATCCCATGTTTATGACAAGGTGAAGGAGGAAATACAAAAGAGAGCTTAATTTTTTTTTTTCTTTATGATGTAAGAGGGCAGCCTAAAAGACTGTACATTTTCTTCCAAGGAGCATCAAGTCATGTTACCCATTTATTGGAAGCTTTGAGAGGGGAGACTATTGTATATAGTACTCTTAAACCCCTTCTTTTAAATGTACAGTTGATAGATCTGTAGCTTAGAGACTTGTATTTCCATTCTGCATTTGAAATTTAAAGCTGTCTTCATAAAGGAACAAAAAAGAGACCCAGTTTTGTACTTGGTATTTTATGAACCTTTCTGATAAGAGTAACAGGAATAGTTCAGTCATATAGAATACAAACAGGAAAAAATTATAATACCAGGTGCTCAAGAGCTTGCCCATATCTCATTAGCCAAAATCAATGCTCAGGCTCCTGTCAGTAACCTGGAAACTATATGATACATGACTTTTTTTTTTTTTTAATGCGTTACTGTAGGACCAGTTAATCCAAGAATTGCCATAGAAACATGTGGCATTTGGAAGCTTCAGCATGTAAGGGTATTACTTGATGTTTGCAGTAAAAAAAAAAACAAAAGTGTTAAAGTGTTTAGGATTGATCTAATTTTGGCTTCAGAAAAATCTGTGTGCTTAGTCTAAATTGGCTTAGCTTTTTCAGTAGTCAGTGGGGAAAGGTATCTTCAGTGGGCAGTTCACCCTTTCCCATTTTAGATACCTATCTTTATCACACAGTATTTAACTGTATGAGGTGAGTTGTCCTGGAAAAGTCTGATGGGGGTTCTTCATCCTACCTATGGAGTTACCACTGCCAGCAGAACTCTTGGAGTGTAGTTTTCTTGATATCGGGCATCGCCTTTGGGAATGACAGAGCAAATATAAAAGTTGCCAAATTACCTGAATGTTTCCAAGTAAACCAATGATGTTTTATTCAATAGGTTTTATATGAAATCAAATGTCAGAAGAAAAAGCAATAATATAAATAAAGAAATCTTGAATAAGGATCGGATATTTCAACAAATAGTACCAGAATATTTCTTGGAAACATATTGGGTCAAAGGTGTTCAAGGTCTAACGTGTTCATTGAAATTATTGCAAAAAATAAATATGTTTTTCTATTTGCTTCTAGTTGGTCTGCAAGAAAGTCACCTTTACGACTGATATTTGAAACATAGTCATATTTAATTGGAGGGGTAAGTTGTGCTTTTATACTTATTTGAGTGAGAAGCAAACCTCAGATTTATGGAAAGTGTCAACAACTTGAAACTTACATAGCTGATTCTCTTTAACTGACTAATGCAATTAAAACTTCAGGTCCTCTTTCATGATAACATTTTCCAAGAAGGCTGGACACTTTTTGGTTTGTATTTAACTGAAAAACTCCTTTTATAGGAATTTTCAGGTAATATTAAAATACTGAGCTGCATTGGTGGATAGCTGTGGGTAGTCTAATAAAAATTCTTTCCCTCCATGTCATGATGACAGTAACAATCTTTCACAGAACCACATATGAATAAGTGTAGCTAGAGCATTGATTTATTTTAAAATAATATGCAATTAAAATACCATTTTGATAATTTGAGATTATATTTCATTTAAAGAAAAATGTATTTGATCAAAACTGTACATGAACACAAGGCAAAGTATTTAAAACTTGCAGAGTCCCCTCCATCTGATGGATATTAGAAGCTTTAGTTAAGTCACATGAAAGCATGTATTACAAATGCTTCACCATGTTTGTCTTTCCTCCAGATGGTAATTAGACCTTTTCCTCTTGCATAGGAGTCATGAGCTGATTTGCTCTTTTTGTTTGTGGCTTTCAAATTTGCATTAGTTCACATAGCTGCTGGGATTAGAAATTTATTAAAGGATAAAGATAGCTTTGCATCTCAGTATTGCTTTCAGTCAATACTGGCACAATAAATGTCTGAACAAAAATCCCACGTGTTGCTGCTTTTCTTTCTGCAATTCCTGAATTTCTTCCTCTGTTTCCCAGGAACCTTTTTTTCCAGAATGGACATTGTGTTCTCTTGTGATCCTGATCAGCTATGGAATCTTGGGACTGAATAACTTGTTCTGTAATATGAAAATTTGTTATTTTTAAATCTGTTTTTTATTATGACTGGCCAGCCAGCCAGCAAACCCAATCCTGGTTATGTGGAAAGCATAAGCAGGAAGCTTATTATGGCTTCTACAACTACTATTAAAAATATACCATACTGAAAAGTAAGGAGCACTTCACACACACAAAAAAGGAGGATCTGACAAAAAGATAGAATTGAAAACTACCGATTCTGTAATAATATCCCAAAGAGAGGCATTGCAGTGGGATAATACTGGAGACATGTCTACTAGCAAAAAGGAGAAATAACATTTAGAATGTGAGATACCAACTGTTCATTAATGCAAAGCTATACTTTAAAGTATAAACTGATTTAGCTGAGAAAACAGCATAGTTTTTAATTGAAAAATGATATTTTTATATTAAAACCATGTTTAAAATAGTTTCTGTATATGTAATGTTCTTCTCTTTTAACCTAGATTTGTATAAGCTATTGTGTAATTCTCAATTTCTGAGGCAAAAAAAATAGTTTGATATGTGTTGTAAAGTAGAATTTGGTTTTATGTAGGATCTCTTCTTGGTACAGTAATACTGTGTGGAGCTGTAATAATGTGTCAGTTGTTAAGACAAACAGCAGCTATTGTGTGCTCAACAATAATATATGCAAACTTTGGGCACTGGGACCTGCTTATGAGAAAACAGAGTATTGTGATGTGATGCGCTCCTTGTCTCGAGTGCCCTAGAATCCTTTTTTTTTTTTTTTTTTGACAGAAGGGACCTTTAATATCTAATCAACAAAATTATGTTTTATAGTACACCACTCAATATTTATGGAATAAGCCAAAAAAGCCCATTACATTAAGTGGACTGAATTTTCTGTAGCAGAAAATAAAACTACCTATAGGAAAAATAATTCCTGTGGCTTCTGGCTGAGCTATAATATATCGCTCTGGATGTAGTATACAGAATGATTTATTTTGAGAAGCACGAGGTAGGGAGTGACATCTATTCACGTTCAAATGCAATTAAGGTTGCATGAATCTATTTATAAAAGGCTGTTTGTTTGGGGTATTTTTACGTACCAAGAAGTCGGAAATAGTAGTGACTTTATCATATTAGCTGTGACAGTGATTCATGTAGGGAATGTAAGAAGTTGCAGCCACGGTCTTTGGTGAGGTATTTTCTTTCAAGTATCTTAACAGTGTTATGTCCATTTGGTGCCTTCCTATTGGATTTGGAAAAAGTTTTTAGAGGTGGGCAAAAATCATCACTAGCAAAGAAGCCTAGACTTCTTTGCTTGGTAGAGAGGAAAGCTCTTAAGAAGATACTCATGTTGCAGGACAGGTGTTCCTGAACAGTTTTGATTTGTTCTGTATCAGTCCTATATCAGCTCTCAGTGATGAGGTTTGAACAGACCTCAGAGGGAGCATCTGTAAAATATTCCTTATTACAGAACATACTCAGAGAATTACAAAAATTGCTAACCCAAAAGTAAATAGAGGACAAAATCTCTGGATTTTTAATGGGTTCTAATAGAGTTTAGCAGTCAAAGATAAGGGATGATGAGCCAGCTTTCTTTAGCTGAGAAGAAACTACTCTTCAGATCATTCAGAGTTCAGAGTGCGGTGTAAGAGATTGTGCAGAACAACTTGTTTTAAGGAATCAAGAGACATCTACACACCTTTGGCATTTCTAAAATTTTTTGGTTTTGTAGGTCAGAGCAGCCTGGGTGTGACTAACAAATCTCGTGCTCAATTTCAGGTATGCAAGTTCTAGCTCTCAGAAAGGAGGCACAGTTACAAAAGAAATTCAGAGAATAGCAGGCTGGGAGTTGTACCATTTTTCATACAAAAACCCCACCCTTTTGATATTTTTCCTAGATGTTGGCTGAGAGGACTTGTGTGTCCTATGTATTAGTTATGCATTAGAAAAGCATAACAAAAGCTTTGATCTTGTGTGGGATGACAGTTCAAAGTTCCCCCAGTAAAACAGAGAATACTGTAATAATATATTTAGTCTCTTTTTTTATATATAGTCTCAATGCTTTTTTTTTTTTTGTTCTTTTTTTTTCTGCTGCCTTTAGTTTTGCATGGGTTTGTCTTTTGGAACATCTAAACATTTTTCTACAAGAAGTGCCTTCAGACAGGAAGCATTACGAGTCTATTTGGAGGAGAAAAAGAATAATTTTGTGGAATAGTATAAAAAAACAACCAAAGAAAGAACAAATGCAGCCAGTCTAGAAACAGAGATCAGCGTCAAGCTAACTGGATTAATCTTTCTAAGAAGAGTATCAGTTAGGTCTCAGTCTTCCAAAAGAGCTCCAAATGAGTAATCTCAGTCTCTAGTTATGCTCACAAAATATATGATGGTCCTAGTTGGATCTGAGACTTCAGAATTAGTTAAAAGGTTCACTTGTGTAGCAAAGAAAAACTGAAATTGATTTCAGAATGTTATACAGGTCTATCATAATCTAATGCTTTGGTATGCACTGAGAATGTTTTGAAAACTATCACAACTGTGCACCTAGACCAAGTGGTAGGTTAATTATTTTGAAGTCTCTGGTTGTAATGGAGTGCTCTGTTGTGCTATGAATGTTCACATAAATTTTGTTCTTATTCCAGAGGCTGTTTTAATTTATACCAGATGCATAAACTAATTTAAAGGGGAAGGAGGGAAATGCGCAGGAAAACTTGCCTCTAGAAGTTGAATCAACCTTGTCAGGGAGTTTGCAGGCCCAATAGCTTCAGAGAGCTATTAACCACTGCTTGTCACTTCTACCCAAATTTCTGAAATTTGAAAATCTTCATTCAAGAAGTGGCACTAAATCTGTTTTATGCTGCTATACCAAAGTAGGAAAGTTAACTGTGTTGCCTTAAGCCAGGGTGAATTGGGTTTTATTCTCTTTGCTCTGTTAGTTAACTTGAATGAATTAATATTCCTTTATGTTGGATCAGTAGCTTACATGTATCAAAAAAAATTTCCTTTGCCAAGAGCCTGTTTAGAATCCTCTTGCTATCAAAGCTTCCATACTACTGTTTTTCCAAGCAGCAAACTTATTATTTATAAGAAGTAATTTATTTTTAGTTTTGTTTGTTTTTATTTCACACTAATAACTGAGAACCTTCTTTCCCAGTGAAAGAATGTCTTTTCAGCAGTTCAGCTCATTCTGGCAGCACTGTGGGTGATTAAGAGCTTTCAGAGAGAATTAATCATTTTCATAGACTTCCTCACTTGAGACAGGTTAGAGAATTAGTTGAAGAAGGTGCTTCAGTGTAATTATCCAATAGCTTTAAAATACAAATAGCGAGTGAAGCTTTCTGACTAGCAGTAGTACTACCTTATTTATGTTATGCTTACAGCTGTCCATGACAAATAAACATATAGAGCTAGTTTACTGGTCTGTTGAGTGGTTTGCTGATTTCTTGATAGTAGGAAAATATCTTGTGACTAATGCATGGGACAAGGCTCAGAAGGAGCTACTTCTATTGTTTATTTTATTGCACACTTCCTTGTTAGGTTTTCAGAATCATGCTTTTGGAAAATTGGGTGCCAAAACCTTCTTACAAGGTTTAACTTGCATGTAAAACAAGTTGCAATGCCAAAGAAGGTAATCTGAACTGCCAGCTTTGTCCCCCTTCCTTCCAAGATTGTTGATGTTGGAGGAGCCAATCTGTCTGGTCTCCTGCAGCCACATGCACCTGTCCAGTTGGATTTCTAGGCAATGCTGTGGAAAGGGAAAAACAGAGAGGGAAGTACATTACAGGTTGCAAGTAACCATGGAGACATTAAGTCTATTGGAAGTCTTACATAGTAGTGGTGTCAGTTTATTGATAAAACAAGGCTTTTTTGATCCTATTTATATCCTGATTATTATAGGCATGGTGGGCAATACCTTTCTATGTTGTTGATAGACTCCCTACTGGCTAAAGTTTGTGGTGATGGGTCTTTTTTCTTGCACCATCTTCCCTTGTCAAGGAAGTGTATTATAATCTGATGTAATTAACAGACATATGATGTTTACAAATTCAAGCAGTATCTCTAAGAAAAATTCTGTAATTCTTTCTTTTTGGTAAATGTGTTATCTCAGGAGGTTAGACAGATGTTAACACTTGTACAGGTAACATTTCAGGAACTGCTAAACTTCTGGAAGTTCGGAGGAGTTCTAGCTCTCTTAATTTTGTTTCAAAGCCATTTTTTTAAAATTGGAATTGTACTTGCCTTGTATACAAGACCTACGGGACACGTAGTGCCCTTACTGACACTTGTTGCGGCATGTAACATCTAAACTTAAAGGACTTCACATGAGCAGCAGCAGAACGTAGTTTATTAGGAAAGACTGAAAGTGATTATCCTACTTTGATTTTTTAATAGAATCGCCAAGTAGGAAGTGGATCCAAACTGACCTTATCTTAGTGTTTGATAATTTTCAGACAGCTGTGAAGTTGATATCAATACACATTTTTCCAGGAGCATTTTTTGTCCTTCAGTGATGAAAACCATCAAGAAGATCAAAATATATCTTGTTACTGATGTTGAAAACTTGCTTTTAGTTATGTATTTTTAAAAAGTCTATTTTTAGAGTTTCATTTTTAGAATCTTTATTCCATATTATTTGTAACCAAAGGCTTTCCAGCTCAGTAAGATCTACTTATATAATAAGATATTGGGTTTGTTTGTTTTTAATTTAAAATGTTGTATGTGGCCTTGGGTAATTAAACCCACTGTATTTCAAGAAATGTTTTTAACTGTATCATGCTGGACTTGCCTCTGCTGATCATGAAGAATTGAGTAATACTCATTTGACATGTAGGGTGTTGACTCAAACGCAGATGAGTTCAATTCAGATGACAGAGGTTGTTATAAAACCCAGCTGTTGATTCTGCTCCACTTTCCGCAAGTTGCTCGCTCTATGGCAGGGATGGCTGGCCCATGAAGGAATTATTTAACAGCCACAGTTTGTAGCCTGATTTATTCAAGTACAGCAATGGCGACTTCAAGTTGTTTTAATGCACTGGGTGGGCAACTCTAACAGATTAGGAGCTGCTTTCTGTGTAAATCATCAGCGCTAGTATAGTAGTGGCAGTCTTTGGAGAAGAATGAATGCCTGGTAGCATGTTTCAGCTGCCTATATTGGTGGCCAAATATTCTCTGCTTCTATTTCAGAGCTAACTTGACAAAGAATCTTTGCAGCAGTCTGCCAGCAGTTGCAGAGTAGTTGCAGACAACTGCTGGCAAGACACCTTTTCTATGGCCCCAAACGATTTATCTCAAACTAAGCCAATTTTCTCCAAGAGCTTTGGTTGTTAATCACATCTGGAGAAAAGACAACAAGAAACATTAAAACAAATATTCTTCCTTGGGGTTGCCATTTCACTGGGATTGGAAGTAAACCAATTCTTAACCATTTACCACTTTTGAAAAAGGTACGTGGTGAACACAGGAATAGAAGCCAAGAAATTTATTGGCCAGGCACAGTTCTGTTGAATAAATCGCTCGGGTGTTAAATGGGGAGCTATTCTAACAAGGCTACCAGGTAGGCTGCTTGGGAGGGAAGAAAGAAAATGGGCGTGGTTTTGGGTGGTGGCATTGTTGGGAAGGCAGCCAATTTTCCTTGGTTTTCCTTCTTTCCCTTTTAGGATAATACCTTGCTGAGCTCACAAGGTAACTCAGGATTATGGACTTGGTTTCGTTCTCACTGCAATCAACAAAGCTAACATTGATAGCAGTAGGGGAAAGAGACTGCCTTATTTTAATAGGTTAGTGTCTAGAATAATCTCAAATTGAGGCTTTTTGTTTATTTGTATTTAGATAACTACTGTGTAGACTTGAGATTTTTGCCTTTGAAACAGAATTGTTTTCCTAAGAAGTGGTCCAAATAGCAGAACTTAATTCTGGTTTTGTTCTTGATTATGCCTTTACAGCCTTTCTTTGGAGTTATTTTATAGAGGTAAAAATAGAATACAGATATCTTATATCTAATAGACTTGTAGACCAGATGCTTCTCTTGCTTTTTTTTCTCCTGTAGCAGGATTGAATTCCTTGCACTACAGCAACCGTCAAGTCATTACACTGCATTTAAAACAAAATGCAGAAAGGGATGACCTTTTGCTAGAACTCTGTGGTGTTTGTATTGCTGAGCCTTATCACCGTCTTTCAGCAAAAGTCAGTTTAATCCTTAAACATTTGTACATATATTATCTGTTCAGAATTGTCTATTGTTAGCTATCTGTGTTCTCATTGATTATAATACTGTGCATCTCCACAATGCCTGCTATTTGCCCCTTGGATCTTCATTGTACAGGGTAGCTCTTATCTTCCTTGCTGATAGCATATCACCAATGGTACCAGTTAAGAGCTGAAAACACTTCGAGCATAATGGAAAGTTCCACTTTCCCCAGGATATCTCACTAATTAATTAACCCCTGGGATATTCTACCTGGGATGGAGAGGCTTCCTGTGCCAATTTAAGAAAAGGTTACAGGAGGATACTATTATATAGCAAAAGAGAAATTGATGGGAAGAATTTTATCTGCCTTGTAAGAATTATGTCTTCTAATACTATAAATCTGCCTGAAACAAGCCTGGAAACTAACTGAAAAATAAATAGGAGAGACTGTCCTGCACAATGCTCTTCATGTGCCTGTCAGGCATTGCTGAAAGTGAGTGGCTGGAGTATGCTTTCACTGTCCCAGCCTGGTGTGGATGGAGCATTTGTGACTCATGACTTCAGCAGATTTGTCCTGTGGACTTCAAGAAATCTTGTGATGCCTTCATAGTGCTGGGGATGTGATTTACTTTTTATTAAGGAATCTTTGCCAGATCTGGAAGATTAAACTTGGTGTCTATAGCAGACTTGAATCAAGCAGAGTGGTTCTGTACATGAAGATAGATGTGATGGGTGTAAATTTCTCCAGTGAAGAGCTGTAACAAAGCCTGGGAGCTAGAAGGAAGCTCCAGAATTTGAGATTTAACTCCCAGTAGTTTCTGAGATAAAGCTCTTTTTCTCTTGCTACAGAAATCCTTCTCCCTTCAGGACAGGGAAGCAATAAAAGAGCTGGGGAGATGCTTCATTTAAGCTAGAAGTGTTTGGACTTCTGGCTAGCAATCTGTTAACATTTGGGTATTTCAAACTTGACAGCTGTTTACTGAAATACCAAAATTTAGATATTTTTAATCTCCAGTGGTGCTGCTTCATTGATTTGCCCTCAGATGTACACATGTGCGGGGGTAACTTCTGCTTTTTACTCCAATAAATGGCTGTTCACGCAAAATACAAAAAGTTAGATGGGCTTGTTACCTGATTCTCTCTTTTTGGCTTGTTAGCTCAGTCTGCCATCTGTCTAGGAGAAGAAAATGGGTGCTTAGCTATGACAGACTTTGTAACCATGCAGAGTAAGTTGGGCAGCATGTTGCAGAAAGGAATATTATTTTGTATGAAAGATGATCGTAGAGAACAAGACTGTGATTGTATCCATGTTTCTTGTCAGGGGAGAAGTGCCTCTAAAAGTGAATAGTTGGGGGACTCTGGCACCATTAATGACAAAAATTAATCTTTAAAGTTCCTGTTTGCAGGTGGGAGGCAGGATGACACTGACCAGTAATGCTTCTTTTTATTCCAACTTGTTATGTGTTAGCCTTTATTGACTAACATACATATTGTGCATATGTTTATTGATTGACGTGTGAACTTTTCTCATTTGCCATGACCTTTTGTTTTTTCTTTTTTTCTCTACTTTTTTTTATAGAAGCTATAAAGCACAGTAGCATAGGGACAATGCAGGCAACTTTGTGGTAGAGACTGCAAGCAAAAAGAGAGGGATGGGGAAGACTAATTTTGTTATGAAAATAAGCATGCTAAGTAAAACACAGGTTCAAGCCATGTGTTTTCTTGGGAAAGTTTACGGTCTAAATTTGACATAGACTACAACAAGCAATCAGAGAACTGCCATATGGACAAATAGCAGCTTTGCATTATTAAGATCATCCATTTAACAGCTTAGTTTATAAATTTCTACTGAGCAGTGTCTGCAATTCAGCAGCAGAAAACGTGTGTTTCATGGGGAGGACTGAGTGAGGAAAGGATGGTGAGATGTTTTTGAGTAGACATCACATGCAAAAGGGATAGGTTGGGAAAAGCTGCCTGTAGCAGGGAGAGAAACATAAATGCAGGTGTAAACAAAACTAATTTGTTACTCGAATGTGAAGTGACTGGTGGAACTGACTAAATCAGATACTTCCAACATCTCACAAAATGAATGACCAGCCTAAGGAAGGTCAAAGTATCACTAGTCTTTCGTTGTTTAAAAAAATAAATAAAAATAGAAATTAATATAATTGTCATCTGCGGTTCTTTTCACAGTGTAGAGTAGATGTCAGCAATACTCTAGCATGTTGTGCTACGCTCTGTTTTTCTGCCTCAAATTAAACTTTAAGTGTGACAACAGAAATCACGCAGAATCCAAGCTCTGTTGTTCCGCAAAGAAGCAAGATGCTGTCATGATATTCATGGCATGTTGCCTCTACATCAGTAGCTAGAAGTGTCTCCTGCAGGCTGCAGAGATCACTGGCAACTGGTAGCTGCTCCCTCTCAGGAGACTGTAGCTGCCAAATCTCAGCACTTTTACACACTATTCAAAATCAGTCCCCTTACCACCTTTGCCCTACAGCTGTAAGTGACTGACACCCATTTGAGAGTGACCTGGAAAGCTTTAGAGAAACAATTTAGCTATCAATACAGGAGAAGCTAATAAAAAGTATATTCAGCTTCCAAATCTCTACAAGGATCCTTCCTGAATTGAGTGCTGTTTTTTTTTCAACATGGTCTCTGTGAAAAGCAGAGAATTGGCTCTGCTAATGGCAGAAGATAGCAGGCATTAAACAGGGAAATTTGAAGAGGTAAAAGGAGAAAGTAACAATTACAAAATTATTGGAGACTGTATGCCCAAAATAAAGAAGGGCCAGTTGCTTTTATTTTATAAAAATAAGCCTCCCCACCAGCGCAATAAAGCACAGGATGAGCAATGAGGAGTATATCTTATGGAAGGGAAAGAGAAGGGGGGGGGGTGTGCAGAAATAATTAAGTGTATGGAAAGTAACCAGTTAGTATCCCACAATCCTGCTCTTTTAAAGAAGTGTTGAATTTGGTTCTCTGTTTATGGGTCCATAGAGGAGAATATCCCTGAAAGTCTCCTTCATTTGAAGGAGCTGGGCAAAATACTGTTGTTGTCAAGTATCAGTACTTCAAGTAAATCATCAATATTGACGTTTTGAATATTTCATGTGTTAACACAAAGGTAACATCGTATTAGATAAGTTCCTGTGTCTCTTCATCAGCTCTGCTGTGTCATGGTGTGTAAAATCACAAGCTATTTTTTCATTCAATTGGAACATAAATGAACAGCTCTTTACCTGTGTAGAAAATAGTTACAAGTTCTTCTATGTTCACAGGTTTTGAATGCAGCCTGAATCCAAGACATATGAAGAAGAGATACCTTCTCTGTACTGGGGGATGGATCCTGTATTTTCTGCATTTGCAAGGCTCTATATTAAAGATATAAAAGAAATGAGAGAATCTAAACAAGTTCCAGGTATGTACTTATATGTGTTAATTATGATGCACACAGAATTATAATTGATTTATGTTGTGCTGTTTATCCACGGATTGCAGAATGCTTCATGAACACCAGTAAAGTAATGTTCCATGCTAAGTGACATTAGTATCTGTAACAGTTCTAAACACAACAGGTTTTATGTGAAATATATGTGAAAAATAAAATGTGTTCATTCTAATGGCTTTTCGTCCTCTTATAGATAGATACAGACCCTATTTTACAATAAGGTAATCTTGTGTTTCCTCTGTGTGGTAGTGCTTGTTACATTCTGATAAAGTTAATTCTAAAAATGCTGGTCCTTTCTGGCCATATTTGTTACATCTTTCCACTGTCTCTACAACATTTGAGAATGATTTTATGCCTCTTCTTTGTTGCAAAATTTTGACAGTTGATGGCATTGCTGGGTGTATGTGCTTTGCTTTTTCCTCTGGAGATTAATATATCATAAACCAGATACTGATTTTGAAGTTTTGTCTGCTTAATTTCAAGATATGATAGATGTATGACATTCCTCATACATTTGAACAACTTTATCGTAAATTCTGGCATCTGTACTGAATCTTATACCACACCTTTTATTTCCTAACCATTGTTGGAAATTGCATGTTTTGCAGTCTGTTTCCTGCTGGTATTCCGCCAGTATCACCCACATGTGTACATTGTCTAAAGCAACGCGGGTCTCACCTTGAATTTCTGTTTTCACTACAAAGACTTCAGATAGACTGCAGTATGTTTTCTGCTGTAGAAGGGTTCATTACTCCAAACCGAAGCTTGACAAGGTGCAAGATTATCAGGAAGGAACCCAATGAACTTAGAATTAATGAGGAAAAGCAGAAAACTCTGGAGTGTGGTTTTGGCTTGGTTTTGGTGTTTTGTTTGGGTTGGGTTTTTTTGGTTTTTTTTTTTTTTTCTCCACAGAGACAAGGTGTGTCTCTTTGGCTCTTTGAATATGCTCTGCCTTGTAGGTTTTGTTATTCTTATTTATTTTTCTTTAACAGCAAGGATAACAGCAGTGCTATTCTTGCAGAAATGAAGGAACCGATGGGTCGGTTTTTTTTGCTCTTCTCACAACCATTTTTATATACATAGGGACTTCACAAACTGCAAAGCCCTGTGTATATATACCTCTTTGTTATATCACACAATGGGAGACTTTTGTGTTAAATCCATTGCAAGAATTAGGCTATAGTCTGTTGTTGATGTTTGTACTAGAATGAGTAGTACTTTTTAAAGTGTGCAGTCTTATAGTAGTACTGGTGTAGCAAATGCATCCGGTGAAAACTGTTCCTCATTCAATTAGAGACATTGTAATTGTTTTTAAACAAAATACAATCCTATTCCACTGGCATGGAATTGTTTTGTATTTTGGACTTGGACATTAGTACGCACACATATGCAAAAATATATTCAGAAGAATTAAACTTAGAAACATCAACAAACATATTTCACAAGAGCAGGAATAGTCCTAGAAAGTACAATCCTTCTCTCTTTTTATCACCTCTAAATTACCTGAATTTCCCTTCTCACTTCCCTTCCTGTTTTTTTAGTCAAGTGAGTCGTCTTCTGCTTTGGTAACTCTAACAGTTTTGTTACTACTTTTTTTCCCCTAGATGATCCTAAGGAAGTGGTATCTGTTATGTAAAGATACCAGCCTTTAAAATTGGTGCATGCGACCTTTCTCCACTTCCTGTGCATCTGGCGTTTTGCACAACTAAGCTTGCTTGCAATCCTGCATCATTTTCTAAACCAAACTTTAAAGAATAAAATGAAATTTCATAGAACAAACATTCTGAATTTTGTTCATTCTCCTGGTGCTGTGTATGTACCAAACCAGACATCTTTCAGTGTATCTTACTCATTGGCAACAAATGATAGCACAACAGAAACACTAAAAAAAAAAAAATCTTTTGTGGAAGGAAGAAGGTAGGTGTTTGTTGTCAATGTTTCCTGCCTTTAATGGGTTTGTTAAAGACCAGCTGACGCTAAGTATATGATTGGCTATAAATCAGTCATTAAGTAATGGTAATTAAGAATGAGTGAGTGCAAAACAAAGAGTTGTAACTAGGAGGAATGGAAAGAAACACAGACTGAATATCAGGAAAAACATCCTTAGAATGACATCTGCTAAACCATGGAGCGGCCTTCCCAGGAAAAAAGTGGTATGTCCTTCACTGGGATTGTTTATATCCTGACTGTACAGATTGCCAGGAGTTTACTGTACGGAACAGTCTTGCATTGGCCCTGAGGAAATAGACTGAATGACCTAATAAGTTTTTTTTCTTTCCATTTTTAAGCATGAGGATTTGATGCTACAATGACTAATCCCTTAAAACAACACAGAGGAAAGCAGTAAACCTGGCCAATTACTCTCCTGCTATAAATGGTGACAAGAAGTCTGGAAAACCTCCCAGATAAAAACAGCGATTGTGTTGTGTTAGAGGCCTTGAAATGAGAGTGGGTGTCAAACTCAGTTGTAACATGTAATCACATCATGGAAATGAGCTTTTTTCAGAGTTATCATGCACCACTGCATTGTGACAGTTTATCAACAAGCTAGGTGAAGCTACAAATAGCATAAAAGGAGGTAATAATAATTAAAGCAATGGCAAACAGCTCTGGGCTTAGTAAAACTGGTAAAGACATGACCAGAACTTGCCCTCGGGAGCTCTGTATCTGTAGCCCCCTATTACTGCTGCTGTGGCTTCCTTTTGTGGTAATAGCGTATTAATGTATGTGTTATTTACTGGGTTACTAGGAGCTTGACTGAATGTGTTTGCACATAGCTTCACGTTTAGTATATTTTGTATTGCTACCAATATGAACATAACATGAACAAATAAGGTGGCAGGAGAAACAAATTATACCTTGAAGTCATCAAGTTCAACAACTTTTAATAGTGTAAATATAATTTTATCTTTCAAACGAATTCAGATAGTTTCTTGGAGAGTAAGGGTGGAGTTCTTTGAGTTTATGGGGATGGAGAGAACCAGTTTTAACTGGTCTCTGTCATTTCTCAAAACTCAGCTTACTAACTCAGAAATGAACATAATAACATGTTGCTTGTTTGCACAGTCAAGAGCTTGGAGTATCTGCTCCATAGACTTACCCTGAAACTCACCCAGACCTTCTCTCATAGAGATTTTGTAAGGTTTAGTGAATAATTATATACACTGGGAGCATCTCTGTTGAGGGTTGTTATAGCAGTGTTTATTGGTGTCCTGGTAAATGGAATAAGAGAAAAGTGGACAGACCTGCTAAATATTCTGTACACCAGACCTGACCAGTGACTGCATGATTAGTATAGGCAGCTCTAAGATAACAGTGATAGGTGCATCCTCAAAACATTGCAGTGGATTTTTATGAGCAAAATTCTGTTTATGAGTTGCTTGGCTGATCACCTGTGATTTCTTCTGAAACTTTGGGTTTTTTTGGTCTTTCTTATGTGAAGAAAGTTAATTCCTGGCTCATTAAGGCTGCCAGCTATGTAGGACAAGCTATTTTTGGATTTTAGGTTTTATTTTATTTTTTTTAATACAGAACATTTTTCTGACTCCCTTGCTGCAGTGTTTCTCTTTCCCTTTGTAAGAATAAGATTTGTCGCAGTGTATGGAGGCAAATGTTCCCTTCTGAGTCTCTTGAGTTAGCTAGTTTTTAGAAGACAGATACTGAACATCCCAGATGGCATATTTCAGTAAAGCAGAAGTATTCAAAAACTGAAGAAAACATATTGACTGAAAATTAGCCAGCCTAGGATATGTCTGGAGCTTATTGTCCTGTTATCCTCCTGCTAGTGGACTGTGAAGCTTCAGTGTATAATGTTCACATCAGTGTTTTTTAACATTTGTCATTCCCTTGAAAGGGATTATAGTGTGTGGCAACCTCAGTGCTGTCAAAGTCCACTGGGCTCTGATTCCTCAGTTTCCTGGACGTGTTTTTACATGTTGTTCAAGTCATCTTTATAGATGCACAAAAATAGCTTTGAAGGCATGTTTTTAGAACGTGTTATTTCAGAAACTGAAGTTAAGGTTGCTGTCCACGATGATTGCATAGTGTACTCCTCAATCTAAGAGGGTTGTTTCTTTCTCTTGCCCCCAAATCTTTTAGAAATGAAAGATAGAATTATGTTGGTTTTCCTTTTGCAGGCTCTGCTTTAATCAGTAACAGCTGCATTGTGAGAAGCTCAAACTGCTTCCATTGTGTTCCATTATTTATTCTGAAGCCTGATGAAGACGTAAAAAAAACAAACCCAAAACAAAAAAAAAAAGAACCACCAAAAAAACCCCCAAAACAACAAACAAACCCCAAAACCAAACTGAAATGTAACCAAAAAAACCCTAATGCCTGCAGCAAACAAACTGTTTTTCAGGTCCAAATGTGCAACAAAAGAGGTTAATAAAGTTCTGACACTCTACAAAAGCAAGCTTTGGTATCCTAAGTAGAGCTGATAATTCTTCCTTCTAGTGTTCCCACTCCTCACTGATCCAGGGGATTTTTCATATGAGTAGGCATAGATATAATTTGATATATTAAATATGTGAGAAAGTATGTTTTATTGACAAATGTGACTATGTAGGGTAGGATGTTTAAAGAAAAATATAGTTACATTTAACAAGAATGTTCTTTGTCTAGGTATATTCTTTTATAATGGACATCCAGTAAGACAGGTGGATGTTGTTGGGATAGTGGTTCAAATGAAAGAGCGAGATGCCTTTTATAATTATGGAGGTAAGAAAAGTTTCTCTTTCTTCTTATGCTTATCAGCCTTCTAATCTTAGTTACTGTTAAACTTAAAGGTTGCCTTATTTGACCATTGTCTGTTCTTGAAACTACTATGCTCTTACCCTAATACAATGTATATCTGCAGATCAGATTATTTAGCAAACTTAGGGAAGCTACTGTTTATCTCCACAAAAGTAGAGAAACAAATATTTAAAGCAGAGTAACTGATTCATTTGAGGTCATCTAGGAAATCTTAATTTTGATTATTACTTTGCCACTGGACTCCACCATCTTCCTCTCATATATGTGCTGTTCCCTTGGTCAGATATAAATGGATTTAACAGTGCCTGCAAATGGGAAGTCACTTCTTCCTTTTTTGAACCTTAGAAATCCCTTCTGACTTTTTGTATGTTTTGTCGTATCTTGGAGCCAGCTTTTAATAGCAGTCAGGAGCTTGTTTATATTTAGATGCGTAAGAACCTTAGCAAATCTAACTCAAGCATCATAGTACCAGTCCTTGCCAGCACCAGCTGGGAGGCATCTCCACCCTATTGCTTTTCCTAATAGTCAGACTATTTTATGAACATGGAAACATCTGATTGTAATTTTGTTCAGCTGTCTTTTTCATCTGGAGAAAAAGCAGAGTGGAGTAGTGGTGATGTGGCAAGTTTCAAAAGGTGGGGGAGGTCATCTCACAGTAGAAAGGGGGAGCCAAATGCATAGATCCTGTTGAAGCACTTGAAGGACTTGTGTCAAGTGTCTTCCTCTGTCATGGGTTTCCACCTGATGGAGGTAAGTCACAGAGTGCTGCCTCTTACCTTCATTTGAGGAATTGAGGCAGCAGCAATTCCCTGACTCACGGGAGTATTGTGAACGTACAGTTGACGACGAGGTCCCAGCTTCCACAACACCTGCAGTTGCATCATACTGCTGCAGAGTAGCATTAACTGCTAGTGCACCATCGGTGCAGCTGCTTCTGCTTAAAGTTGGCTTTGTGCTGTATAGAAATGTCCCAGCAAGTTTCTTAGAGTGGATATTTTCTAGATCTATTTATTTAGTCTAATTTCTAGAGGTTCATTATTACCCTGCCATTATGCCAAATAACAAGTTAACAGTAAATATTTTGAAGCACGAGTTTCTCTGGCACTTGAAGTAGCACAGGCTAAACAAGCACCTAAGTTGAGGCGGACATGTAATTGATGATGTAGTGAAGTGTTGAAACATAAATTGAATGTTAACTATTATTCTTCTGTTGCACTAGTATGCAAATGTGTTTATCGCTTCATGAGAACAGAGGAAGACAGAATCAAAATGACCAAGGCAAAACCAATTCTATGGGCAAGGGCTTCCCACGCTACTGTCAGCATTAGCTCAGATGTAAACTTGTTGGGAATGTTTGACTGAGAATGGCAGAAAAGGGAGGAACAGAAATAAAAAGAAACTGCAGAGTAGTGGAAGGCCTTAGTGTTAGATCAGCTGACCTTTAAGTACAGCTCTGTGAACCTGGCTTCCTGCTGTCCTTTCACATCCAACTCTGCTCTTTGTTCCGGCAGTTCCTGGTTTGAGCTTGCAGGCTACCTGCCAGGGTGCCTCTCCCCAGCCTGCCCTCCCTTTCAGGCAGGCTGATTCCACCAGCATAAAATGGTAACTTCTTAGACAGTTTCCTGCTTGTAACTTCTTGCATCTCTCAGTTCAACAGACTGGTTGGTGAGTCACAGAGCAGGCGTTGCATCAGTTGGAGTGCTGCACACTGCTCAGTACTTGCTCACTTTCCATCTGCTCAAAAGTGACTTACAAAGTAATTCCCCCTTTGTACTTTTTTTTCTGATAGAGAACTGAAATTTCTTTGTATCACTGCCACTATCGTCGTCTCCCCCCCCCGCCCCCCGCCATTTCCTATCTATCTACTTCAGAATACACACTGCTCATTTTAAGAGAATCTTAGGTCCTCTCTGTCCTGGAAAATCATACAGCCAGACCTGGTGACAAAATAATAAATGTAAAAGAGACTGAATTGACTTTTTCTTGGCTTAAAACAAAAATAAAAATTACATGCTGTGTAAAACCTGACTTTGGCATTTCAATTTGATTGTTTATTGCTGTTGTTGTCATCAATTAGGAGAAGGATATCTAATTAAAGCGTAGCTTTGAACAGGCTCATATTTTAGCTAAGGCACCTTTCTGACCTCTTGGATTTTTCCTTTCCTTTTAAAAAAAAACAATATCAGATGTGGTTTTCCTTATACTCCAGAATTGGTTTGAAAGGCTGAAAGGCACTTGCCTTAAAAACTGACAAAAAAAATCTCACCAGGATCTCAGTAGGCTCACATAGGCCCTACAAGAACCATACCATTTTTGTTATAAATAAATAAAAATGAACACAATTATCTCATTTACCAGGTAGCTTTGAGAGCGCTGCTACTCAAGTAGTTAATGTAAGAGTGAAAAAAAAAAAAAAACCAAAACCCCCGAACAAACAAAACAGGAAAAAACCCAAACAAGCCCACAAAAAACAAACAAAAGTTTAAAGCCAAGGCGATGGGGAAGGGTGGCACAGTGAGCACAGGAAGTTTTCAAAAGCTTGTAGACTCCTTGAGTGCATTTAAAATAGATTAACATTCTCCTGTCTCATTAGAATACAATTGCAAGAGTTCTTATTCATCCGTGCTTCAGGAGTTATTTGTCTTTTTGCTCAAAGCTTTTATTTGTGAACTAGGAAAACTTTGTTTTGGAGCCTTGCTCTGCTACCATATTCCCTGTGTGGTCAAAAACAGGTCAATCTCTACAGGACTCCATTTTCAGCTGTTACATTGATGAGGAGGAGTCTGGCCTCCTAATCCTTCAGCCTTGTTTATTTTATCTCTAAGCCCTTCTTAGGAAGCATATCTGTTGCAGTTGGTGCAACAGAGCCAGTTGCAAGCTGGAACATCTGGAAGCTGCAATAATGTAATAGTGAAATGTCATCTGCCCCGTTTTTTGTTGCTGTTGTTGGCTTGCATGAATGGCTTGGCATGGTGTATGGGGGCCCTGACTCCTACTTAAATAGTTGCTTTTTGTCTATACCAAGGAGAGGAAATCTTACCAGCTAGATCATTATCTGTGTTCTGGTACAAAATTAAAGCTGCTGAAAGATCTGCAAACATGTCAGCTCAAAAGGGGGATAGCAATGAGATGAGCATACTTTTGTGACAGAATTTGGAATTGTCTGCGTCTTGTAAATGCTGTATGTGTGTTATTAGGAATGTGCAGCTAAGCCACTGGGAAACAGGAAGGTGAGACAATGATTTGAAATCGGACCCCCTAAGTAGGGAGATCGTTTCAGAACATGTGAGACAATGCGAAGGCATTTTGCTTTGATGCTATGGTTCCCAGAGGAAACGACTGCAGGTACCAGTCAGTACCTTCCTGTTAAACATTGCTGTTACTTTTGTAGTCATGGATATGGTTTAAGGAGCAGAAGAAAATTGGAGATTCCAATTTGTGAAAAGTGGAAGCTCAATCTTGGAGATGGCTACATTCAATGAGCAAGGTGCTTGGAGTGTTAGCTGGACTGGAAATGTGATCCTTGCTGTGGCTTAAAAGACATTTAGTGCCTTGTTATTTAGAGTGTTTGTTGGACATGCCATCTATATACAGTCTCTTGATCTGTAGAACAATTGATTCTGATTTTTTTTTAGTTTTCTTTGGGTTTTGTCTTTTTCTGCTGCTGTTGATGATGATGCAGTGCCTGGGGCATAAATCGCAAAACTTATTTTGATAAGGTACTAGCAAAACAGGAAAAGCTAGACAGCTCTTGTGCTCAGGAGAAGGTGTTAAGCTTTTTTGGCAATGGAAGTGCCTTGCATGCCACCAGTTCATATACTTTAAGTTGGGAATTCCTGGCCTAGAGCAGAACCACGAGCATGTGCTGTCCTCTGTCCTCCCTGGCTAGAGGAGCTGACTTTCTGCTCTCTGGAACATCCTCTTGAACGGGAAAGGCCAGCAGATTTTGTACACAATATTAGTGTGGAAATCAGTGTAGCTGGAGGTAGCAGCACTCCTAGTCTATTCACGTGACTGTAACGCTCAAAGTTGAAGTGCTGTGTTGTCATTGTTACAGCAATGCTTCTGTGTTTTGTGCCTGGTTTCCTATTTTAATTTGTCTGGCTTCAGCTTTCAATACTGATTATTCTTCTGACCTTGTCAATGAAATTAAAACCCTTTAGTATCCAATACATGTACTGAAGCCTTATAATTTAAATTAGTGCTTGATCTTTTTTTTGAGAATATACCTGTTACTTTGCTGACTATGCACATAAGCATGGTATCTGGTGCTGAGCTACTTTCATGACTGAAATGACTGTGGAGATTATTTCAGAAGTATAAGTAGGGGTTGAGCACCCACTTTCCCTTTCAGACTGTTTGAAATGAGATATCCTAGGCAGTCATCTCCCTACACATCTGTGTACCTTTGCTTTTTGGAACCTGCTTTCTTACTCTGTAACTCTTGCTTTTTTTTTTTTTTTTACAGTGGATGATAGTACTGGAGTTATAAATTGTATCTGTTGGAAAAATCCCATGGTAGCAGAAACACCTTTATCAGGTAATTTATCAAATAAATAATTCCTCTTTTGACTGTGCATTTTTGCTCGTCTCAAGTTTTGATCATTAGTAAGTGGTGAAACTTGCAGGAGAACAAATTCAACTTTTTTTTTTTTTTTTTTTTTTTTTTTTTTTTTAAACCGTCACATCCTACAGCCTGGGCCATTTGGGGAGTTTTGTATTTTTTTTGTGTTGTGTCCAATGGTCATGCCAATAAAACCACTATGTTACGACCTGTCATGCATTTTTCTTATCTGAGTAATACAGTATTTGAGTTCTATGCTGTGACATTGTTCAGAAAATCCTCCTCTTATGGTGGTTCTTGTGACTTCATGTAGTGAGGAAGTAGGCTGGAAATCTGCCGCATGCCACAGCTTCTGTTTCCAAAGTCAATCCACACTGACCAGCAACCTGGTCTGTGTTCCTCACCCTTGTGATACAGTGGTTTCAGGATTCATCTTCTCTTCTTTGTTTGCAGTCATAGTCTCCTGCTCATGCAGGATGAGTAGTAATGAACTCAAAAGTAGCTTAAAACTCGGTGGGAGGATGCCACCAGTCTTTTATGACTTGTGAAAGTTCTAAATGTGTGGAAATTGTGCATTTGAAATAAATATATTATTGCACTCAATAGCAGAAGAACTCACCAGTGTCTGGCTTTCTCTTTGCTTTTTCTCCCACCATTTCTCATAGATCAAAGTATGGAATACTTTCTACTTTAGACCTTCTTGAAAGCTCATGTAGTAAATCGACAACTCTGATACGGAGCTGATGAAATCCTTCTGAAATAAATGTTACTAGTGTCATCTGCCAGTATTAGGCTTACATATGCATAGAACGGGGAAAGAAAAGCTTGATGTAAAAGTTAAGAACTCTGTCTGTGGAACAAGCCCATTTACACAGAGAGATAATTCATACTTAAATATATTTAACAATGATATGACAAGTGGTATAAATGATCCCAACTAGAATCTAGAAGACAGCTCTCACTTTTAGAGATGTGATGGTGTGGCACAGCTTTCCAAAGAAATAATGGGGACATGCAATCAAATTAGTTTTTTGCAAGGAACTTAAATTCGTTAAAGGAATTGCATGAAATACATGAAAAATTTACTCTCTTTCAAAGGTGTGTTACCTAAATGTGAAGTTCTGTCAAGTTGCATTCACGTCAGTGTAGACATCAAATTGCATCACATGAATACTTTGGCCCCACCTCAGATGACTCGTTCTTCTTTTATGTAAATATTCAACTGACCTTTCTTTTCCCCTCTCATCCATCTTAGTATGACAAAATAAAAAAAAATGACAAAACTTATTTCAAATTAATGTTTCCATTTTGCCACCCACCTGTGACATTTTCAGTGGTAAATCAGTATCTCCTCCCTTTTACACTTTCCCCAGGTGAACTATTGAAGTAAATATAACACTGTAAACTGACTTTGTCACCCAAAAGTTTTGCTACTTGGGACACATGGTGCCTGGGACCTTACCCCTTTTTTAGTAATATGACTTCTGTGATGCTTAGGTGTTTGGATAAACGCAAAAGGACAGTCCTGTTGGCCTTAAAGCCTGATCTCCTTTCGCCCACTTATAGGTCGTCCAAGCACACCCAACAGTCTTACTGTTCTTGAACAGATGAAGAAACTCCAAGAAATGGTGAGCCAGAAAACCAAGCTGGAGATTGGGGATGTCGTCAGGGTCAGAGGTCACATCCGAACCTACAGGCAACAAAGAGAAATTCAGGCTTCATGTTTTTGTGAGTGTTATGGATCCATGACACGTGTAACTTAGCTGTCTGAATTTGTGAAAAGACCTAAGCTGCATGTAATTCATTGAATAATTTCCATTTTATTTTCTGGCATCTCATTTTTCTAAAGAGATTTTAATCTGTGTGTCTTTATTTCAATTTTAGCAGCATAAAGTTAGAAAACACACAACTTAATGTGTAAGACCAGATTGTCTGTGAATGTGGCATTCCTGGAAAAATCTATAAAAGATGACTAGCGTGCATACAGGAATGCTATGCAGATACTGTGGTTGGGCATCTGTGAGAGTGACTTGCTCTTCAATTTTCTTTCTATTGAAGTAGAAAAGCCAAAGCCCACGGGAAGGGAGTTGGTGACCCTTGGTCAGTTATGTCACACTTCATCAAGAGCGTTAGCTGCTTTGGAGAAACAGTTGCTGTTTGTTGCAGCCTGTATAATCCATTCCATGGGCAGACAGCAGTGTATGGGTGCATTGTATCACTGAAGCCCAGGTTCTCCTAAACTCTCTGGCTCTGCAGAGTGACTGAGAAGTGTTCTTCATTTTCAGTCACTGGGGCACAGATCTGCATGCAGGTGCTGCCCTGTATTGCTCTTTGGGCAGCAGCGTTCTGCAGCCCACGGTTTACACCCTAAGAGCTTCCAGTTGCATAACTTCTCTGTGTGTGAGCTATTGTGTAAGAGTTGGTTTTCCCCAGTGAAATCTTTCAGAGACAATACTGAGATGATTCCTTTGGTGGGGGGAAGCCCATCTCTTTAAAACCCTGTGTAGCTCAGTAAAAAGTCTGTAGATTTTTCAGGTCTAGCTAAAATCTGAGAGAGAATTCAACCCTTCTGTCCAGACGGAAGGTTTATGAATATGTAACCCATTCAAGGGCTGGTAATAACACCAGTGTTTCATCAAAGGAGAAACACGCAATTCAAATAGCCTCTAAATTGGTTTCACTTTGGCCCAAATAAAGTTCCTTACTATGTGTTAACTTCCTCTAATGGATAAAGACTGCTGAAAGGTAAAATAGATCATAAATTCTAGTTAAATAAGTTGTCTTACAAAACCATAATCTGCAATGCACCACAACAGGTCAATTACCTCCTTGGAAACTGTAAAAGCAGGAGTGGCCTTTGTAGTTTTGTTTTTATAAAAACAACAGTGAACAAAATTTGCCAATTTAATACTGGCATGTGAAGCTCTGTTGTGCTGCCTCAGGTATGCTTGCTTAAAACATTGGTATGGCAGTTCTGGCCAAGTATGTGTGTTCTTTTTGCTGCTCCAGATAAAGTAGATGATCCTGTGTGTGATGTTCAGATTTCAAGAATGCTGGAGCTCCCCTGTCTCTATAGAGAAGTTTATGATAAACCTTTCCAATACCCCAAGGAGGGACAGAGGTAAATGCAGTATCCAAACTGGTCTTGGGGCAAAGTGTGGGATTTTGTTATTGTTTATTTGTTATTGTAATAACTGTGGAGAAAGAACAGGGCCTGACTGTGATTTAGACTCTGCACAAGCATACAGTAGCAGCCTGCTTTTCTCCCAAATAATTGATGATCCGTACAGATGAGATACCTGTCCATAATCTGAGAAAAGAAATATAATGCTGAACCAAAGTGAATATTAGGAAAGTTGTACAATACTGTGTACAGGCCTCTTGCATCTAGTATAGAAAGCTGGGGTTTGGAGCAAGATTTTGGGCTGAGATCAGCAGAGAGATGTTAGAGTTTTGTTTCATGTGTAAGGATAAGGAGCTATTCCGTTGAAATGCTCTCAACTTCTGCTGCCTGTGTCATTGTCAAATCACAACTACATAACCTTAATAAACTGAGTCAAACACTCATTCCTGTATTCACTGTAAGGGTAGCTGGAAGCTTATTGGCAGGTCTGATGGTGGTTTCAGAGATTGCAGATCTTAAAAATCACAACACTTACAACGCATGATTGAAGAGGAACTAGATGTTTATTGCATATAAAAATGGTCTGTTTTAGTTAAAGAATCTGAATTTAAACTCTTAAGGACAATAAAATACCTTTTGACCTTTGAAAACCAGTCTGGAAGGCTAACTTTAGCTAATTGTTCTAAAAAATGTTAGTAGTATATTTCTTGCCTTTTGACATGTTCTGTGTATCCTTGTAGTGGCCTGGAGCATCAGGATTTCTCAATCAATATGCTGTATGAGAAAGTGAAAAGCTTTCTATTAGAAAACAAAATCCAGACCTTTTACCAACAGGAGCTGGAAACAATTGATACTCTGGTGTCGCTGGCTGATGTGCATCTACCCAGTCTCAGCTGTCAGGAGGTGAGTGAATGTAACTGTTTCAAGTTTTTAGTGGGGAGAAAATAATACTTTTAAGCATAAATAACCAGATAAGAGGCTGGTGCCTTCAGAGGATTCAAAAAACACAAGTGCTTTAGCTTTATGCATGAATTTTTTACAGAGCTTGAGGAAACGTTGTCACTTGAGACATATATATAAAATTGGACTGAAGAAAGCCAGATGAGAAAATTCTGTTGTTAAGGGTAGTCTTGTATTAGGGCTGAGTAACCTTACAGTCTGCGACAGGCACTAACTGCTCTAGGTCTGTAAATAGTGGCAGTATCAGAAAAGGAGATCCCTTTAAGGTGCTTGAGCTGTTTGGGACAGATGTTTGAGATCCTGAATTTGATCAGGAAAAGAAAGCACAAAGTCTTTGTCTTGTTTCTCATTTGAAGCTCAATATATTAATAGAGATGTAGCTTTCAAAAGGAGATTGTAATGAGTGGATGAACTGTGTTCCCTGCTACATGTTTCTCTTGTTGGAAATCCCTACTTGTGAAAGGCCATGATTGAAAGGATCAGAAGGTGAGATTTCATTTAAATCAGTTTACATGCAGTTGTGTGTAATCAAACTGTTAAGAAACATTCCAGTGAGATAGTATGCTCTTGATCAACTGCAGAATGGGAAACAGAACAAAAAGCATTTTGTAAAATGGTTTTATATTACTCTGTGTTATTTGAATAAATTGCAAACCTCAATTGGTGTGAAGCGGTAAATTTCTGCAAAAGTAATGGTTATGGCTTTTATGATGTTACCAATGGCAACTGAAACTTACAGTAGAGGGTTGTGACTCACTTGTTTACTTTTTGGTTTTGTGTAGAGAAACAAATCATGGCAGTCATTTTCACTGCCTGATTCTGATATGAACTGTAAAGTTAAGTGCTATGTTGTGTTAACATCTGATGTTTGTTTAATTCTTAACAAAAACCCCCCAAAACCTCACAAAAACCAGTCCCTTGTAGATGAGGTCAAATAATAATGAAAAAATAGCTCTATTCTTGTTGGCCTCGTTGAACTGCTTCTGATAGCTGCTTCTTGATAGCTGTTTCTTTTATTTTTACTACATGTGTGTTTGCTGTTTTCTTTAAAGCAAGCATGGATATAAACAATAAGAGGAGCTATTCTCATTTTTGACAGAAAAGTCCCAATGTGGGACAGGGTGTTTTTTCTAAACTAGCTGGAACAGTATTAAAAGTTCCCAAACGCTTTACATTAAAGGAAGTAGTGTTCATTGTGACTAATACTGGAAACTTCCATCTCTGAAGTTTCAGCATTTATAGGAATATCAAGATGAATAACTTGCAAAGCCATTTAAAGTAGGAACTGATGCAGAACAAACATAAAGGCACAAAAAAAAAATCAACCAAAAAACCAAGCCAACAGAAATAATGTAGCATCGGTGGTGTTAGCAATCATGAGGAGCTATCATAATAATTAATAGTTGCTCCTGACCCTGATGCAAGGGTATGAGTACGCGTCCCAGGAATTTGGGCACACAGATGGTTATTTAGAAATTGCAGTTCTCCCTCTTGCCCTCTGGTATTAATTCCTTGCAAAGAGGCTTATGTATCTTTGCATAAGAAAGAACCTGCACTTGTCAAGTGACCTGAATGCCTTAAGAGGAATGCCTAGTAATGCTCTGGAAATGCATTTCATTGTTCCTCTGCTCTGTCTCTTGAAGGTGTCGCTTCTTGTAATTGGCAAAGGGTCAAGTACCCAGTTTGATCCACAAAAATAAGTGTAATAGGTCTGATTTCTGTCCCTTTTCCTTTCTTCTCCCCTCTGTAGTCTTCCATTTTACATCGCCCTGACACTAAAAGGATAAAGGGTGCTGCTAATGTGGAATGATGTTATTTCATGCCTGGGCAGGAGCTTGATGAGTGGATCAAACTAATTAGGCCACACTGCAATATACACACTTGTGCACTTCTTGCACTTTTCCTAGATGTGAAAGGATGTATAAGTTTATTTTTTTTATCCTGATTCCAGTGCTCTAGAGCACAGTTGCTGTTAAACTCTTTTCTTGCCTCTCACTTCCTTTCCCTGTGATCTTAGGAGATGTGGTGCACCCCTTTCATCTCTTTCCCAACTTTTAAAGTACTTGCACAATACCTAATTCCAGTCCTAATGGCTCCTCGGCAGTGCAGTCTTCTGGCTCTTCAGAATAAATTTCCCTCTAGCAGATGCAATTCTACCTCATGGCAGAACTCTAATCATGTCCTCTGCTCAGACATATACTAGGGAACATTTAATTTTATAGTATACAGAAGATGGGTAAGAGACTTGGAAGGCTTGGTGTTTTTAAAAATAATTAAAAATTAACAAATCTGTTACCTTTTTTTAAAACCAGTGGAGCTTTATTTCACATAACCAGTGCTCCCTCTATCCCTAAGCTTTAGCTTTTTCCCTTATCCCTTAAAACAAATTACTTTTGAGGCTGGTGGGGTGAGTATCTCAAGGAAGACTACAAGCAAAAAACCAGAAAAAGTTATCTTGTGCTTAGAGAACCTTAAGAGTGTATTTGCTAGACTTAGGCAATTATGTTTGGCAAATGGACAAGTCTTTGGTTCCTTTTTTTATAAAGAACACTACATGTGTACTTGATCTGTCCAGTTTCTCAACTGGAATAGATATGACTTGCAACCAGCCAGTCTTAATTAACCATTTTTATGCACTTGTTCCATGCTTAAGCTACAGCGTGTGCTATTTTAGTATTACCCTTGCAGTTCATGTATGTCACTAGCTTGGCCACATAACTTGGGTTGTGTTTTCCAGACTCTGCTGTTTGTACTTCTCTTGATTTGAATATTATCTCAATGTCAGCAATGACAAGTAGTTAAAGCAGGGAGGTTTACAGTGTTGTTCATACTTACTGTACATACCCTGTACATTGTACTGTAGGTATAACATAGTGCATTATACATTCTTGATTCTATGTACTTGTCTTCCTGCCTCTTGAGGAAGCTTCACTGCTACTTTAAATATGTATATTGCAAAGCTTATTATAGGACTTCAGGACTGACATGTCCAGAATCACTATTACTAAAATTGTCACCTGTCTAAGCCAAGGGTTAAACATTGCATGAGAAATTGCAAAGGGCAATTCCATGAGTAGAATCACGTGTGTAGTTATACCAGGAAACTTTAACACCATCAGGGTGTGTTGTGATTCATAATGAGCCAAAGGTTACATACTTTCAGCATTTTGAACAGACAGATTCCTGTACCACTTCATTCTTTAACCTGTTATTAATTGTACAGAGTTTGTCTTGTTTTAAACATCTGAGAATAACTGGTTGCACAGCACCTGCCCACTAAGCTGTGTGAGATCCATCAGATGTAATATATTGATTAAAATACCAACTTAATTCTGGAGACATGGATTCTTCTGTTGGCTTTGCTATAGAGTCCTTGGCTGGTCTTAGAAGGGAAGGTAGTGATGGTAAAATTGTTATTTAATAGCTGCTTCTCTCTTTGTGAGGGGGGGAAGGAAACATGTTTTGCAGAAGTGATGAATGATTTTTAGATGCTCCTGCGTTTGGATGTTCAGCTTCATTTATTTGAAAAGGACCTGATTTGGGAAAGGGGGGGACGACAGATGACCCCTGCTGTCAGCACTTCAGGGAACCTGAAATTGTCCACCTGGAAACTAAGGCATGCCAAAGGGGGGCACTTGGCAAAAAGAGGTGTGAACATTGTGAGAGGTAAATTCAAAATCCAGATTCGAATCTTGCTGGTGCTTTGGATCAGCAGTTAAACTACTTAATATGTGTGTTTCTCAGATGAAAAGACTTTACTTGTAAAAGTAAAGTGATGGCTAATAAGCTGTGACTTAGAAGGAACTATGTTAACAGCTACAGTATACCTTTATAACTGCTGAAATAAAAGCACGGATGTGAAATCACATAGGATTTTGTAGTCCTAGATTTATTCTCTCTGTCTGTAGCCCCATGTTCAGCGTCCTGTAGATTTCTGCTCAGTAGACTAAATCACAAGCTTAGGTATACATTGGCTCTTGAGGGGGGAGATCCAAGTCCAGAGGAAATGAGGACCTGGTTTGGCATAAAAGAAAGTGATAAGGTATTGGGAAGAAGTACTACTAACTTAAAAATTTGCAGGATGAGATGCTGGAGATATTTTGTGTGGACCGAAAGGATAGATTAAGTAATTTTAGGTTGTGTTCACAAAGCAGCTCCTCAATTGTTGCTTTACTAGGAGCGATGGAGAGGAGGAAGCATGTTCTAGAGCACACTGGGAAAAAACCCCGAACTTTTTCTGTCATTTCAGGATAATATTAAAGCCCCTGAAGAGGGCAGGAGCCCTTATTTGTTCTTAGGGAACAGTCATTCTGCCATGGAGCCCTTTCCCTTGGACTCTGCAGCACATATGAGAGGGTGCTGATATGTAGCAGCTGCTTACTTATTTTCTTGCTCTCAAGCCTGCCTCTCTGCCTTCACTCTGTCAAATCCCTTGCATTCTTAGTGATTCTGTTTCAGTATCCATCCAGGCTGAGCTGTATGTCAGTTCACACAGAGTCTGTTTTTAATTATCTCCCTTTTCTGACGGGATCTCACTGTTAAGCCAAACTGAATAATTATTGTGCTTCTTTGGAGATATTTTTATCTTTTTTTTCTCCCCAAATGTTTGCTTTCGCATTAAAAATTGATCAGAGTCTTGAGGTGGTTGCTTTGCTAGCAGTTTCCTAGATTCTCAAGGATTTATTACTGCATTTGAGTGAAAGGCAAAGTCTCTTCATTTTACATATGGCTATGAGAATCTGCTTTTCCATGAGAAAATAGTCACTCTTTACTTAACCCTTCCTGCTACGCTTTATGTTTGTTTCTTCAGTTCATCAGAAGAGGCACTATGAAGAGAAATATGATTATGAAAGTATTAACACTGTGACTGGAATGGTGTCCAGATGTATGGTCAAGTTTGTAGTTAGAGGCAATATCTGTTGTTGTCTAAACTGATATAGCTGCGGTGGACACAGGGACAAACATTTGGGCACTGAAAGTCTTTCAGTCTGGAACAGAAGAAGAAAACTGAACTGAGCATAATAGCCATTGTTCTGTGTTAATTATCTCGAACTATTAAGCAATTATTTTTGACTGTTGATTTGAGAGGAAAAAGGTAGCTTTTGTGGGACAGAAAGAGAAATGTGATTATCGCCTGTTGAAATATTGAGGATTAGCTGGAGGAAGGGGATGGAGAAACTTTGATGCACACTAATACGCCTATTGGATCTCTGAACTATTCCCAGTTAGGTGCATCAGCTTCCAGGCTTAGAAGCACTCAGTTTCACTTGCGATTTGCAAATGCGTCAAATGAATGTTTTGTGAAAAGAGATTCTTCCATTGCTAATGTGGTGTGTGTTTCACATATTAATGTGAATTCATTCTGGTGCATGGCGGTTACCTGTTTCACTCCCAAGGCTTCTGTGAGTGAATCTGGTGAGTGAAGTAAGATATGTGAAGTCCGATACTTTTGTTCAGGACAGGATGGGAGCATTTGCAATGATAGTTGAAGAAATGACTTGGCAAATCTTGCTTTGGTTGCTCTGGTGTGGTTCTAGTTATCACATGTTGGTTTGTGGGAAGCAGTTTAGCTCAGTTCTCAAAGAAAACCACAGGGAGCACAGCATGCTCTCAACAGATGAGGAAACAACAATTGGGGAATTGAAGCAGTCTGTGTAGATAAATGGGAGGGAGGTTGGAGGACATAGTGGGACAGATAGAGATGGAGAAGAGCACGTCCTGGTCTTGCTCTTATCTACCCATACTTTTTCCTCTCCACAACTGATTCTTTATTTCCTTCCACTTCCCTAGCTGTCATTCCACTGTCTTAGCTCTGTTCTGCTTCCAAACAAACTCTGCTTTTCCCTGATTTTTCCTTTCCGAAAAGAAGGGGACAAGAAACACATACTGTTCTTGCCAGTTTCCTCCTTTTCCTTGGACATTGCCTCAGTTTTAAATCAGAAGATGGGAATCCAAGCCCCAGCACTTGAATTGCTCCTGAATATCACCTGACAAAGCACTGATCTATCTTCCTATCCTTATTACCAGGAAATCTCTAAATATGAGGAAAGCTTGATTAGCTAACCAGTCAAATGCTCTGCGAGTGTCACAAGCCTATTCCAAAAGGGACTTCTCAGTACATAATCAAATAGCTGCTGAATACAAAGAAGGCAGTTAGGAGACTGTATTCTTAAGGAATCATAAGCTTCTGGTGTTTGTTTTGGTTTTTTTTTTTTTTAATTCGGGGATGCCAGTTCATACATAACAGATATGATTTGTGAATTACTAAATGAAAAAAAATGTGTGACAAAACCACCTGAAGTTCTCTTGCTTTTGAAAGCATCTGAAGCTTTTCTGGTAACTTTAGTTGAGCTGAGATTTCTCACCATCTGCTTCATTCCTTTCTTCCCATCCAGGTGAAGTCAAAAAGTGACTCCAGTTCCAAAAGGATTCACAGTGTTTTTAAGGAAGCAGTAAGGATGCTGCAAGAAAAAGGGATGGTTTTCCAGAAACCTAGTAGCTCCAAGGACTTATACCATGTAAGGAACTGAGCTGTGATTGCAAACAAGTTCAGGGTATGACTTTCCTAGCAGAAACAGTAGAAATGTTTCAGAAACAGTAGCTGGACATCCAAGTGCTATCTGTTTACTCAAAAGTCTTATCTGCAGCTTACTTCACTGTCGCTTTTACCTCTGTATCACCCACCGAATTGCTCTTTTTGTAACTCAGCACCAGACTTAAGCACTGCTGCTGTTTCAAGTGCTGTGTTCCCTGGGTTGCCAAACCGTGCCCTGAAGCAGCTGAGCACACTGAAGCTTGGGCCCTGGGACAGTTCTCTTATCTAAGTGGGTTGAAACTTGGTGTTCTACTGAGTTGGTCACCCTCCTTTGGGTTGAATTCTGGCATATCATGTTCTTCACCTAACTCATAGATGCTGCTAATGGTACTAAAAATAATAACTAAAGTTTTAACATTCATTATTAATCTCGGAGGCAGTATATAACGCAGGCTGTAGTTTTGACAGTGTTAGTTTAGAATATATCATGGCCTTGGATTGCTTTCCAACAGTCATGCCATCTACTGTGAAATAGACTGCTATAAATTGTCAGTTTCTTCTGTTTCCTCCAGGTGACTGTCCATGATAAGGAGCTGCTTAAAGTGACCCTTGATGTGATTAAAGAAGACTGTCGAAAACCCAGGCGTAAGTACCAGTGTGATCAGGACTCTGATGAGCTGGTGCTGATTTATTGATGACAACATCTCCTCCTGCTGCTGGATTAGATATGCTTCTTGTCCTTACCCTTGAACTCAAAGCTAAGTTGCTGGTAGAACTAATCAGTATAGCTAAAAGCAGGAGTGCAAGAGCAGCTTCCTGTGAGCATGGAGAGGGAAAGAGCAGGTGTGCCCAGCAGGAAGCAAACCTCTCAGATCTGAAAGAAGCAGCCATTATCTTAGATCCATATCTTTTGAGAATACTTAGATTTTGGGAGGAACCAAATGTAATAGGTCAGCACCTAGCAGCTGTTGCTTTGCATGCTGGATAAGTAGCAAATCTTGCTAGTTCAGTTTCTACAGGGGAATTGACACAAAAGTGACCGTACAGAAAGGTGAAAACCTTGCCTCCATTAAGTCAACAATAAAATTTACTTAAGTCAGTCTCTGTAGATTTTAAGCTCAGGTGGTTGTTCTTTGCAGGTAGGGATTTTAGTCTAACAAAATCCACTTCTTTTCAGACAGTGTACCTCATGTGGCTTCTGAGTTGTCCCTGTCCCTCAAGCCTATTGTGTCTTATTGCCATAGTGATAGCTTGTGCTTGACTTGAATGTCTGCTAATTACACAGGTACCTTGCTACAGAGTTTCTTTCAATTCATTGGGCAGAATATGTCAGCAGGGATCACCTGCTGCTGGAGTGCAGCTATTTGTGGGGTAGAATGCACTTTTGTACAAAAAAGATGCCTGATTAGAACATAAGGCATATAATCTTAAATTGCTTATATCCTTATACTATCATAACTATAATAATGCTTGTAGGACCTGGTATATGATAGTTATCCTGCAGTCTAAAAAGGCAAAGTGAAGTAGTATTATTTCTGAGTTTTCAACTGGCTACCTTAAGCAGTGGTACAAATGTAGAGAAGGTTTGTAGGTGGAGGTAAAAGTTCTGTATCTTTGGGGCATGGAGGGAGTAGATGTTACTGGGCACGCAGGTGAAGATGGGCTTATTTGCCTGAGGCTGTTTCAGTGCAACAAGTTACCATATCATATTGCTTTATTGTCTTTTATCCAATTAACAAACATAAACATCTTCTCTGTAAGAGTCAAATCACTCCTCTGCCCATTTTATACATCAGCTAGTTCTCCTTTTTTTTTTTAAAATAATTGTGCCACTGTAAAGGCCAGAATCCGTATAAAGTTGACACAGGGCACTGAGCGACTGCCTGGTGTTTAACTCCCATCTTGTGCATTATCACACTGGTAAAGTACTCCCAATGCTCCATGAGAAGTTGGGAAGTTTTTCCTTCCAGTCAGGAGGAGTCAACATCAGAGAGAAACTTGTAGATCAGGCACAGAAAAAGAGTCCTGAGTCCTCAAAGCCATGTTTTCCACACTAAGCAGGTTAAAAATAGCAACTGCTTTACAGAGCCTCTTGTTCTCCTTGAAACTTTCCACCTACTTCGTTTCCCATTATAAAGAGGATAATTTCCAGGTCAGTGTCTCTTTGCTAGTTTTCAGAAGGACCATTTCAATGTCCTGGTCACTGGTAATATAAGATTTTGAGAAGGAAAGCCAGGAAGCTTCAATCAAAACCAACGGGGTACTGCGGATATTTTATTGTTACTGAATGATGCAAGAGCGCAGAGCTCAACGTAACTGTTGGCCCCCCTCTGCTGGTGGGATGAGTCTTAGCCACCCACTTGGCCTTGACTAGTGAGCAGGCTTATAGTGAGAAAATACAAACATGGTAATACCTCAAGGGCTTTTGCTTGTTTGTTGCAAGAAATTCCTACCCATTTTCCTTCAAGAGTAATATTCATTTTCCATGACAGGAAGCCTGATTTATGACAAACTAAACTCTTCTCTCCAATGAATTACTTCTCTGCCAGTTTTCAAGGCAATGCCTTACCCCATTGCTTTAATTGGGACACATTCTCATGCCCAACCCAGCTGCCTGAAACTATTGTACAAATAAAAAAATCCTCAGCGTGCTTAGTTAGAGCTCCACAAACTCTGGTCTGTAATATGCGTACGCAACAATCCTAGTCCTTGGATCCAGTTGTAATTATAAACAGCCTGATCACATTTGCTCTGGTTTTAGACTTAGATGAGACTAATAGTAGAGAGAAAAAAAAACAGAACCTCTGGAAGTTAAATTTCATATGTCAAAATGGACCCTCTGTGATATGTCCACAGTGGGCAAATAGTAATTGTTCTATAACTTTGTCCTCTGATATTGGTAGTCAGGTGAGACAGTTAATCACAGCCTGGCTTACCTCAACTGGTAGCCAAAAGCTAGAACCCAGTATGTTAATGAAAGAAGGACAGCATCACTTCACTGCAAGGAGCATATTCTCTCAAAGTTCGGTTGTAGACTAGGCGTGTTTCTGGGTTATTTAGTGATTGTACATACCTCAGCTACCCCAAAATGCCATTTTCTACCAGCATCTAAGAGGAGAGTATGTTGGTACTGTTGGGTAACACTTGAGTCACTAATCTAATTCATCGAGACTTAAGCTACGTTACTGTAGATCAGGGATGGGCACTTTGACCTTCTTATGACAAACCTATGACTAACACAAAATGCAGCTACTCACTTTGCTTGCAAAAACAGTCACTATAATCAGGTAGAAGCATTGTTCTGTTCTCTGCACTCACCTGTCGTAGGGTGGTGGATGCATTTTTGGTTACCAGCCACAAAGGTCTTTCATCACACTGGATCACTGACTTCTAAAGAAATATCTTTACTGAATCACAGCCTAATAGGCTGAATTATTTGCCAGTATTCAGCGTTGCCTCCTATCTACCAGTGACTTTTCTCATCAGTTTCTAAGGCAGTTCTAGGGCTCAGCTGATTCTAGAGTAGAGATTGGCAAAAATAAAACTAAAGGCAGCAGCAGCAACAACAAAATACAGGGATTTCCCTGGCCCATGGAAATTTCTCAGTACCCTTATCAAACTTACCTTACATCATGTGAGCTGAGGAGGAGGGAAGTTGTTTGTGCTGATTGTGTCTCATTTATGCTCATTTTCCATTGTTAGGCATGGAGGAAAAAGAAATCTGTTGTGGAGTTCAATACTCAGAGTACTGCAAGCACTGATGATTAGTGGGTTTGCAGGGTCTGCTGAGGGAAATAGTGAGTGGTACAGCTGAGCTTCATATGATGGCTCCACCAGGCACAGAGCAGCTGCACGCAATACAGCAGCCATTAAGGACCTTTGTCTCTGGCTTGCCCTCTAAGGAAAGGGGATTATTTTTACATTTCTTCTCTTGTATATTTTCAGGGTTCATTCCTCTTAAAAGGACATAAAATTTTATACTGAAGTTCTGTGACTTTCTACTCCTGTAACTGAATAGTCTGAATTGCAGGGATGGGATTGCATTGCCACGTGAATAAAAGTTGCACTGTAGCAGTTTTTCCACAAGATGCCAGCATTGGGCAAGCAGTTACAGGTCCTGGCCACAGAATTTCCTTCTGTTCTAGATGTTTATGAAATTGGGTATGCGTAAAAGGATTTTAATTTGGTTTCTTCTGCAGTTGGAAACTGGATGGCTTGCATAGGTGTATGGTGAAGGTACCCTTAAGTTATTAATCTCATCATCAAGTTGTACTGAACAAACCCTGTATATTGGTTTGCAAGACTCATTATCTTTCACCCTGATTACTCATTACAGCCCTGATACTTCCCATAAAGCCAGCTGATAATTGGAGAGCTGTAGGCATAGACTGGATCTCTTCCCTCTGAGTACATGCATCTCTGCTTTAGAACCTAGGGCATTCTTCCTCTCTGACAGCTGTGGTTTTTTCATGACTAGTCTGAATTATAATAGTTAAAAAGAGGCAGTTAGTCTGAAGTCTTTCCTCCATGCCTGGCTGCATTTTCCTTTTTTTCTGCAGATGCTGAAAAAGGCTGCCACTTCCTTCATGTCCTGAATTGTGTTCGGCAGAGCTATAACCCCTCTCTGGCTGAAGTGGTGATGCACCGTGTCTTGGAACTGCTGGAGAGTAACAGTGATGTTGTCAGCACTATGGAAGGATATTATATGACATTTTAAAGAAAGAAGATAAGATACATTTGTTGTGGTCCATTCAGGATAAAGGAGGGAAGAAGGGAGAGGTTGAGTGACCCTGAAGAGCTGCTATTACTTAGTATGACCTAGATGGGGAAATAAGAGCTTTCTGATTCTCCAAATGTTGATTTTGTCCAGCTCCAGAGAAGTTGTCCAAATATTTGTTTTAATATTCTTGCTGTATTCCTTGTTATTCTTAGTGAAAGTTGTATCAAACTGATTCTGGACATCTTAATACAGCAAGGAAGCTGGAAGAGAAGCTGGGCTCTTTCCTTGCAGTAAGATGCGACATAGCTGTCCTCACATTTACATCTAGTGAGCCGTAAAGAAAAGTCACTGCAAAATAGCACTGTTTACAGCAGTGGTCATGTCAGGAATCATTTTTCTGGCTTAAAGATTAATCTTGTGATCTTTCCACATGGTAATAGCTATAGAACTTTCTTTTTATGTATACTTTATAATAGCTAGAGAAAGGACATGCAAGCAAACAATCAAAAGATTTGTCTGTCCTTCCTGGTGGTGTTGGTGTACCATGTCTGTAAATATGTATTCCTGAATGTGCACAGCTTTCTCACTACTAAAGCAGTCCTGACCTTTCTCTGAAAAGTAATATTCAGGAATGGGATCCTGCATCCCTTTCCGTCCTGCAACCTTGCCCGCTGCTTGTCAAGCATACTGGATTCCCCTGGCTACCACGTGCGCTGCTGATGCATGTTGTTGTGGATTCTGTTCAGACCAGAATTCTCAAATCAGCCACTGTTTTGCTGGTGTATTTTTAAATTGCTTCCTACATCACAAATGATAAACCATAAATCAGATGCTTTGGAAAAGAAGATATGAAGGCCAGCAAGACCCACTATATCCGTATTTATGTCCATGCTCCCTTTCGCCTTTTGTGTCTTCTATTCCTTGTCACCTTTGGGGAAAAATACTATCCATATCTGTGCTTGCAGAGGAACACAAGGCATTGATGAAATAACATTGGCCTAAAGGAGGTTACTTGCAAGATGTTTGATCTGGAATAATCAGAACTCTGTTATGTGCCACAGCTCAAAGCCCTGAGCTGTTCAGTATTTATCCTTAGAGAGGGCTTGCTGCAGGGGCTTGTCTGTTTAATATATCTGTTTAATTAATGGTGTGAAGGTGAGACCTTTAACTTGAAAGGAGTAGAGAGGATTGAATGTATCCTTCCTCTTTGCTCTGCACCTTCCCTGTAACAGTTGAAATAGCAGACTCCCAGGAGGCAGATGTAGTGGTAAACCCTATAAGGATTGACATAGCAGGGAAAAATAAACCATATGCATGAGGAAAGCCAGTGAGTAGCCCTACGTGTGCCAGGTCTCTGGTTTGTTGTTATATTATATGCCTCATTCCAAGCCCTGGCTGCAGTGAGATATAGGCTAAGAGAAAAGCATGACAAAATATTTGGCATTTGCATTCAGAGGCCTGTGGAAAACTCTGGCCTTAAAGAGATGGTGCATTTGTCTATAGTGGAATACTATGTATGAATCATTCTTTTGCTGTAAATTCCCTACTTGCTGCAGGGCTCAGTAGCTGGTTTCCCTGCAGGCTGCCCTATTCCTAGTGTTGCTGCTCTGTTTTGAGTTGGGTACCTTCTAGTCAGATCTTAATATGGGCCCGAACAGGTGCTGAAGGGATATACCTGTGCAGAAGGAAATAAAAGAGGATTAAGAAAGAATTATAGAAGTTCCCCTGTCCCCTCTCCCACCGTGAATGTCTCTGGAAAGCAGGGAAAGAAGTCCAGTGGTACTGAGGGGAATTGCAACTTTAATTTATTCCTACAAAAAGGTCTGGTTGGCCACAGAGGAGATTTGCTTCTCAGATTCCTGCTCTGATTACTGATCAGTTTGAAGTGATGCTTAAAAACAAAAGCTTTCTATTGGAGAAGTAGTTTAGAATATCGATTCCTAAATTCAGACTCACTTCAGGAGTTAACCATATGTTACTGCTTGATTATGGACAAGTCACCTACTTGGCATGAACTTGAGGGTATTTTAAAGGAAAGTATGTGGTGTCTTGGACCATGTGGAAGAGCATGGTATCTAATTTAACAGAGTGACTTGGCCATTTTCTTGAAAGTCCTAACTTAGCAGAATCTGATTTTGCTGGGCAAGGGTTAAAAGAACACTGCTAGCTCAGTTGAAAAGGTGATCTCCTCTCTTAGGTTAGGAGAGAGAAAGACTCCTCTGGTTCTTCTGAGGGTGTTAGCCAAGTGTATGAGCTGGATGAGTTTTGGGAGGAGCTCTGTGCAGCGGAATCTTCAAGGAAAAGATAGTCTGGAGATCGTATTGCTCTTTAGAGTTTCTTTAAAATAAATTTGTATCAAAATAGGATTACATCTTTGTCCTTTGCAGCTTGGATAGTCATACACGCAGCATCTAATGTGTTCTGTTGCTTCCAACTTTGACACTGCACTTCCTGTGTTTTAGATGTGTTTCTATGTATAAAGTCTGCCTAAAATTCCTGGCCACCTATTTTCCATGCATTGGAGGTTGATGCAGTGTCTTCCCTCTCTGTTCTGCCCCTGTTGCAATTTAAAAGCACTGATCAACTGTGAAGCATCAAAGATGAGGTAGGAAGAATTAATCTCAGGAAAGACGGGTAAGTGACTCTGGAAAGAACCTGTCCTTGGAAGTTTTTAAGCTGGTCCTTGCTAGCAATGCTGGACTCTTATGATTGAGGGTGCATTCTGTTGGAGATTGCTCTCCAAGAACCGGAGAAAGGAGTTTTTCTCACTTAACTCAGGGAAATATGAACATAAGGGAGCTTAGAGTTTTTACAAGAGTGGAGGAGCCTAGATTTAAGTTACACAGATTCTAATTCTGAAAAAATATACGGAATACTTGTACCTTAAGTTTGCATGCTTTATTTTTTCCACAGTAGCCACCCAACACAGACTAACACTTACTCTGGTTGAGTGCGTTCCCTCTCTTGTACCTACAGGGAATACTGTATGCATATGCCTGCACAGAAGTACCCCAGCTAGCTGTGGGAGCACAGAGCTCTCTGTAGGTTGATTTACCCATTTAGTCAGTATCTCTACAGTATGCTTCTGTGACAGCAGTCTAGACATACCCATATTGGTATAAGTCACCTTTATGTAAATCTAACTACACACACTAGGGCTTTTACTGCTAATAAAACTGTCTCTCTGTTTAAAGATCATATCCTTAACCAAGAGAGTCATATCATGCACACTGTTAAAATTCTTAGACTTAGACCACACCTACAAAATATTGTGTGGAATATTCAGTGAAAGCGCGCTTTCTTGTTTTGTTTAATTTGAAAACTCATTAAGCAACACAATTATTACTGGTTTATTAAAGGACTTTGAAGGTGGCACTTTAACTGACAAGTGAGAATTCATGTTGCAGGACTGCTTCATGGTCAGTTCCAGTTTCCATAGAAACAGTTATGGCAGTAAAAGGCAGGTAAGTAAAATGGAGTTTTTAAAAGCAGTCAGCATTTTTATGTTACCTTTAAAAAGGTATGTTTCCATAGAAATGCAGCACCTGAGAACAAAAATTACCAAAGAATCTTAATATTCTCTTCCAGCAAAGTATAAGATGATTGCTTTTCTGGTGAGGAAATGAAGGAGCGACTCTACCTTCAGCTCCCGCCCTCTGCTTAGGTGAGAGAAGAGATGAGGTTGCTTCATGCCTCAGTTTCTCTTTTGTAAACTAGGGATAATACAGCTCCCTGTGCAGGGCATAAGCCTCTATTTTTCTTAATGTTAGTCATTAAAAGCTCTTGAGATCTATTGGTGAGAGCTGTTAGAGAAGAGCTCTGTGGGAGTGGATGAATGGATAGATGTTGGAGTGGGACTTAGTTCTAGCCCAAGCCCCACTTATGCTAATAGCTTTATTTTTCTCTGCCTCTCTTTCCATGCATATTATTTTGCCTGTCTTGTCTTTTTGCTCTCCAGGTCCTATGAGGCAATGATGGTCTCCATGTTTTTAGTTGTACCAAATATTTTTCCTGGAATCCTGTTCCCTCTTATGACTTCTTAAATGGCTTCTTAAATATAGAAATCCAGATGAATGAGTTCTGAGTGTTCTTGTTCTCAAATCTTTGGATTGTAAATTTGTGCCCATGAGGGTATGTATTTTACACAAGCTACCTGGGAAATTAAGCTTTTCTTTCAAAGTAATAAATGAAAAATTTAAAGATTGGCTACATGACTTAAAGGTGTTACTTTTGTGGATCTGTCCATACTTGTGTATTCCAGTGATGAACACCATAAATAGGAGTTGCTAATTCATTATTCAGAATGAGAATTAATCAATGAGCAGTCAGTGAGGCATGGAGCCACATGGAGAATTATGAGACAAAGTACTGAAATCTGCTTGTCAAAGAAATGCAGTTTGGTTTACTTTGGAAGTAAGCCGATCACTGTGGGAAAAGATGTGCCTAGCAAAGATTTGTATCTTTATACTTACCTCTAAATGGGAAGGGAGCAAGTTCAGATCCCATGAGCAACCTGAATTTTGATACTTCCTGTCAGTGTGGCGCTATGTTCTTTATTGCCATCTTTCAGCGTAGTCTCCAGCCCTCCTGCCCCAACCCTACTGGCTAGCAACAAACAAAAGTTCAGCCGCAAAGATAAAGAATAGTTATAATAATTGGTTACCATCCTCCATGAGCCCCAGCATTACAGACACATTTTTGTGGATGGTTTTGGCAGCAGGGAAATGCTGAGCCAGGGATCTTGGGTTTCATTCCCGCAATATGCCCTATCAGGCACAGAGGCTTTTCCCCCTAATTTTTTCATCTATTTCTGCTCTTCACTGTCTCCTCTAACTGCAATTTCTCAGGCCCTTCACTTCATTCACAGTCTCATGGTTCATCTCTGCACACAGATCCTGGTCAAACCTCCTTCCTCTCTACTTTGTTCCCTTTTTCTTTCCTAACTCAAATATCCATGTCAGCATCTGGCAATTGGAAGTTTTAGTATAACCCCCTTGCCTAACTGACCTGGCCTGTTCACAGCCCATTCCATTCCAGCAGGCTGTGCTTTGCTCCTTTTCTAGGCACCAGAAGAGGCAGATATCATCCTCTTAGCTCTTGAGCTTTCTTCCCATGTAGTTTGCAGCAGGAAAGAGCTGCAATTTCAGGAAAACAACACTTTTCCACCCCACCCTCCCAAAGGACCCAGTGGCACCCTTAAAGATTCTAGTGGTGGTTTTCTTGCAGGTGTTCACTACAAATAAATGTAATTAAAAAAATAAAACACTTCTGTCTTGCCCAAACCTGAGCAAGCCCAAGTCATGCCCTTGACAGAAGCTATCTGCCTCTCCCTGCTGCTTTCACATCCTTGTAGATTTCATTGCAGACATGATCTGTAAAGTTGATGTGAACTTTTAGTTTGTGTGTCTACTGGCTAGTGTGTCTCCTTTTAGCCTGTTTTTTCTGAGAAAGTGTGATTATACTCTGATGTGAATATACTGTGTGTCTGGGCATTTGTCAGCTTCTGACTTTGGCTAGTTAAGAGGGGTGAAGGACCCTGAGCTGTTACGGTCTTACATGTTTTTAGAAAATGGATGCACTGATAGAAGAGGGAAGCCCAAATTAGTGCCTCCATTAAGGGGAAGGAAGAAACTCAGTCATACAACACTAGAGAAACCACACATGAGACAGTCCCAAGGAACCCGTTTTTCTAACTTGAGCTGCCACAAAAAGTACTTGTTCTGGAATGCTCTTTTAAGAAATGACTGGACTGTTTTTCCTGAAGTTTCCTTGTAGAGATCACCCCAAGGCAGACATTTGTGATGGGAAACTGCAAATCAAAGCGTTGAAATCTGGTAAAGTTACAGCATCTACATCAGGGTACAAAGTTGAGTAACTGTTAGGGATGCCACCAGCCCATTCCCACCAGTATCTTTTAAATGTGCAATGGAGGCTATACTAATCTAGTCACAGTAATTTACAAGTTGAAACCAGCCCAGATTAACAAGACTGCCTGAGCATAACATAACCAGGGATTTGCCAGTGAAAGAAATAACCTAAAGGAACAATTTTCAGCAAGTGTTGAACCACTGAACAGTGCGGTGCCAATTAACCTGGCACAACATGTTTTACAGTTCTTGTTTTAGCTTGCTTTTTGTTATTGATTGGAAGAATGAACACTCCTTCCCTACCAGCTAGAACTGGAGCTGTCTGCCACCTTAGCCCATGATGAACAATCTGTGAATCTACAAGCGTGTAAAGGCCAAAACATCTGCTCGTTTTGCTTGAAAATTGGAGGAGAGGCTGCAGCTAAGCCACTACTTTCATAGGAGATTTAGACTGAGACACCTAGTTTGTTCTTCTTTTGAATTTCCCCAAGTTAAAAGTAAAGCAGACACGAAAGTCATCCCACCTCTGCTGTGAACAAGGTAAGAGAAATCGCAAACGTGCATTGTTGCGTAACAGCCAATGTGATTAAATGAAGCATGTGCCAAGTCTGCTACTGACCAGGAAAGTTCATGGTTCCTCCCAGGAGTGCAGACCTCATCCAAATATTACAGAAATATTTGAAAATTGGAGGGAGGAATCCATTCCCACAAATGTCTTCCCCAACAATAGAGTCGTGCGAGCCCTGCAGGCCTACCTGATTCTAACGTGTGCTTTTCTTGGCCAGGTATGAAGGTGGTAGGGAAATGAAAAAGGTGCTTGGAGTTGGGTTTTTCTCCTATTGCCAAAATTTAAATCATGCATTGAGAGCGTAGGAGTTGTCTTTGTCTGCAGGTAAAACTGTTCTTTGCTGTAACGTCCACAAAAAGCCCCAGAGCTGTAACAAGCCAGCTGGTGTTCTGAAACTACTGCCTACACTGCCGACTAATACTGTCTCATTGTTTTCCTCCCTCACCTTGCCTTTTTTCCCCCCAATGAAATCTCTTGAACTTAATTCCTGGTTCAAAGTGCTTATAGTCTCTTTGTCCTTCTGTGAGTACAGTGATCCAGGACAAACATAACAGGAGCAAACTGATACAGAGAGGAGTTTTTGTTGGAACTTTGAACGTAGGAAAGGATGAGAAATACAGAGGAAGCTGAGGGAGGAGGATTTAGCAGTAGGATGTTTGAAATTAGTCCCACTGAAAAAGGCTAAAGAAATAATTGCCTAATGATGCTTTAGACATCTGTTTCAGGACAGGCAGCAGGTGTTGCATGTAATGAAAGCAAGGACTTGTACTATTTTATTTTCTGCAATTAGAAAGCAGGGGAGGAAATGAGTGCAGGAAAAAATGGAGTAAGAGAACATTTATCATAAACAGCTGGACAAATTTATATAGAGCACAGTAATATTTATATGGTCTTCCTCTGCCTTCCTTGTACCACCCTTTAACAGTTCCTCTGTTCTGCAGGTATTTTGTCCTTTCTAAAAGACCAATGCCTTGGCTGCTCAAAGTGAGATGCTAAAGTAAGAGCTGGACACCAAAATGCCTTTGAGGATCAAAATGTTCAGGACAATGTAATGGTCACTTACACAGATGCTGCTGCTAACTGATGGAAGCTGCCCTTCTCATAGGTGGTCTCTGGGTGCCTCAGTCACTAGACTGGTGGCTGAAAAAGACTCCTGTTAGTGAAATCGTCTTTAGGGTTGCATCCCTGGTGCTGCATGGCCATAGTTTTACGCATGCCTGGATCCAGATAGATGCCTGGAATTATGTGGATGGTGTGTCCACTGCTCCAAATTGAGAAGCACACCTACACCAGGCCCTGAACTAAAGAAACTATAGCTCCACTTTCCACAAGATATTTGCTGGTTTGGGATGATATCATTCCTTGTTGCCAAGCAATAAACATTCTACAGGGCATTTGGTTTTCCAAGCATCTCTACGAGTGCCATACAAAGTCTAACCTGGGAATGACTGGGGGGAAGAAAATACTGTTTATATCTACCCATGGGCTGATGTTGCTGCTAAGGAGGTCCAAAAGTATTCTTCCTAAAGAAGTCTCTCTACTGGGAAAACCACTTCACTTTTGCATGAAGGTAACTTAAAAAAAAATCAATGCACTCCACTGCTGAATGGTAGAGGTTGCATGTTACAAGTTTCTCCTTACAGTGTCAAGCTTGTGCTATTATCATCTATGATCTAACTGCAGTTCCATGACTAACTTTTTGTAAGGTTTTATTGATACATTTGTATAATTCACAGTCCATCAGTCAAATGTTTTCTGGTTTGGATACTGGCAGACAAACTCTTCTACTTTCTCTAGGGGATGTTTGGCTACATAAAATTAGGGTTTGTTTCAGAAGAGGTTGAGTGAGTAAAAATAGTGAACAAGGAAATGCAAGTTTTAAAAGGGCTTGGTGGAAATCTTAAATCTGTTAATATAGAGGACTTGGTGTCCATGTACATGGGAAGAAAATGCGAAGAAAGACTACTTCTTAGACTGACTTTATTTGTAACAAGCCTGCATTTTCAATAATGGATTGTCAAGTTTTTTTGCAGAGGATGAAGCAGAAGCCAGTCTCAAAATGTGCTATTTTGAGAACAGCAAGAGCCACTGGAGTCAGGGATAGCATCCAGGAAGAAACCTGGGGAATCCCAATCCAAACCTGTGATCAGTTTGATAGATTTCAGCTGTCTCAAATGTAAGCCTGACATGTATATAATACATCAAGAAAAATGTGGTTTGGGCTTGCTTTATTTTTTTTAACCATGTCAACAGATATCTATAAAGCCTTCATAACAATGGAAAAGTACAAGGTGTATGTGGATGAAAAACATTCTGCAATTTGCTCCTACTACCCTAAGCAGACTGTGCAATGCATATATTGCCGTTGGAAATCCTTCATCCACAACTGCTAAGAGAGGACTGAAAAATAATGTTAGTCATGAAAGGGTTAAATTGTAAGATAGCTGCTTCAAGAAAAGGATAATCTATAATTTAAGTCAAGATGGTAAAGCAGCTCTTTCATAATGTAAGTAAAAGCTGTTATGCCGTTGGGAAAGCATGTACACAGCTAGCAGGGGGAATGATTATTTTGTTTTTTCCAGTATACTAGATTGCATGCAGGGGCTGATAAAGTAGCACTCTGGTGAGGAGGCTGGGAGGGGAAGGGGCACACTACTGTGCTCGGGGGGCTGCTCTGCCAGGACTGCAGCTGGTTTCTTTGGCTCCCTTCTACCACATTAGCTGGGCCTATTAAACTCCAGAGTGAATTTCATTTAAAGAGCAGTAATCTCCCAAGAAGATGAAATGCAATTGGCTTTTAAAAATTAGGGAAAAAAAATCGCATTGTGCTTTGTGTTTCAGAGTTTGAGATTTGAATGCCAGACAGGCTCTACTATTCTTGTCGCTCCTGTCAAAAGATGTGTATGTTGAAACCCTGAAGTGGAAGGACTGCATGGAAAGCAACCCTTTTAAGAAGCTGAGGTTTTGTAAGTACAGAAGCTGAGATGGGAGTGTAACAAAGGCTCTGTGTTGTGCTGTTGCACATCAGAGCCAAATAAAACCCTGAGGGGCACGTCTCTTGTACCATGTCTAGCAGATTATGCATGCAACTCTAGTTGCCAGTAATGAGTTGTGTGGCTAATCTGTCATGCACAGCAGTGCAATTCTCCCCTTCCCCCAAGGGGCTGACCTCACAGGGTGCTTTGCTTCCCTCCAGGGACCTGAGCCCCCTGAGAGCCTCCCCTAGTTAGTGGGACAGGAAAACACTGTTCGACCTGGCTGCCCAGCCAGAAAACAGAAAAGCAAAATCAAGAGGGAAAAGTTGCCTTTAACAACAACTCCAGCCACAACAGACAGGGCTGTTAGAGCATAGTATGGTTAATATTTCAGAGGGGTGTACTTATCTATGGTGATATGCCATGAATTAATGAGGCATTAGAAATGGCCCTAATGGAGCACAGAAAAGCCTGTCCCTTGTTTTATTTTCTCACTGATTTCACGATCCAAGTGTTTTCAATTTACAACTCAAATGCTTACTTACAAAAAACTTGTGAGCATGACAAAATCGTCTTGAAATATGAAATACGAAAACTCAAGTCATGCTCCAGCTCTGAGACCATCACACACACGTTCTGTCACGCGTCAGCTTTTGCTGTAATTGGAGCAGAGTCTAGGTTGCCAGGCTGTAGCTGTATTAGATCTGAGGCTAACATGATTACCTGTTTGCTCAAAAAAATAATAAAAAAAAATCTTTGCCCAAATACCCACCTAGCAAATGAGTAGAAAAAAGCTTTTAAAATAGCTCATTTATCTCAGTCTTCAGAAGTCTGAATTTCCCAGGGCATTCCTCAGGTGAATTTTATTGGAAGCATGAGTCTGTAAAGGTGAATTATTAAATCAACTGTTGATATTATTAATATGTGTATTAAAATTGTTGATAATAGCAATATTCCCATGTAATGGTAGGACTTCAGTAATGGAGACTTTAAGAAAAAAATATAAACACTAGGAGATTTAGAATTCAAATCTCTAGAGTTAGTTATTATTTCCCTACAACTTCGCCGTGCCTCAGAATGTATATTCACGGTCCTAGGCTCTTTAGCACGTGGGGCTGGTCATCCAATGAACCTGCCGTGCTCTTCGCTGCATACACAGTCTTTCTCTTGTTCAGTTGCAGCAGCCAGAGCCTGGCTCTCCAGCACAACGCTGGGAAGTGCAGTCAACTTCATTTTCTCAGCTGCTGCCTAAGAGAGGAGCAGATTTTCCCAAGCCTGCAGCATAATAAGGGGTTTCAGTATTCTGCCAGTCTTGCAATAGCCTGGGATCGGACTCCCACTAGACTGGGTGTTGTACATATTTTAAAAGAACAATCCATGCCCCTAGCAACATGTATTTTTCCTATGTAGATGGAGGGATGCAGCAAAGAAACAAGGAGAGCAGAAGGTGGCGGTGAACACAAAAGCAGCAGACAGAGGAGGGGAGCCAGATCTGTACAAGGGCTGGGCAGGCTTTGCAGCTGGAGAAGGTTGTCGACAGTGGTGGAGAATCAAGTTGTCTTGCATAGAGGAAAGGTGAATGGTGGACCAGATGCCATGAAAGTATGGGGTAGACACCAAGGGAGCACAAACCTCAAAGCACCATTCTCAGGTTGGACCAAAAATAGCAGCTCCTTCCTTACAAGTGCAGATGAGAAGAATACCAGTAAAAAGATGCCAGTTAGTAAGAATGTCAGGAAGGATGGGGCAGAATGTTTGGAGAATGATGTATTTTGTCTCTTTGCCTCACAATGAAATGTTTTGAAAGCTGATTTAAAACAAATCCTGAGTGTTTTTAACAATGGGGGTGACCTTTCAATATTTTTTTCATATAATCACAGAACGGTTTGGGTTGGGAGGGACCTTAAAGACCATCTAGTTCCAAACCCCTGCCATGGGCAGGGACACCCTCTGCTGGACCAGGTTGCCCAAAGCCCCATCCAACCTGGCCTTGAACACTTCCAGGGACGGGGCACCCACAGCTTCTCTGGGCAACCTCTTTCAGTGCCTCACCACCCTTGTAGAGAAGAATTTCTTAATGAGGTTCGCACAGGCCCACCTCTCAATCCTGTCAAGGACCCTCTGGATGGCATACCTTGCCTCCAGCATGTCGACCGCACCACGCAGCTCGGTGTCGTCAGCAAACTTGCTGACCATGCACTCAATCCCACTGTCCATGTCACTGACAAAGATGTTAAGCAGCACCAGTCCCAATACCAACCCCTGAGGAACGCCACTCCTCACTGATCTCCACTTGGACATCGAGCCAATGACCATAACTCTTTGAGTGCGATCATCCAGCCAGTTCCTTATCCACGAAGTGGTCCATCCATCAAATCCATGTCTCTCTAATTTAGAGACAGGGATGTGCAGGACAGTATCAAATGCTTTGCACAAGTCCCAGGAGGTGGTATCAGTTGCTCCTCCCTTAACTGCCAGCGCTGTAACCCCATCATAGAAGGCCATCAAATTTGTTAGGCACGATTTGCCCTTGGTGAAGTCATGTTGGCTGTCAGTGATAACCTCCTTAATTTCCATGTGCCTGAGCATAGTTTCCAGGAGGATCTGCTCCATGATCTTGCCAGGCACCGAGGTGAGACTGTCCGGCCTGTAGTTCCCTGGGTCTTTCTTTTTTTTCCCTTTTTAAAAATGGGCATTATGTTTCCCTTTTTCCAGTCAGTGGGAACTTCACTCGACTGTCATGACTTCTCACATATGATGGACAATGGCTTTTGGACAGGGTGAAATGTGTGATATATATTGATAATGGCCCACAGGAAAGAGGCATCCAAGACCCAAAAGATTGGCTGTGCCAGGCATATTTTTATCAATGGGTTATTTGAGTATTTACATTTTCAGGGAAGAATTTTCTTTGTTTGCTCTGCACACCAGGGACTTCTTGGCCAGTCTAAACAGTAAAGGTTTCTAATGTAAATAATTGCTCTGCTGCCTTGTGTCATGTGTGAGGATTAGAGGTGGGAAGTCCTTCAAAGAAGAGGAGGGAAGAGGGTGCACTGGAGGAGAAAAGACAAGCCTGAAAAATGACAACAGAGCTAGGCACAACTTTTCATCTCCATCACCCTCCTTGTTACCAAAAGCTGGTCTCACGTATGCCTGCACACACCCTCAGGTGGGACACCAGGATTTTAGCATTTTAGGTCAGTTGGCTAGTTTTGGTAAGATGTGTAGTAGCCTAGGAGGGAGGAGAAGGCTGGCTCAGAGCATACTTCCCTGGCATTATGCAGCAGATACCACCTGGCAGCAGTTGGTAGCTGTGTGCTGCTCCTGGTTTTCCTTCTTTTTTTAAGCTGCTCGTGGAAACCAGCTATGGTTTGAAACCAACCACTTTCAAACATCAGCCTTCAGGCTCAACTATCTATGGCTTTGTGACTCTGGTTTCTCTCTCATGATCATTGTTGCAGGGCTAAGAACGCTTTTAAAAGTTGTGATTCAGAAACTGTGCCTATAGCGCGTATAATGAAATCACGTTGAGATTGACCATCTCACTGTAAATATGGGGCTTTTTTGCCAGGAGCTGGGACCTTTCTGCGCTCCTACGCTTGCAGGTCTGGAGATGTCAGTGACGCTCTGGAAGCTTACTGGAAAATCTGCATGGGCTTCTGTTGAAGAGGCTTCAGAGGAATGAGAGATCTTAGTGACTTAATTTGGTGAACAGCTAATGAATGTCATGAAACAAGCTGAGGGTTGGAAGATCACACATCAGTTCCCATTTCTGATGTAAGTTGCAAATAATCATATGCAAAGTAATGATGCATTACTGAAAAAAAAAAAAACCACCACTGCCACCCAAACCTGAAATTTCTAGGGCAAAGTCTTCTTGAAGTGTGACAGGGGGAGATGATGCTCATTTATCTCTGTATGTATATACAAAGAGCTGAAATGGGTTTATTGCTCTAAAAGCCCGGATGACAAAGAGTATGTGCAGCCTTCCTCCAGCTTTGATCCTCCTGCGGCCCTGCAGGCCGGGGCAGTGTGGACCTCCTGAAGCGGTGGCCGGCCTTGAGCTGCCAGCTGGAGGCGGGTAGGCTGCAGGCTCGGCCCCGCTTGCTGGAGGGTTTCTGGTGTGACCTTCGCCGGCCGCTCCGGGAGGATGTTGCGGACACTTTATGCAGGGATGGAAGCCCCCGAAGGCATGCCGCCCTTCCTCTGCCCCGGGACGGTAGGGCAACCTCCCTTCCCCCAGGGTCTCCTCGAGTCCGGGCCGCTCTCAGCAACCCCGGACCGAGGCGAAGGGTGAGGACCCCGCCAGGGTCGGGTGCGGCTCCGGGAGGGAGAGGGCCCCCGCCAAGGCCTTCGCCCCCACCCGCGCGGGGTGTAAGGGGGCACCCAGAGAGAGGTGGCGAGCGGCCGCCATCTCAAGGCAGGCCGCGCCCCCCGCCACACGGGGGCGGTGGCTCCCGGTCCCCTCCCGTCCCGTTCCGCCGGCGCCCCCCGGGGCCGTCCGGGGGCGGGGCCGGCGGCTGGGCCCTGCCCCTCCTGCCGCAGCCGCTGCACTGGCCGTGCAGCCTGAGGCAGCGGGCAGGGCGCGGAGTCGGGCTGCCGCCGCCGCGAAGGGGTGAGCCGCTGCCGCGGCACGGGGCGGAGCCGACACCGGGGCATCCTCCCTCCCTCCCTCCCTCCCGCTCGCTCGCCCTCCCCGTTCGCCGCGCCGGCCGGCATCGCCGCGGCGGGTGCTGCCAGCGCCGGGTGCTGCCAGCGCCGGGAGGGAGCGGCGGAGCCCCGCCGCGGCGTGCGCGAAGATGCTGTCCTACAGCGTGCTGGACGCCAACGTGGTGGACGTGGAGAAGCGGAGGAACCCCTCGAAGCACTACGTGAGTGGCGGTGGAGCCCGGCCGAGCCCTCAGTCCGCTGCCGGGTGGGCTGCTTGCCCGCGGGGGGCGGCGCACGTGTGCGGGCGGCGGGACGGGACGGGGCCCGGAGCGGTGCCCGAAGCGCGCCCCGCCGGAGCCGGCGGCGCTGCCTCGGGGAGCCGTCCCCCGGCTGACCTTGGGCAAGGCACCCGCCCCCGGGCAGCCCTGGCTGCCGGCGCGCCCTCCCCGTTTGCCCTGAGGGACGCAGGTGAGGAGCCCGCGAGGCTGCGGGCGGCCGGGGGCACCGCGGACCCGCTCGGCGTACGGAAAGGTAGCTTGCAATGGAAACGCAGCTCTTCTTTCTCACCCTTTCTCATCCCTTTTTTCTACTGGCTTTTTTTTAATGTTATCATTTTGAAGTTTCCTTCCCTTCCAAAGGTGGATCTTCCTTTCTTTCCCGGCAAGATCCAGGACAGGATGGGACGGATCTCTCGGCTCCTCGGTTTGTTTCCATACTGACCGTGGCACTACAGAGTACCCAGTGGGGAGCTCAGCAAGCCTCTGCTGCTTGTAGGGTCAGTGAGCCAGAGGTGCTGAATGCATCTTTACTAGTTTTCTCCCCTAAGTTACATTATGACTTTTTTTGAGGGGGTAGCTGGTTTGCGTGGTTATCAAGGCAGACTCAGCAGTTGGGATCTCTTTCATCTCTCTTTTGCCTTCCTCCTTTCACACCTTACTGCCAAAAGAGCAGCATCAGAGGAGATTTTTAACAGCCTTCCCAGACTTCAGTATTGCAGGGTGTTATGTAGAAGCGTCTTTGCCTGCAGGAGTTTGCAGCATACAGTGGAGTAGCTTTTGCCCATCCACATAAGTAGAAAAGACATCTTTTCGTCCCTCTCTGGCTGTTTCTGGCTTTTAGTTGCAACAAATCCTTTAACTCTTTCCTCAGAATACAACCTGTATTTTAATACACAAGAGGTTGATTTTGTATATAGAGAAGGTAAATCATCCAGCTTTGGTAAGGAAAAGCCTGAGGGGGTGTTGTGTCTGGTGTGAAATCACTCTGAGTATACTGTGTTTCCTGGCACTGCATGTCTGCTGGATTTCTTCAGAGCTGGTCAACATTTGAATGGGTTGCCTGAAACGTAAGGCCAAGGGTTGGACATGAACCTTTGTGATAGTATTTCATATTGACGAGCTTTTTTCTCTAAGGCTTAAACCATAACCCAGCTTAAAGCTAGAGGGCACTATGTTGCTGAGAGATGCTGATTTGTAGATGTAAAGCTGAAGCTCTCATCTACTATGGTATTAAGCATCTTGTGCCCAATTTATAGGAGTGGAAGTTTTAGGTCTCGTGTCCTCTCAGGTTGCCAGTTGGACCTGTGTATTCAGTCTATTAGTCATTCACAGCTTCCAGGCGGGAAAGGCTTCTTTAGCTTTTGCAAGCTGCTGCTGTGAATTGTGGCTGACACAGCTGCAGGCTGTTACATCACCTGAAAGGTGGCGGCAATTCAGCATCAGAGAAGTACATCTGCCACATACAAAGATATACAAAAGATCTACCTTCCTGATTGCCAAGAGAAATTGACATTGTTAATTTCTTATTTGTTAGAAAATAACCAGAAAACAAGGATTTAAATCCTGTATTTAGTTTTGAAAGAAAATATTTCCTGTGTTTTCCTGCAGAAACATACATCTGTATTTCCTTGATGATCATTGCCATTGCATTTTAATAATAGTAACCTAAACTGTTCCAAGAAGTTCTCTTTAATGCTTCTAGTGGTAAATCTATTTCTTCCCCTTCGTCCTTCTCTCCATACACCTTTTCTAATATTGTCCTCTGCACAACAGTTCCATGTCCCTGTGTGTCCAGTTTTTGGCCAAAAAAAAAAATCACAAACTAAATGGTTTGTTGGGTGACTAATGTTGTGTCTGCCTTTTGTCCACTTAATCTCTGCCTGTACAGTATTCAGCATAATAGGGTCTTGGTTCACAAACAAGCATTGGAGTAATTCAGTTAACAATAGTAGCCACCCATTTTAGCCCACAGGTCCAAAAGTCTTGGACTCTTCTTCATTTCCTAAATTGCAGTTTGCTGCAGATGCATGTGCTGCAGCCTTTCATCTGGCTTTGGCTGGAGTGAACCCACACTGTCAAAGAATTTAATTCCCTGGGTCTGATCCATTGATCGCTTGTTAGTTTGGTTCTGTGCTCTTTTTTTCAACATGAAACAACTATTTTCTTCTGAAATGAATATAAACGTGACTTGGGATTTAGCTTTCTCCGTTGCTTGTGAATAGTTTAGAGAGTACAAAGCTTGGTGCTCTCTGCCTTACGTGGCTCTGTAATATTAAAAAGCCTTTCTACCTCTAACATCCCTAAACACCTTCAGACCATGCCTTAAGGCCATATGACATGTACCTTGGCATCGTATTAATGATGTGTTTCTCTGGTGGATGGTGACACAGGTATTGCAGGCATTTTAACGTGTATCCTTTTCCTTTTAATTGTGATTTTTCAGGGCCACGGTGGAGCCTGGAGAGATGAAGGCAAGTCTTAGGCATTGTGGGCATGTGGAGAGGGCTAAATGTGAGTAGCACATAAGCCCTCGCACTGCTTGGCCTAGATGCTAGGAATCATTCCCTGGAGCTGATGTCTTTCATGATATGAGCATAGCTTTTGTGGCCCTGACTCAACAAAGTACAAGAAAGAACGCAGCTTTGCATATCCTCCTATGATCCCTATGTGTGAAACGTCTGAAGAGATTAATACCTCACTGGAAGATTTGTAGGGCTCTGCACTTGGGAAGAGATTAAAATCTTGGATCCAGTGCTATTTGATAGGAACCCAGCCAGCTCTGTCCTCCCCTTGGAAATCGCTACTAGGGAAGGAATCTGCAGTGCATCCTTATCAGCCACTGGGCAGTGCAACACCACCCAGTTGACTGGGGGCCCTGGGTGGCAGCATGTGAAAGGATAAATAAAAGGTTGAATCAATAATCACATGCCCCTTGTATGTTATATCCCTGATAAAAGCTAAAGCTGCTCTTACAGCTTCTGACTTTCCAAATTAATTTCCTATTCTTTCTCGATACTGATGGTCTTTTAAAAATTGATCTGCGCTTGATAATACTTCAAAAATGTTAAATCTCCTTGCTTTCCCCCTTCCCTTTTCTTTTCAAAAGAACAACATCAGGAAGGTCAAGTCTGGGTTTGTTGGAAACACCCTTGATGCAACAGGGGTCACACATTGGCTGAGCAGTGCTGTGGTGAGGCTGGGTGGATTAGGACATTGCAGTTAATGGTTGAAGGTGTCAGTTAATCATTCTGAAGAGAAAAAGCTGGTAACAAAATCCAAATCCCTTTTCTGGCCCCTGCTAAGTTTTAAACAGTCTGAAAGTCTCAGTTGTTGAAGTTTAATCTGTTTATGGGGTAGCTTCTCTGGCTTTTAGTCTGAAATTGCGATTGAATTAAACATGAAATGATCCCAAACCAGAAATGCATTCTCTATTTAAAAAGACCCACTGTTGATGCTTACCTGTTTTAACCATCCATCGAGGAGCTTAAACAAGACATCCTCCCCTCTCCCTGTTTCCGGGTTATCTTTAGGCAGATAGCTTACCCAAATGTCTGACTCCTTGAGAAGCCCTGCAGGGAGCCTCTGCCTACCAGATGTGCTTGATCCTGCTCTCAGAGAGGAGAGAGGAGATTAGCACCTTCACCTGTTCACAGCTTTGCAGGACCTGGGTGATGGCAAACATTCATTAGAAGCCAAATGAATGGGATCCCCCACCCCCCTCCCTTACTACTTGCTCTTCCGCAGACGACTGATTAGTTACTGATGTGCATTGTCTCACTAGACCTTTATATGCTTGAGGTAATTTCTGAGGTCTCTAAGTGTGCCTGTGTTATCCCAAGGACAGGGATAGATACATCAGTAGAGATTTCCTCTCCCAGCAGTACTCTACTCCTGTTGCAGTTGGTCTTTGTGTGTTTTTCAGCTTTGTACAGCTTGGAGGGAAGGTAAAATGTTTTTGCTTTACAAGTGGCTGCCCTGTCTCTTTCCATTTAGTGTGAGGTGCATTACTGATTTTAGTCATCTGAGATGAAATCTGCATAATGTCCTGATTCCTCCTTGGGGTAATTATGTCTTAATGCCATCTCTGAATGTGTCAAGATTGCTCTTGTAGGAACCTCTCTGTTGCATGGATGTGGTTGCTAACCTCTTCAGAGCACTGGCATTGCTGATTTGTAAGGGATTGAGTCCTGCTGGGTTGGGTTTCAGCACTGCTCCCAGGGGACTGTGAGTGTGCTTGTCACAAGTGACCTGTTATAAAAAGTCAGCATGCTTTGAAGAAAATACTTGTACTGCTAGGGTCAAGCTCTCTTCCTTGTGTCTTAGCTGCTCCTGCTTACTCAAGAGCAACTCAGATGCGATCAGGCATCTTCATGGCTTTATTTCTCTTTGTTGCAAGCTGCTGGTTATACAAAGGCTGGCTCTGATGAGGAGGGTCTGGACGTGTCATGGGTATAGTGGCAAGGATCTTTGTTCCTGTGTTGGTCCCTCATTGCTACCATAGGAGAAGCAGCTGGATTTCCCCTGCTTGGGTCATCAGTGTGGCCCTGCCTGCAGGTCTGCATTGAGGTGCTCCATGTGCCACTCGTGCTAGGAGTACCAGCAGCTCATGGGTAAGAAAGGCTCAGCCTGGCTTTTTTTTTTTTTTTTTTGACCCTTTTAATTAGCAGATCTGGAGATTGTGAGCCAGATGTCATCCAGAGCAAACAGGATGTGAAATACCTGGAGCTCACGTGGCTGGTGGCCTGCAGGTAGAGCGCAGTGAGCCACTTGATGTGAATCAGAAGGCAGTCAGTGTTAGATGAGTAGATGGAGTACCTATTTAGGACTTAGGATCCATTTTCTGCTCTCCCCATCAAGACACTCCATGTGGCCATACTTCCAGGGGTCATGATGCAGCTTGACTCACTGGTCTGAATTATTATTATTACTATTATATTTGCCTGGGGTGCCAGGAGAGAGCCAGAAAATTAGCAGGTAGCTCCGTGACTTCATCTTTCCTCAGAACTGAACTTCCATGCATTGGCAAGGGCTATGTCAAAGGTGGCTGTGATCCCCTGTGTGCAGAGTAGAGGAGAGCTCAGGAGAAAGCAAACTGGGGTAAAACATTGTCTCTTCTGTGCAGTGGCTTTCTCTGCAAGTAGACCACCACCCTGCTGGGGTAAACGTATGTCTGTTAAGGATCATTTCCACTGTTCTGCCTGTTGTAGTTGCAGATCTTACGATTTTTGCAGGCTACAAAATTTTGATTGTTTTCTAGTGTCTGATGAAACGTGACAGGAAGTAGTCAGTATTTCCAGATATTTTAGAAATACCTAGAAATATTTAAAGCTGTGGATAGACAGTTCTCTGCAGGTTGGTTCAACCAAATGGCCAGAGGAGCAGGGATAGCAGGAGAGAGAGATCAAACCTTGCTGGTCCAAAGCTGTATGTACCCACTAGTGCTCAGAGGGCTTCTCTCTTCCTTATTACTGCAACTAGTTGTTGATGGAAGTGAAATTCTTCCGTAACAGCAGAGGGTTTAGTTTCCATGTCCTGTTGTTTTTTTTTACTTCTTAGGCACCATTGTTTTATGAGGCCAATGTAATGTACAGGTTTTTCTTATTCACTGCCTTGAAAGATTCACTAATTTCCTTTTCTCAGCATCCTCTTAGCCTTCACGTGCCATACCTGTGTGTAATTGTCTTTCTTGGAGGTCTTTTCTATATTACCTTATCTTACAAAGTGCCCACATGAGGCACAGTCCTTTGAGCTTGTTCAGAGGAGGATGGCTCAGATGCTTTTGTCATCTACCTGCTTTTCATCATGCACTGTCTGGCAGTTATTGCCTCTATAATTCAAGGCTTCTTCAGCATGCAGTAGGGTAGCCCAGCAGATCAAGGAGCACTCACAGTCCCTTCTTCCAGCAGAGCTGTCTGTTGGTAACATTCAGCCAAGAGACGGTAGTATCTAAATTCAGCAGTTTGCAAAGTAAATGGCTGTCCCCAGCCTTAGGAATAGATTAAAAACCAATAGAGAGACAAGGTAATTGTCCTAATTTGTTGTGGTCAGGGCAGAATGAAATAACACAGGAGGCGGTAAATCCCAACAGGCTGCCTGTCCTGGCTGTCCTGTGGTTGAGCCTGCAGCATCCTGGGCGGGCAGCCAAAGGGAAGCTCAGAGAAAAAGCTTTTAGCAAGCCCATGAGCTGGGGGCAAGAGCTCCAAAAGCCTCCAAGTTACATTTTAGAAGTGACTGAGATGCCACTACTGGCTTTCACTGGGACTTGTTTACCAGGGAGATGTTGACCTAAGAGACAGCACAAATGCTTTCAGCTGCTGCAAGCTGCAGGTGACCTCTGGCTTCATGAGAGAGACCTCTGAGTAGTGCATTGATGGGTGCTGCACCCCACTTGTGCAACACAGCTTGATGGGTTATAGTCAAAATTATGCCAGCTCGCTGCTTTGAGCTAAGAGAGAGAGGAATGGAGAGACCAAATCATGCCCTTTTCCCAGAAGGGGTGACTGGAGAGATGAACAGGCATCCTAAGGAAGCAAGTAGTGGTATAGGAAATGGAGCCCAGACTTCCTGCATCCCAGAGCAGCCCATCTGTTCCTCCCACATGCTCACCCAGCCCTCAGAGAGATGGGCAGCTCAAAGGTATTGCCCTCCTCCCATCCCTACAAGATAGGGTGTATGCCAGTATCCTCACTGGGAAGATGAGGCAAGGAGAGGTTAAGTGGTTGGCCCAAGGCCACCCATGAAGCGTATGGCAGCTTTTTCTATTCTTTTTTTTTGGCTTCCAAAGCAGTCTTGAATTTATCTAATAAAAGTACACAGCCTGAAAAAATACTACCCTCATATTCTGTCATTGTCTTCCTCAAAACCCATTTCCCATTTTATATGGATTAAACAGGAAGAGGGATTCAATGTGACCCTACCTGAGGCAGGAGGTGACGTACATGCACTCTAATTTAGTCATTTGGGAGGAAACAGCTGGACCTTCTAATGTGAGATTTTTTTAATCTTCCTTTTTCATGCTGTGTCCTCTTAATCCATGCTGGCTCGCGCGGAGGGAACTGATCCCCAGTAACCACAGAGAAGAGCAGGATCATTAGAAGGGGCTGTCAGCGCCGTATGTTGTTTGGTATTGTGAAGCTGAATGCTTTCTTGTAGCTAGAGCTGACACCTTCTCGCCTGGAGCGTGCTGTGTAAATATTGTATGAAGAAGGCAGAGAGCTGCACAGTAGCATACTGTTTGGAATTGGTGGTGTCTGCTGCTTAATCAGGTAGTGTCAAACCAAATACAGTCGAGTCAACGGAAAAAAACCTCCTAGTAGCTTCCCTAGGCCTTGGCTCACACCTTTAAAGAGAGGCTTTATTGAAAGTTTTAAGGAGAACCTTGTAATTACTATGGTTTTTAATGTAGTAGATCTCCCTTTGTCTTTACTATAAAAACAAAATATATTCTCCAGGATCTCTTTGTTATCCTCTTCTAGGCAGGGACATCACCACATTGGGGACTGGGGGCGCACAAGAGAACTAGGTGAATTTCTTTGCCTGAAAGGATTTTAGAGTGGAAAATCTCACAACCTAGTTAGAACTTTCTCACTTTAGCTTGCTCACTTTTTGCACCACCTTCTAGGTGAATATATAATAATAATCTAGTCAGTCTTTCAAATGTGCATTCACTAAATGCCAGTAATACAGTATACTTATTGTATGTATTTATAAATATGGGGGGTTTTGGAATGCATAAGAGCCTTTATTACAAAGCAAGGATGCTTTTGCACTAAAACTTGTGCAGACAGACCTGAAAGATGGTCTCTGTGCTGGGCTATTAAGACAAGTGATGACACACAGATACAGGCAGGTGGGGGCAGTGAGACAACATCAACTAGCTAAGCAGGTAATCCTCTCAACATAAGAGTAACCCAAGCTACTGTCTGGCATCATTTAGTCATCATTGCAAAGAACGGGCATGAAGAAGGATAACATAACGCTTTAAATTGCCCTGGGATGAAGGTAGACCAGAGATATATTCTATTCATTGTAGTACCTGTAAGTGCTTGAACGTGGTGGTGTCAACTGGTGCTCTCATGCTTAGGGTGGCCGTTGTGACAGTCATAAAGATTCTTCTCTTGATTTTATTAAGCATTGACTTTGGCAAAGCTACTCTTTATTCCAGTTTTTGGAAGAGGAACTCAATGTGTAGGTAATGAACCAAGGCCTTAGACTGGGAGCATTCTGCTTCTGTGGGCAGAATATATCCCCAAATCTGTCTTCATCACATATTGCACTACTACGCTGCAGTGTATTCTTAATTGGTCTTAATAGTCCTGACTGCTCTAGCCCATGATCTGGGTGTACCATGGCTCCACAATAAGGCTGTAATGCTGGATAGTAACATTCATTATTATAATGCAACTTCTTTAGTTTGTGATGGTTGACTCGTTGGATGGAATAAAATATTCATAGGCTTTAAGTGTCCATAAATATGTGTGTGATCCCATATGTATTGTGTTTGAAACCTAACTAGCAATAATTATGTTTTGATATGTTGCTGGCACTGTTTCTCTGACCAATAGGGTGTGTTTTATTTTTCCTATAAACCATGCTAACTAAATGCAGTGATGCACTAGGCTGCTATGCTCTCAGCAGTCAGTAGCATGATTTTTATAGGCTTGATGCAAACTTGTTCGCAAGGAAAACATCCCTATCTGCTTTCATCAGGAGAAACATGCCAAACCACTGCTAACCATAGCTGTGTTTAAAGAAGAACTCCACACTGCCATTCTGTCTCCTTTACAGAAGTCTTCCATAGCTGCCCCTGAAATACTGGAAACATGGTTTTCCACTGTCCAGGACATTCCTATAAGTGCAGACTTTAATGTATAAAGTTCACAAATCATCCAGAAAGGTTTGAACTAATGTCCAGTGTGATACACTCAAGACATTGTGCAGTGTTGTAGAAGAGCTTGCATGTCCTCTTTACTGGTGGTATGGCCTTGGATTGTTTGTTTAACCGCTCTGGATCTCAGTGTGCTCTGCTGCAAAGCTAACAGGATTTACGTACCTTTTATTGAGTGAAAAGATGTGTGTATTACCTAAGGGCTGACTGCTAGCACAGGCTTTGCAACCCCTGAGTTTGGGTCCTATTCCTCTACCATCAAGTACACCCCTGGGAGCAGCGATTGCAGAATGGCAAGGTCGTGTCGTTATCCGGAAATGGGAATCAGACTGTTGCTTCCCTAACAGCATTCAGCAGACAACAGTAATGAATGGGATGATATAAAAGCTACGTTCCCCTCTGAGGAAATGTACGTTTAGGATGCCAGCCATGCTTGCTGGCTGTAAACCTCTTCCTCTAGGGCATTCCTTCCCATCTTGGAGTCCCAGGGTCTGTGGAGGTATTCAACGTGAAGCATGGAGTATGGTCTTTCTTGTAGCAAGGCCGTGGCTGTAGGCTACTAGCTGCTGCTGTCAGATATCTCTGGTGTCTCTGTATTCCCTGTCAGGAAAGCTCACTGTCGGAGGCGAAATCTTCTTGCCAGGCTTTTGTGCACCCTCGGGGGGTTGATGCAACAGAGAGCATCTGAATTACCATTTTCTCTGTGAAGATGAGATTTCTAATTGCCCCCTTGGCATGCCCAGAGATTTTCCTACTCTGGCTCAAGCTGTTCTGTTATTGTTTATAAGTTAACCCACACATGTATTTTTTGTGGGTAGGTTATTCCTGATTTTCCCCTGTGCAGCAGGTGCAAGCTGACACTAGACCCTTGTGACTCCAAGCAAAATACTCTGAAAATCAGTTTAAAATGTTTTTTCCATTCCCCTGCCCTGCTAGTGCTTTGCTGCACTGTCTCTAAGCTCAGTATATTTCCTTTGCCTGAAAATTTGGCACTCTGACACCTGCTTCATCTCGAGTAGCCTGAACTGAGGGACAGTTATTTGTGGGATAGATTCTACAAGAGGCAGCAGAGCTCCTGGTCTTCAGCAGAAGCAGGGCAGCTGGCACAGCCCCTGCTAGCGTGGAAGTGGGAAGCTTGCAGTTTCCCAGGGCTGTCACTCCAGCAACTTTTACCAGTATTAAAACCACTTAGAATTTAAAAACAAACAAATAAGGATATGTGAAGTATTTTCCTGGAAGAAAGCCACGGAGAGCAGATTAAGTGCATCTCCCTCCTCCCATCTCCCAAGCATGTCACAGGAAGAAAGACTGGAGTTCAGCATTTTCCTAAGTGGGATTAAAACAGGCTCTGGAGCTGGCTTCTGGGATGGGACAGAGGAAAGCCAGGAGTAGGAGGAAAGCTCTGTGCATACGTGTGTGTGTTTTATGTATCAGGTGAAACTGTCAGAATCCCTGAACCAGCATTGTGGTAATATCCCTTTATTAACAAAGGGCTGCTTATTTTCTGTTAATAATAAGATATTAGAGCTGTTGGCTGAAGTAGAGAATAAAAAGTGACTGATTCTAGAGGAACTTCCATGCTGGTTTTCCACGTACCAAGGGGTAACAGTCCTGTATCTTCTGCATTTTACAAACCTTGGACGTCCTTAACAAGTTCTTTCTCTTCCCTGAATCCAGGCAAGTTTTCCCTCAAATGCTTCAGCAGAAGGTGTCTTACAAAGACAACACAGGATGCTTTACTCAAAATCAATCTAGTGCAGTAGCCAGCCTCTGAAATACTCTCACTTGAGGCATACAGAGGAGTCTTCTGGCTGTTACTGCTCAAGAGATTTTCTGTTTAATCTTTTGCTGCTGTATTTGTGATTGTAACAGTCTGTGTCAAAACTCTGAACTGTTTTGGGGAAGCAGCTTTCCACCTGTTTCTGAGCTGGGCAGCTGTAACTTGCATTTCTTCCTTTAATACAGACATACCTGATTTGTAAAGATAAGTATAAATATTTCAGTTTAAAAATATTTTAAATGAATTTGTCATGGCTAACAACTCTGGGAGAGTGCAGTAGTCATGATCTGGGCAGGAGAGTCCGTCAGTCTGTCTTTAAACCTCCATCTGTCCTCTTGGCGTAAGGACCAGTGGCTTTTTGTACAGCGGTGGCAATTTGGTAGTGGTGCCGGAGAGCGATGGTGTGTACTGGTGTGCAAGAGGCACCACCATCTTGGAGGAGTCTCCTTTTTCTGAAAGAACTGAGGCTCCGGCCCAAGTGAGCAGGATCTGAGGATGTACAGCCTGGGGATGGGAGCAAGGCATTGGTGCTCAGACCGTTGGCGCTCAGACCGTTGGCATCACCGCTGAAGGTGTTGGTTGAATTGCTTGGCTGTGGCAGTGTTGGGTCTTCTACTGGTCCTTCCAGCTGTGAGTAACACTGTATATCTGTGTGCCCTGTTGTTGGCCAGGATGAACATTGGGATTGCTGTTTTACATAATTCTTCTCTTGTATTTGTGGTAGGAATTAGAGTTTTGATGTGACACTTTGTGTGTGCATGTGTTTTGCTTCTGTTTTAACTTCTGTGCTGCTCTGTGTTTAAGCAAGAAGAGGGCATGGTTAAGGAAATGGAATGGAAAGCAGAGGTTTGCAAAGGTCGCATTGGAGCTGATTTCACAGTCCTGGCCAGACCCTCAGAATACTCTTTTATTCTTTCATTTTTCCCCCTTCTTCTGAAAAGCTATAATCTTGCCCACAGCATGGGGTTATTTCCCATTGTCCTAATTCTGGAGTTCTAGGTGACCTTCCAAGTATGGTAGGGCTGGACTGAAGAATATCTTGTGGACAAGCACCAGTGCCTTCCATTAGGTTTTGAGGGTCTGTAGAAGGACTGAGAGTATAGCACTGATGTGCTTACTGCAGCCTTTGTGCCTGAGGAGAGGTGACAGAGAGCTTTCCCTGTGTGCTGAGGGCTTTGTGGGGCTCTGCTCACCACATTATCATATAGTGTTGCTAAGCCATCAGGGCTGTAGCTTATCTGGTGAGTAGAGCAAGACTGTTCTCTACCAGGTGTTTGCATTTATGGGAGTCCAGGTGTCCTTGTGTTGGGATCTTGTTGGTGAGGAGCTGAAACCTCTTGGCCATTGTCTTGCTGCATGTGAGAGGTGTTGGCTTGGTTATGATGACGACCTTAACTTGGACCAAGTCGAGGGTGCAACTGGCACGTGATTTGGATCGCAGGGGACTTGAAAACATCCTAAGGAGTCAAATGAGGAAATGATGTATGCGGTTTCTGTTTGTAGAAAGGTAGAGACTGTAGTTAGTACTAACACAGGACTGACAGTCCAAACCTGATTGAATATGCATTTTATCTGCCAGCACCACATCCTGCCTGGTCCTTTATCAATCTTCTGCATCTGGTTAATGTGAGCTGTAGCAGTTCTGAGTCAAACCCCTATTGCCGAAAGGCCAACGTGTTGTCTTTACTGCATGTCATGACAGAAAGGGTTAAACAGAAGGTGATGGTGGCTAATAGCTTGCTTTAGGCAGTAATGCAGCAGTGAATGCTGAAATGACATGGGAACGCTCTTTAGCTGACGTCCTTGTGAGCCTCTTGGTGACATCAAACTCCTGGACCTTTTCCAGCTGAGTTTGGCCTTGCCCCAGTGACAATAGATGTTAATCTGTTGGCTTGTCAAAAAACTGTGTTAGTGGTTTTTTTACAGACCCATTTCCAACCCTCATATTTCCCCGCTAGTAAACAGCATTATGTCATTGTTTTACTAGGAGCCAAGCACGAAAGCCAACTTTACAGTGCTGTCGTCAGCAAAGGTCCATTCACTTTGGGTCTTTATCTGAGTTCCCAGGCTCTTTCTTCCCACTGTTGCCTGTGTTCTGGTCTCTGTGTCCGTCAAAAGCCTACAGATGCTTTATGGGAAACATGTAGGGTCTAGCAGTTGCGGCTAACACTTTCCAACCTATTTGTCTTAGATGTCCTGTATCTGTTTAGCAAAGATGTCTTGGTTTGTAAAGCTTCATCTTAAGGTGACTTTAGCCAAGACAAACTCTTGGATTCATGAGTTCCTGCATGCAAAACAAGGTAAAGGGATTTGCAGCCCAGCCTTGTTCCTAATTGATAAAATAATAGTCAAGTCATAGCCAGGGGCAATACCCCGCCCATGCTAGCTCCTGTTTGTTTCAAAACACAATAGCTGAGTTCCTATTAAAAAAAACTAGTTGTCAAATTGCTAACGTTATAAACTAACTTCCTTAGCTTTCAGACACAACACTCACCACAGATGAAATAAAGCCATTTATAACATTCTTGTAACTATTGTTCCTTGTTTTGCTTCTAGACTTATTTCCAGCTGTCTGTGTGAAGGATATGAAAGTAAAGATTTATAAAGTTACCTTCAGTGGATGGGAGCTAATCTGCTTAAAACAAACAAACCTCCCATCCCTAATCTCTAGATGGTCTTTCTGAGTCTGGCAACAGTCCAATTCTTCTCATACTAAGACCTGTCTGAAATGATATCCCAAATCAGCTGAAGTAGTCTAAAAGCAGAGGAAAGAGGAGAGATGCTCATTTGAATGCAGATCCTGAGTTGTTCTGCTACAGGTACAGATAGATGATGGAGAGGAATGGGTTCAGCCTTTTGGCAGTGGTGCAGGAATGACAACATTCTTGGGTACGAGGTGGAATAAAATTAAATGTTTTTCTCCACTGTGTAATTAAGCTGTGCAACACCTTGCTGAAAAGTGATATGAAGCATGAAAGTACAAGTGGTTCAAAAAATTAATTGGCAAATTTCTGGGGACAAGACTGACTGCTACTAAACACTGCAGTCAAGGCAAGTGATTGGGTCAGAAAGTCTGTAATCTACCGATTGCTAAAGACTAAGCACACTGTGTTCTCTATGTTGCTATTAAGCATTTACCAACCAGCTTCATTAAAAACAGTGCGCTGAGCTTTGATGGAACTTGATTTTGGCTCAGCCTGGGTCTTCTGATGGTCTCCCACAACTCCCTTAACAGTATGGCACTAGCTCAGGCTTCTGAGGCTTGTGGCATATTGCTAATATTAGTGAGAGCTGTTGAGTCTTGACCAGATGAAGTTAGGAAGCACAGTGCATGCCGTGAGGAAGTGAGCCTCCTGTCATCACTTCCAGCTCCCTCCTCTGCTCTGTATGCTTTTTTTTTTTTTTTTGATCCCATCACGTATTTATGGGTTAGTGTCATGCACCTGGGCTTTGGCAGATTGCTTTCTGCTTCTCAGCCTGAGGTCAAGTAGCAATTTATTTTTGTGGACATATCATGTGTGGTATTACTAGTAATATATTCAGGCTTTGTACTTATCTAATGCCTTTCATCCAAGGATCCCCCAATATTCTGTGCATCAGCACCTCTTCACAAGGTAGGCAGATCAGACAGGGAGAGCATTGTGTTTGCAGCAATGTATCTCCTGGCAGAAGTGCCTTCTCAGAGCTGTCACAAGACTAGCAGATAATTTGGGCTGATGGAAAAAAGTATTTGCATTTATGACTAAAAGTACTGTGAGTGGGTCGTGGGACTGTAGAACATAGACCTGGGACAGACCTAGGTCATTAATAGTGTGAAAGCATATTGCATTCCCACATATGAACCTTCAGGGTGGTTGGGTTGGCTTGATTGGAAACTTCAGACTTCTGATGGTTATTGACTTCCAGTGTACACTTTTTTTTATTCACAAGCATCTTGTTTGTTCTCGCACCAGTATTGTCCTTTTGCATAAATAGGTCTCTTCACTCTCAGTTTGGTTTGACCTCCTGTCCCACTTCTATTTTGTGGAGAGTGATGGTGTCCCTTCTTAGCCTTCATTCTGCTGAGCTGCTCTAGCCTCCTCTTGTAGAAAAGGCTACCCTCAAAGGTGCGTAGCAGACAAGTTTCTCTGCCCCACATTTCTCACAGTTGTTGCAGACTGAGTACAAGCGAGCTGCTTAGCTCAGACACTGACAATAATTTGGTCTAGGCAACTTCAGGCATATCAGGGGTTAATTTGCACTGCTGGGTACAGCCTTGTCCATGTTGGCAGGGACTGGATGCAGCCACCTGGGAATAAGTTTGACCTCAATGGGGTGATTTGCCAGATGTAGTCAGATGTGATTTGGAGACAGGCTCCTGGGTCTGTCCTGTGCCTGAGCTGTGCGCTGTGTCAGCACAAGGAGGGTGCTTGTTGGAGAGTAACTTGTGGTTCTTCCACGGTTTCATTTTCTTCCCTTCAGGGAGTTTCAGAGCTAGTCCCAAAACCTTGCAAGTGACACTCCACTTGCAAAAGCAGAGAAGAGAAAATATGGTTGATTAAGTTCCCATGTTAGCTTTAATGAGGGTAATTTTAAGCAGATGGTGTCTATTTAATGTTCTGGAAACAGAGATAAACTAGTTTTCAGCAGGTCTCGGGAGCAGAGCAGAAGAGATGAAGAGTGTTGTTTCAGCGGGCAGCAACTTGCCCAATGAGATGCTTGGCAGGGTTGATAGAGCACTTGGGTGAAGCCCTCTCGTTTGGGCAACCTCTGCTTGTCCCTCTTGGGTGAGAGGAGAGGTGGCCTGTGGTTTCTGTCTGAGCTTCAACAACAGTAAATAATTCCAGATTGATGTTGTGGAAGCATGCTGTTTTTGTGAAGGGAGAACAAGAGGGGAGCCAAACATAACAAGAGTTTCTCAGAGCTTGGGGAAGAGAGCCAGGGTCACATTTGGAGCTTGTAGTGTTGGCAGGCACAGAAATGACGTGCCACATCACACGTGTGTAAGTGGAGATAGCTGGGGTGATTATCAGCAAGCTTCTTTGTAGGTTGGTTTGTGATGCTGATGATCCGAAACTGATGCTGGGATGTTTCTGACAAACACTCACTCTTTTCAGCTTCCATATCTGCACTTTTAAAATGTTTTTGGCATTTGTCTTTGGGGTAAGGAAAAGGCCATTACAACCCCTGGGATTTCAGTCCCCATGAGTCCAAGTTGTGCGGTTATAGATCTGCTGCCATTAAAATCACCATCGCTTGAAGTTGTCCCCTTTACAAAGCTGGGTGCTGACTCTGCTCCAAAGTACTGAGTTCCTTGTCCAAAGCCATCCTTGACCCTGGCTGTTTGGCCAGCTATCCTCCTGGCTGGTGTCTCTCTATCTCCCTTTGCTGGGGAACATTTCCAGGACCTGACATGAAGATTGTTCAGTGTGTTCACTAGCATGCTCAGTGCCAGTTTTTACACATCTTGTAGGATTAATTTGTTATCAATGAACTTGGAAGGCTTTGGGATGGCCACAGCTTACTTCATCAAAGTGCTCTGAGACTTGTTTGCCCTTCAGATGCTTAAGTCCGTCTTAGAGGCTGATTTCTTTGGGAGATCCAAGAGGGGAGCAACGCAGTGCCTTATGTTTCAAGGCAGTAGTTTTCACACTGAGACTTGTGGCCTGTTTTAGAAGTGCTGGTAAAAGTAACAACTGGCAGTAGGTTTGCCTTTCTTAGGCTTAAATTTCCTGTTCAGTGAATGAAAAATGTGCAGACACCACTTCTCCACAAGTGTCAGTGAAACTACAGAAGCATCTTGGAGCATGTACGTACCCTGAAAATGTCAGCAGTAGGTAGCAGGGTGTGACATCATGAGGCACATCCTTACAAGTCTTTATTGTAATTTGCTAAAGCTAAAACCAGAAGGTTGCAAGCCATCTTTCTGGAGGGAGCAAGACATTTGTGCTGGGATAGTGATGGTTGTTCAGTGGCAGCTCCTTTGTAAAGCTTCCATGTAAAGGGTTCACGTGTAGAGAGGCTAAAAGATGTGTGGCGGGGAGGAACCAGGGCTGGCTACTAGTGAGAACACAGGGATGCTTTGTGCTTCCAGCTCACTGCTTCTCCGAGGCTCCTGAGAACCTCATACACAGCTGGTGAAACCTCTGTGCAGCCCTGCAGGGAAAGTGGTACAGATCTGTCATAGCGGTTTTTTTGCCTGCAAGATGGGTGACCTGGTACGATGTGTCTGTTGTCACTAAGCAGATGAGTGGTGAAATTAGGAAAGAGTGGCCCTGAGAAAGTGGATTTGGGGTTGGTTTGTTTTCTTGGGAGGTGGTGAGTATTTGTGTGTTGGAAACTGGACTGTTCCTGGGATATTTTGAGCTGCCCACCCTGACATCCCTTTTGCTAGTCTTGGGCAGTATCAGGTGTGACCCTGGTTATCCACCCTTGCTCTAACTGCCCAAATAGGTTATTGCTGAACACATTAAGGAGCACATCATTTTAGCTGCTAGCCTATGGGACTGGGGTCAGCACTCTTGACTGACCATCAGGAGACAAGACAAGACATCTCCTGGGCAGTTGCATGGTTGGGACCTTGCAGTGTAAAATGAGCTGTGTGAAATCAGATGCGATAACAAGCACCTGGGTCAACTGATGCCTGGCTCCCTCTCCAGCCACCCAGAGATGTTGTGCCCATGGAGGCATGGAAACAGTGTAAAGTGCTAAGGCAGGACAGCATTAATGATCACGTGCCCGAGATACTGGGCCCATTTCCTGAGGCCATGTTAACCCGCTGGCAGATGGGGATTAGCAGGAGGAGCTGGGTTGGAGGGATTGCCAACAGCTGTCACTTACTTTAGAAAAAGAGAGGCTAACATTCAGCAGTGTAACTGGCTATAAAATACTTTCTAGGCTTGTTGTTACTGTAATACTTAAAGATTATACAAAGGGGATTAAGCTCAAGAACATTTATTGCAAAACTGTTCCCTCTGCAGTCTTTGGCTCCCAGGTGATTTTTCAATAATTGGTTAGTTGAAGTTGAATAATTGGAGTGCACAGCTGAGGAAAAAACTTGATTGACTATCGCCAATTAACTCTGTTGCAGCTGGATTCCTGCTTGTGTCCATGGGGGTTTGCTGGGCAGAGGAATTGAGGTTCCTCATGCTAGAGCAGTGAGCTGTAACAGTGACTTTGACTCCACACGATCAGGACTGATCTTGCAAAGAGATGCTATTGCCAAAATTACAGGGGCTGGATTTGGTCTCCCTTTGATCTCAGTTTAAATTGCACAGGCAATTTACTGCAATTTAATAAGTAACAGTGCATGAGTAGTGGGGCGCTAACTCTGCCTGCAAACTCATAGTCTGCTTGAATCCATGGTATAGTGAACTTGCTAAACTGAGTCAAATTGTCTTGCAATGCAAATCAAGGTTTATGCAAAGTTGCCATGAATTAACTAATGCATGTAATACAGTAAATCATAGCACTTTGGTAATGTGGCTGATCAATCTGTTGCATGATTTGGTGAGCTGTCTGAAATGGCTTCAGGGATTGGGAGCTTCTGGTTGCATTTCTTCAGTGTGGTTTGGTGGTTGTTCAACATGAAATGATTCATGTGGCGAATTGAGAGTGAATCAAAGGTCTCTTTTGCAACTCCCACTGCTTCACTGGGTTTCCTTGGGAAGATCTTTCAAATCTGTGCCCTGGTTTAATTGATCTTTGTAAAGAAACATGCTAATGATGATTCTGGCCATGGAGTGCTATGGATTTGCCAGCAGAAAGAGTTTGTTATCACAACTTGAGATGCCTCCCTCTCTCAAATTACAGCTCCTAATTTGATGTATTTTGAGCATGTTTGTATTTCAACAATGAGTGATTTTATTATCCTGTGCTTATTGCTGTCCTCTTAGACTGTAAGAGCTTTCCTTCATGCTGGAAGAAGGAGGAACAGGATATAAATACTGTTATCATTACTGTTGCTGAAAATCAGCCAAATTTCCAATGCACCAAGTGTCTCTTTCAGTTTTATTTAGAGATATAGTAATTGTAACATTGGATGCCCTAAAACTCCTCTTTCTAGTGAAATATATTGTCAGCTCACTAGGAATGTATTTTTCTAATAAACATGATTTTTTAAATAGAATTCAGCTGCATGCTTAGCATTGCCCAGGTAGCACAAACTGATGCTGATAAAAATGACATGGGCTGTCCAGAGCTGGGGGAGAGATGTACGTGTAAGGGGTGAGAAACTTAAGTCGTTGGAGGAACTGTTCCACAAGATTTTGCAGAATGCACTGGCTCGGTTTCTCCCAGGCTCTCAGCTGGTCTTGCAGCTGCGATGGCTCCTTTGGCACATCCCGGCTCCTTGGCAACTCAGCTGTCAGGGGACAGCACCGAGGCAGAGAAAAGCCCCTTGCTGGCTCTGTGAGTGTTAGGGGGCTGTCCCAGCACCTAAAATTCAGTCTATTTTTATTTTTGGAAGCTGGCTGGATAGAGTTCTGCTAAATTAGAGGATGAAATTGTGGCTGAGGGGCATGTGTGTCTGTCTCTTCTGCTCCCTGTGAGGAAGACTGCAGAGGGTGGTGGCCTTTCCTTCCCACCGTTCCTCTATGGACAGGATGAGTGTTGCTTACACCCAGGCAGTACCTTTCCCTGCCTCCCGCAGGCTCAGCTGGCATGTGTTTATGCTGGTCCCAGCCTTTGTCCACTCTTTGTTGCTCACTGGAGAAGGGATGAGTAGAGCATGGGGAGGCTGGTGTCACCAGAGCAGGTGGCTTTTGGGCTGCCCCCAGTCTGGGTCTGTCTCTGCAGCATCCTTAAGTGGGATAGAAAAGGTTTTTTTGAAGATTAAAGCAAGCAAGTTTTGGAAGCTGCTCTGCAGTGAGGCAAATAGCAGGGCAGGGAAGAAGGTATCAAATGAATGTGGGTAGAAATGGGGCTAAAATTCTGCTGGGGGGTGCTACAGACAGCTACAGTCTTAGCCATCTTTAGTCATGTCCAAAGCTTGCTGGTTGCTAACAGAGCTCAGGTCGGCTGGTGGACAGAGTGCAGGAGAGAGGATCTTGGTGTGAGCTGCAAAGCCATGTCAGCCCTGCCCCTCTGTAGGGCAGTAATGCACCCAGCAAGGGCTGTGAAGGACCTCCTTTGCAGTTTCATGGGTGTTGGGGGCAGTTTCCTTTGTCTCTCTCTTCCCTGACTTGTTTCAGACATGTCTCTGATCTGGGGAGGATTGCTTCAAGGGTCCTGACTCTAGCTGCGTTGCTGCTGATGCACGTTGACCTCTTAATTTTGTTGTTCTAGTTCAATCTCAATTAAACTTAGATCTCTTGAGAGCAGGGGTGCTTGTGAGGGTGTATGTCCCTGTCCTTTCACATGTGTTGCTGGTATGAGTGGCTTCAGGTTGTTGCAGTGTATCTAGGAGCACGGTATATGTCCCTTTTCTGATATCCCATGCAGCTCCTGCCAGAGGACCAGGCAGGTCCCAGAGCCAGTTAGGCTCCTGCTATCTAGCATGACAGTGCCGCTGAGCCAGGAGTAGCTGCCACTGAAAGCAGCCCTGGTCGTCTTCCCTGCAGCCGCTTTGTCTTGGCATTTCTCTGAGACTGTGGTTGGCCAATGCAGGGAGAAAAAAAAGCCCCAAATTATTTCCTTTTTTGGAAGAGAAGCTTTTCTGTCCGTCAGTGGAAGCCTGGGGCTGTGCTCAGGGATGCTGTCCTGTGCTGGGGTAAAGTGTCATCGCTTCCAGCTACTCCTGGCCAGAGGTCACATCCTCCTGCAGATCCGATCCCCGGTGCTCTCCCTTCTCCCAAATCAGCAGGGATTAACTACAGCCCGTTTCCTAGTAGGATTTTTCTCATCTAGATTTTCAAGGGACGGCACACCTGGTCCTTCTGGCAGATGTGAGGTGGTGGTAACTGCTGGAGGGAAGGGGCAGCGATGGGCGGTGGTGAGCGGTGGCCAGCTGCCTCCTACATCTGCTCAGCTGCAGCTCTAAGCATGTCTGACCTCAGCTGGGCAGCGGTTGCTCCCCTGACTCGCCAGTCTCCATGACACACACGATGTTCAAAGAGCCTTTGCATATAGGAAGTAGTTTAATCATGGTTTTGTTCCCTGTTTCAGCAAATCCAAGCAGAGTCTGCATTGTTAAGTGTAAATGTCACACACCCCAATATAATAACATCTGGTTTAAAGTGAAAAGAGTGAGGAAATGGGTGTTATAGTTAAAATAAAGTCTGCATCCTGAAGTCACTCCTCTGCAGCTAGGTTTTGTTTAGATAGACTCAATGTAACCTGTAATATCAAAACTCAGCTTGTATGTGGAGAACTGGAGTGTTGGCCACAGCCCTAAACTTTGTGCCTAGGCCATAAACATTTTGGAGACATTTTTCCTGTCTCTGAACATCCTTTTAGCAAGTTCTCCTCCACAATTCTCTACCCCTTACTCTGGTGCACAGCCTGATGGGGATATCCTCATTGACTTCAGATTACAATTTACACTGTTCTGATAAATTGCATTGCAGCCCATCTTGAATGGGACCCGTTTATCAAGAAAAGAGCTCCTAACTGCAGGCAGCTGTAGAGAGCTGCCATTCCAGCATGCCTGGCCAGCTGCCTCCCCAGGAATTTGGTGCTGTGTACGTGTAGCTGGGTTGCCCTCCTGCTGTTCCTGTTACTGTAGCGTAGTGCAAAGGGGCATACAAGTACATTTTCTATAGATTGCTGCAATTCTCACAAAACCCAATTCTGTTATTGGCAGCTTTCAAAGCTGTGTGCTTGCTCCAGATTTTTGGCCGTCCCTGGTGTCTGTGGGAAGTGGAGAGAGTTTTTCATTTTGTATGTTGTACAACAGTAGATCTGTTGTGCTGTGCAAAGGTTTAACAATTTTCATACGGCCTAGAAATTTTAACTTTTAAAACTAAAATGGGAAACAAGTGAACTTCCTTTTTATGCCTTTAGGATAAGCAAGTTTTGAGTGCTTGTATCTTTCTTATTAGAAACCTTTTGATATCACTTTAAAGGATGCCAGACACATACACTGGTTGCATATTTATCATTTAGATAGAAGTCTTGCACTACCCTGCAGGCCTCCTTTAAGCTCAGAGTTAGCTTGAAAACACAATATATGAAGCCCTATCAAGGCAACCTATCAGGATAACTAAATATTATGCATGGAGCAAAATATTTCCCTTTCATTATGAAAATAAGTCTTCTCCGTAGTGTTAAGCTTCAAGCGTGTTGTTCAAAAGATACGATCAAGACATCAAAGAGAGAAAAATTAAGATGATAGGAACTGAACCAGCTGACTTTCCTTTGGTAATTAAGACAATCTCATGCATTGCGCTGCTGAAAGTGCAAACTTTCTTTTTTTTCCCCTGAGAGCTGTGTTCTGAAGTGGGAGTCATTTTACCACTTTTTAAATAACCTGTTTAATTTTACAGTCATAATAAGACTTAGCAAGAGGCAATAGTCAACTTCATCACTGCGCTGTGGCGCAGTGGCTCGTTAGTCCTCAGAACAATGTAAAGGGTCAATACTATTTTCTCATCTGTTTTGGATAGGAGAAGGCGACAAGTTGATGGATGTCCTTGGTCTGTCTGACCTGGCTGAGGTGTGCACATTGGATAGTCTGAGGGAAGGTTTCCCTAGTGCCAAAAATATGATTGCAGATCTTGGAATCTTTAAGGTTGGAAAAGACCTCTAAGATCATCAAGTCCAACCGTCAATCTTACACGGGCATCCTCGCAAGCTCCCTGGTTGGGAGAGGCGACAGCAGTCAGAGGCTCTGGCCTGTTCCATGGTGGTGCTCAGCATAGAGTGCAAAGGTGTCTGTCCAGGAGCCACTGGTTTATAAATTGGCATCTTCTGAGTTGCTCCTGCTATGTGCTCTAGAGCCACGGTCCAAGAGATGAGATGGGAAAGTAAACGCAAGCCCTGCATGGGCAGTAATTCAGTGCATCTCTCAAATTTGAGGGACCCTGCCTTGGCACACCTCTGGGCTGACCTGAAGCAGCTCTTTAGACTCTCTCTCACACATCTGACTTCACAAATGCTGAGCATTAAAAACCATCACTGACTTCTGAGAAAAGACCAACAGCTTTCATCTTTGTTCTCGCAAATAAAGCGGCTCTTGGCTGTGACAGCACTTTGTGTAGGTGTGTCTGAGCTAGCTGTAGCCCTGGGTTTGTGTAGCTGAGACTGCACAGACCTTGGTTTATTTATTTTATATCTCACCTGGATGTTGTGGTTTGCACTGAGTATCTACTCTGCCCTTTTGAGGCCAGCTTGGGCCTGTCTCTGAGCTGTGCCAGGGCTGCCTATCCCCATGCTATGCCATTAAGATGTTATGGTCCTCCTGTCTCTGGGATTCAGAGGGTAGTTCACAGAAGCAAACTTCTGTGCTGAAAGCCTGTAGTTGGACAGGTAACCCAAAATACATTGGCTTTTCCTTTTCCAGTGTTTGATCTGCCATGGGCACATGCAACTGGCTCAAAACCAGTCTCTTTGGTTTGTTAATGTCACCTTTTAAGATAGAAGCAGTGCCATCTCCTCCAGGCAGCAAGAACAACAACCTAAGGATGAGTTTGCACTGAAGGGTTCATCTCCTTTGAAATTTCATCCCCTTGAAGTGAGGGATATTTGAACTGGGGCTTCAATGAGAGCAGTTTCTGAGGGGAAAACGCTATGGTGAAACATCTCTCATAGTGACTCGGGTGTAAGGAGGCATGGCTTCTGTCCTCATCCTTGCCGCAGACTGCCGTGTGACTGTTGGCAAATCACTCGTGGTCTGATTTTTTTTTCTTTCTTTTCTTTTTTTTTTGCTGCTTTCTTTTTCTTTTTTTTCTACTTTCTTTGTTAAATCAGAGTTGCAAAGTTACCTTAACGAAGGCCATAGTGACCACTGGTGTTCATTAGCTTGATACAAGCTACTGCCTTTTCCATGTCTTCTCCTTCAGTTTTGGGGGATATGGTGGTGTTTTTCCATTTTTGTCAGATGCTTTCAGTTTAGTGAACGGAAGATGCCTTCATAGAGTTGTACGAGTGATGTGTGCAGTCACAAGGAGACAGTACTTGTGGGTTTAGATTTGATCCCTGCCCAACTGTCCTTGACTGGGGATGTAACAGCAGTGAGACTGGGTTTCTGGACCCACGTGTTACAGCAGCCTTGGGATTTACTAGATATAAAGTATATTCTGAGGGAAGGCTACACCTCCTCTTTGCAGTGTGGTCAGACCTGTGCTCTTCCTGCTGATGTCAGCTGAAGTTTCAAATAAGGGAAAAAATCAAAACTACCCTGTAAAAACTACTTTTTTTTAATTGCTTCATCAGACAAGCTGTAGCTGGAAACAGAGACACTATTGCATATGTTGTTTGTGGCAGGTTGTTAATTTATTCCTGGAAAAGTTCCTCTTTATGTTTTCTTCCCCAAAATTGCTTTCTGCATTTATGCATAGGCACAGTCTGGCCCCATCATCTCTCACAGAGACACATTACATCAGAGGTGGCATAATATTGTATGATGTGCTTCAAGTCTAGCCCCGGCCAAGCCCTGTGGGTCAGGTGATGTCAGGAAGGTGAGAAGATGACACTGTTAGCTGTTTAAAAATCTGACTAAGGGGGACGGATCAAAAAAAAAAATTCAAGTGGGAGCTCCTTGGGGGAACTAGAAATTTTGCTTCTTTAATCAAAATTACAGCTTGCTCCGGGCAGAGTCTAGAAGTGAGGTTTGGTGCCATCTCACTGTGTTTTTGGGGCTGAGCTGCAGCCTCAAATCCACCAAGCCTTGATGATGGAGAGAGCTGTGTGGGAGTGGAGTGTGCTCAGCACTTTGAAGGATGAAAGCTCTTTGGCAGCTTGTGTGAAATAAGGTCAGAGCTTAGAGACGTGAGTGATGGGTGGTGGACAGCTTGAACAAGGGGGACAAAGCTCTTCTCTTTCTGTTCACAGCCATTCCCTCCCTCAGTGCCTTTTTCCAATTGTAATTTTGTTGTTACGTGCAAACAGGTCACAGTGGCATCTACTTATCAAAAGCCTCCATTGTGCCTAACATAGTCCCCAAACTGTCCTTAATTCCTGTTGTGAGAATTCCTGTCTGCAGTTAAAACCACCGTGGCTAAAAAAATGTGCATTTTTAACTTTTTTTTAGTGAAATAACACAAACTGAAGAATTATCATTGCAGTTCATGTTCAATGAATGCTAATACCTTAAAAAAGGACATTTTTCCTGCTGAAAGATAGGTGGAAAAAGGCTTTTATTTGAATTTACATCATCTGGAATAAAACACTGCATCTTGTGCAGAAACTTAAAGCACTGTTGAAAAATACTGAATGCAACAAATAAGTCATTTTATTTAGTTAAAAAATATTTTGGAAGGAAATCACTCCCAGTTTTGATCAGCCTTGCCATAGAAAAGAAGAAATTCTCTCTATATGTAACATAAAAGGGAGCTTAACCAATGGCCAAAATAACCAAGCCAAGGGAACATCCAGTGTTTAAAACAAACAACCGGAGCTTTAAGCTTCTCTCTGTTCTCTTCCATTAAAATTCACTCTTGGACACTATTCGATAGGGAAGCCTCCTGTCTCCTTGGATAAAAGAGAAATTTAGCTGAAAGTAAGGTTTGTGTTGGACGCCCTGGCTCTGCGGCCATGAGAAGGGGACTGCAATGGCAGGAGGTGGCACCGTGTCCTGCCAGGCTGCAGGGGACACGCCACCACCCACTAGTGTCCCCATCCCTCTCCCCAGCTCGCGTGCCTGTCATTGCTGCCTCCTGCCTTGTAAGCACGAAGGCGACAGAGGCACAAAGTGCTGATACCCACAGAGTGAGAAGGTGTCTCTGATGGTTTCTAATTCCAGGCGTTTCAGCTTGGAGCAGCTGCAAACCTTTTGTGCTCTGGGCTGCAGCAGTGGCAGCAAGTCCCAGTTGTGTAACCACCTAGTAACCCTGCAGTGAGCATGCTGGCTTTTGGGAAACCAGCCACAGTCTGAGCAGGGCTCCCAAGTGGCTCGCTCAGGGTGTCTCCACTGCCAGCGGTCACTGAGGCAGTTTCTGTGGGCGATGCTGGGGTTGGGATCTCCTGTCTGCAATGGATGCCCTTTCTCAACAGTTTCTGAAGTAGCATGAAATGACCCCTTGGTTTTTCTTAATCTGTGATGATGCTGCATCTGCTAAATTCCTTGGCACAAGCTGGCTGATTCCTTATACCGAATAAATTAAAAATAGCTGCCTCTAGCCCTCTTGGTAAGAACCTGAAGTCTACTCAGAAGGGAACCCTTCTCTTCTGGTGCTTGCAGGCTCCAACCTGCAAACTTGTCATACCCTGGATACTGCCTAAAGCAGGGAAATACTCTGCTGTGGGGAGCAGCCCTGGCAGGGGCAGCGTCTGCAGTAGGGGACTGAAATAATGACGAGGGAAGGGTTTGGACAGTGTGCTCCTTGGGGTGATGTACGTGACTTGAGACAGCTGCAGACTCTGTGGAGAGGGTTTAGAGATTTTGCACAAAGCCCTCCCCACCTGAATGGGCAGAAGGAGGAATCTGGCACACGGATTTCAGGCGTGACTGCTGTCTGTGTTAAAAAAAAACAACAAACAAATGTGTTTTAGTGCCTGTGATCAGAGGATCCTGTTCAGACCTGGTATCATGCTATTCACTTCAGCCTGGTTGCTAATCCTGGCACTGAGTTTGACCCTTAAGCTTTTTGTTTTTATCATGTGCTTTGATACGGTCATAAAAATACTGACTGGCTGGCAGAGCTCCAGGGCTTGGCTTTATATTCTAGCAACTGCGAAACGAGTGTGCTTAAAGTGGTTTTATGCTTCAGGATATTGGCCTTTTTTCCCCCCAGAAGATTATTTTAAAGCTCACGTTCCCTGTTCTGGGGACATCTCTGTTGTCCTCTGCACGTTGTGCAGAGCGGGTTTGTCCCAGGATTGCCTTTGCCCTGGGCCTCAAACCTGGGCATATGGAATCACAGGACTTTACTGGAAATACTGCCTTAGGCTCCATGGGAGAGGAGATGGAGCAGGAGGTGGGTCAGCATGTAGGAGGCCATCTTTCCCCTGCAATGCTGAAGCCTGTGCTGCTCTCCCCCTCAGACGTGACTAGCGTTTGAACTTTCTGAAGCATTTGATACTGGGATATCTCATCCCCGCTGGGCTGGGAGACTGTGTGTGTCTGTATGCCTGCACACAGAGGAAGATGAGAAGTGTTTTAAGAGGAGATCCCTGTGCAAGGTTGAGTTGCTGTGCCCCCCTGCCAGGCAACTCAATGGGCTTTTTATATCCCATAGGATTTGGGTGTGCCACAAAGAGGCTCCATTGAGTTTCTTCTGCTGCTTGGAGGGGCAGCTTTGGTTGAGTGGGGGGCACTGCTATGCTGCAGCTGCATTTCAGCAACATGCCCTCTCAATATTGATCTGTATTAGTTTTATTTCAGTGTTATCTGAAAGGTAGTTAGTTTAAGTATAAATGTACCATTGATACTTGCTTCACAAAGCTGTTCATCCTTCATTTTTGTGAATAACTGTCCTCTGACTGCTGAATTTCAATTTCTGCTCTAAGGCATCTCTAGAATGGGTTTTATCTGGGTTTAACTAGACCTAGCCTTATGGTGCTGCTTCCATAACGGCTGGCGAGCAGTTCAGTCTCCTGGATACTGCATCCAGATTATGCCTCCAGTTGCTGCTAGAGAAATGCAGGAAACGTACTTTCTGTTTGCTTTGTATAGGTGAAATTACAGCTACTGCTCTGCCTTATTGCTGCCAAAGGGCAACTTCTTCATTGCACCCCGTAAGAGCATACTTGCTTATGTTGAAGTGAGTAGACAGGACTTGCTGCTCTTTGAAGGCAAGTACCCAAGGAGAACATCTTTTCTAGGCCAAGGTAGGACATAGAAGTTGAGTCAGATGTTATTAACCTTGGGAATGCATCGTGCCCTAGAGCAGGCAGCTCCCCAGCATGCTTCCAGTAGTCTTCTGCTTGTTCTGCTGCCCAGCCTCAGCACAAGGAGCTGAGCTGGAGACCTCAGTCATTGTCCTTCACAGGACGGTATAAACAGCTGCTGGGCAGGGACCGAACCCTGTTGGATTCTGCCTGTGGTTTCTAATTTATTCCAAGTGCTGCTAATTATTAGGCAAATAAAATGATTAGTTAGAAGAGGAATTCAGTTTATTGGGAGCGTGTTCCAGGAGGGTTTTAGAGCTCTGAAATAGTATCTTGCCAATCAAGTAAATACTGCAGAGCGAAGAGGAACACAGTAGCCAGCTTGGCAGTCAGTAGGAGAGCACTGCCTGCAGCCCAAGGCTGAAAATAAACTTGATAGGAAAATGCACTGTTTTATAGCCATGTTGCACCCTTTTCCTGAAAAAAAAAAAAAAAAATGTTGCCTCCAAAACATTTTTTCTTCTGTTTTGTGCCTAGCACTATCAAGTTTACCTGTCCCAGCTGTGTGTGCTGATGCTGGTGTTCCTGAGGGATGTTTGCTTGTGAATTCCCTCTGCATTTCACCTCCTTGTTTCATAGGTCTTTAAGACCTAAGCGCAAACTTTTCCTACAGTGGTTTTTCTTCCCTTCTTGGAAAAGCCTCTCCCACCCTCCTCACCTCCAGATGCCATCCCCTTGGCTTTGAGCCAGTCACATGGTTGTATTGGTTCTTGGAGTGGAGCTTCCAAATGTGTTTGGAGCAGTGACTCCGTTTCAGTGGTGTAGCTTCAATTCAGTTTTTCTCTGGAAATGCTATGGTTCTCTTTAAGGCCATGTTCTCATGTTTAGGAAAGAACTCTGTAATGTTTCACCGTTATAGTTCAGATTGGGCTTCTCAGGGTTTCCATCTTCACACCCATCCCACTGGCATCAATGGCCCTTGACCCTGTGCTCACTTGAAGGTAGGAGTTAAAGTCTAGATGCTGTTTGGGTTGGTCTGAGTCCTACCTGGTTTTGCGGTGAGGAATTTGGTAAGGTTGCTGGAGCTGTCATAGATATCCAAGCCTATTTCCACAGTTCCTTCTGGGGAAGAGATGGTTTCTTAGCAGCTGGAAAAATCACAAGAACACAAAGTTGGAAGAGAATTTCAGCTTGTGTCAACCTGAAAACCGGGATTGGTGCTTTACTGGCGTGGTCTTGAAATTGCATTTCTAAAGGGGTCACGAAGGTACATGCAAGAACATGGACATGGAGGAAGCTGTGCTTGAGCTGGATTTAGAAACAGGTCTACAGACTATTTCCATAGCTAGATGTGTCCAGACTGAGACACTTGTTCCTGGAGAGTTCTTGTATGTGAGGTGAGAGAGATGCCTTTACCTTTCTAAAGGAGGTCGTGGGTGCACTGCAGTCTGCCACTGTCAGCTGCTAATTTTGGAGCAGCAGTGACAGGAATGACATTTCCTTCCCTTCCCAGCTACAGGCTGATTGTAGCAACTGTATTTCTCCATGGGAGAGAGGAGAAGAGAAGGGGATGGGAGTCCAGCTGGTTGGAAAAATGTTAGGAGCCATGCATGAACAGAGACCCTTGGAAAATGTTGCTGCTGGTTTCCCTGGGATGAGGGAAAACCCAAGCGTTGCATGCCAGATGTCCTTTCAAGGGGAAAAAGAATAAAGTGACATGGTTGAGATATTATTTGGATTGTTTTTTAATGTCACACCTCAATGGAGTCTGAGGTTATTAACTGGGGGATTGACTCTCAATACTGTGGCCAGATGCAGGAGTTGGCTGAGCTCCCTAGCTTCAGAGCTCACTTTTAAATCATGCTTCAATAATTTACCCTGCCAAGGAGATTTGCAGTTCAGTGTTGTTCTGGAGTCAGTTTTTGAGCTAAGGAGGGCTCCCATGTCAGCAAGAAGGCAGTTGTGTCTCCAGTCGGCCTGGCAGGTGTTTCCAAGTGGACTGGTGGACCTGTTGAGTGGCCAGGTCTGCAGATGGGAATTGGTGCCCCTCTCCCATAGATGGGATTTCATTGAACTCCTGAAAAAAACCTTCAGCCTCTTTCTCCTATCCCACTCCTTAAATCCATGGGACAGAAATGGGGCTAGTCAGCTAGAAGAGGTGTGACGTTTTTCTGTTTTCTGTATCTTTGTATGTGTGATTTCTCACTGTGATAGTAATTTGCTGACTTGGAGAGTTGGTGACGTGCTTGCTGGCTGTGGCTCTTTCTGGTTGCAAGTCAAGAGGTAGTGCGGTTGACAGACCAAAGCCACGTGGCAGCTTCTCCAAGGAGTTCTGGTTGCTGAGTGACTGCAGTCATGACCTGGCTTTTTTGTCACTGTGGAGGGGCTGCTTCAGAGCCCTCCCCAGGCTGAATGACTGGCAGTGCGGCATCCACAGCTAGGGTGGTTTAGCAATGGTTGGAAATGTGTGTGGAGTGCTGCAGCTGTGGCAAGAAGTGAACCAATCTGGAGAGGATTCAGTCATTTCCAGATGAAAGTTGGAAGGATGTGCGAAATGAGGGTATTGGAGCAATTAATGTGTGCTGCAGTTGGGGAGATGTTGGGCTGGAGGGTTCCTACTAAACTGTGCAAGACTGGAAGAGCATCATCATACTTGGTCAAGGTTGTAGACTGACTGCATGGGCCTGTTTTTGGGAAAGCCCAAAATTATGGTGGAAGGATGGATAGTCACCAAGAGTTAGGATTTTCAACAGAGCCTACAAATCAACAGTTGTACAAGTCCAGGGGCTGTAATTTGTCACTACTTTGGGCAAAGTGGCAAAGAGGAAGACCTTGACAGTAGCAGGCTGCAAGTCAACAAGAGTTAAGCATAGGCTTAAATCTCATTGAAATCTTGGGAATTTAGGCCCTTTCTTGAAGTGTAGCATATTCTTCAGTGCCTTGGCAAGCTGACCCTCCAAGGGATCACTGTTGTGATCTCTGCAGACTGTTTAGTCTCTGCCCTATACTTTTCAGGCAGATTTCCCCTCCTGAGGAGATGACATTTTTCCACGGGACCAAAGCAAAACACTCATCATCTCAGTGTTTAGAAAAAGGGAGATCTTTTTTGTGACCATGAAGAACTGGAAACATCAGGTCGCCATCTCACCATCAGGTGAGACTTGCCTCTGTGTTGACAAGCCATGAGGAACTTTTCAGCTGTCTTTGTGTTACTGGTGCAGAAATCGCTTTTCTCTGGAGCACAGACAACGTGGATCCCAGGCGTGCAGGCCCAGGTTTTGGTCTTGCCTATCCCATCCAGGGCAGTCCTGGGCTTGCTGAGACACTCCTGGAGAATGCTGATGGGAGCAGTGGTTTTGCCCTGTGGTCAGCTGTGTCTCAGGGCTGGTGGTTATCCCCCATTAAAACTACTGGTCAGTTCTCCAACTGGCCTCCTTCACTTATCCTCAAGAGCAATTTGGATGGTTAACACAGAGGAGAGACTGTGGGAGCCTAATAATGTGTCTTTGGCACCCGAGCCTGTGGTTTTCTCATCTGGAAGAGCTGCCTTCACTTTGTCTGACTTTGTCCTCAAATGAGAGTAGCCATGGTGGCTGCGTCAGACAGGGTTTGGTGTGTCTTGTGGGAGACTTCCTCCCTACTTGCTGCTTCCAGTGGGATTTGGTTGACCCGGGAGCAGATATTTTATTTTTTTAACCTTGGAAGCTATCCTGCTGGCCTCCAGAGTGATGAATCGCCCCATATCGCCCCATCACTGTGCCCAGGGAATATCCAGGATGTCCATTCCTTCTACCTGAGGCACACCAGTGCAAATCTTGGAGCCATGGGCCTGGTGGCATTGCTGAGGGCAACCCCTCTCATTTAACAGTCTGCATCTGCTGGTGCATGATCAAGGGTTTATTTTTACCTGAGGACCTCCTGGTGGAGAGCCAGCTCCCATCAGTGGGCTGCAAACAGAGTTGGGCACACGGAGTTTGTGGGGCTAGAACCTGGAGATCTTCCTTTGCATCTCGCCTCAATTTACCTGGCAGCCCACCTGCTCCTGGTGCAGAGCAGTGCATGGAGGTGGATGGAAAGGGAAGCACTCTTCTAGAGCACGGGGTGCTGTGGCATTTACCAGAGGCTGCTGATAGCACTTGTCTGTGGATTGGGTGATTTTGCATCTGTCTTTGTGTTATTCCAAGGCAACGAGTGGTTGATATTTGAATAGTATTAATTTAATGTTATTGAAGCCTTAAGAAAAGGCACAGTGGGCCAAGCCCTGCTAGTTTTGCTCACGTTTCACAGGGCTGAGGAGGGTGAGATTTGATCCTCTTTGGATGTATCTCTACCCAAAGGGTGGTTGCGGGGGAGAGAAAAGAGGCAGGGGAATTACAGCACTCAAAAAAAATTCTAGCTCTGCCCTGAGCTGTTTTGCAATAAGACACTTCAGGGCGTGAATTATGATGCTGTAATTCACACCTCATACATTTTGTGGCATTCAGCCGACTGCTTCGTGCCCCGCACATGTAGCGTGAATGATTTCTGCTCAGCTTGCCCTCTGGCCAGCTCAGCCCTGAAGCAGAGATGGCTGCAGGGCTTGGCTCTCCCTCTGCGGCTTTTTATTCCATCTTTCCCTTTGGCAGCCAAGGCTGTGGCTGTTTGGGGCAGGCCTTGCATCTCCTAATCCAAGCTGACTTTGGTGTATCCTTACCTGTAAGCAGATCCCCGGTCATAGCAAAAAAACCAAGGACACACGAGGTACTATAGAAGCTGCATTTCGCTCTGTTGTGTCTGCTCTTGTTACCTGCTGGAAACATTTGGGGCACTAAGCGTTGGTGCCTGGGAGCAGCAAGCAAAGTTTGAAATCTGAAACAGGTCATGAAGTTGTTGAGCACATCCATCTTTATCTCAGTCTTCTGCTTCAACTCCGCTCTGTAAGAGCGAACACTTAGGGAAAGGATTTTCAAATCAGATCATTATTAACAAAAGGCTTGGCAGGAGATGCATTCATTCTGCAGCTCACTTCAGGGATGGAGTAACCTATTTGCTGCCCATGGATGGGATAAAAGTTGTTGCTTGTCTGTCTCTCAAGTCACCTGTGGGGTGGCAGAACATTTCTGTGCCCTTTGGCCAAACTGACTGTCCAACCCATCAGCCTTATCTATCATACACCTGTTTCTGGGGGTGTATTGACAAAGTAGCTGCACATTGAGAGCGCTGCTCTGAAACTGGCAGCCAAGCCAAATCAAAGAGGAAGCATCCCCTAAAAAATGCCTGCCCTCTTCCCAGGCTCCACAAGCCCAAGTTGCTGCCTGGCCATGGTCACTAAATGCACGAGCTGACTTTGGTCCATGCTGTGCCTGCGTGGGCCATTGGTGCGCTGGCCTGCTGTCAGGATTATTATCTTTGCATATCTACTTCATCGTAAATTATAGTGGTGCCTCCAGTTCCTTCCTGTGTTAGCACTTCATAAATTGGAATTTAAAATCACTCTGGGGACCCAGGTTAAAAACTTTGAATCCTCTGAGTGAGGATTGGAGTCAAATACTCATTTTTAAAAGGATCTGGCACTTGGAAGCATTACATTGCTAGCAGTTGGACCCAGTGGCTATGGCTGAGGTGTGCAGTGGGGCTGGTTCAGAGGTTCCATCAAGCAGAGCAGCCGCATCCCAGTGATGTGCTGGGGCTACCGTGCCTTGCTAAGATGTGGGGCTGTTGAGTGTGAGTGGGACTGACCCAGCCACGCTGCTTCGTGGACCACTATGAACTGGCGGTACTGCATTGTGGAGGAGACACAGGTGAGTGTCGATTTGAGCATCTCTGCACCATGTATACTTTTCCTTACTGTACATCTACCTTAACTTCAGCCTCATAGACATTAGATGTCTGTTTAATATAGGATCCCTCTGCAGACAGAGGAAGAGTCAACTCCAGATTTGGATGTCTACCCTAGCCACATACCTAGAGAAGGATCTGAGATGAGTAGCTTTGACTAGTTTGAGGTCCCAATTTTGGGATGCATAAAACTAGGACTTCTTCCCAAAATCCTGCCTAGTGAATTCCTGCTGTCTCCAGATGCTGTATGTGTCGAGTGCAGCTGTATTAGTTCTTGAAAGCCTGCTGTTACAGACAGTAATTTTGCTGGACTTTGGGTGGTCACTTAAGCAGATTTAATAGAGTTTCTCTGTGGAACATTAATAATTCCCTTTAAGTGGCTATGAATGGGAGAATATTCAGGCTTGGGGATTTAAAGGAAGAGGTTTGTTTATTGTTCCAAGGCACTGTAAACCCTGAATTTGACAGAAATGTAAATGCATACAGTCATTTTGCTGATTCATCTTTTATTACTGGTTTTGATAGAACACATAATATAGGCATGGCCCTAAAAGGCTTATTTCTAAGGTGACACATGCTGACTTGCAGCTGCATGCTCTCCTTCCAAAAATGAGTAACTCCCGGGGTATGTGTGGCTTGTGGCTGGGTTGTGATAGGTAAATGAGAAGGAATTAGTGTGGTCGCCATCACTGCCACCCCTGGCAGCTCTGACAGAAAGCGCATTACCAAATGGCAGCATGTGTCTCCAGAGGAGACGTGGAATGTGTTCTGGAGAGAAGCTGTGTGAGTAACAAAGCCCAGGCCAGGGTGACTGAAAATCCCTTGGGGATGATGTTCTCCCCTGCACTGAAAGGGTCCAGGCTTATGGCAGGGAGCTAAGGTGATGGCTTGTGCCAGCGGCAGTGGCAGTGAAGGAGCCACGCTTGGGGGCTGATTTGGTGATCGCATCCTTTGGCAGTATGGTTACAACTACTGAGGATACCCACATCCCCGAATTTAACATCCTTTTAGAGGCCTGTTTCCTTTGCACCTTCTGTGTAGGGTCTGGGGAGAAGCAGGCTGGTTTGGGGACTTTCTCCTCTGGCTGCAGTACAGTCTGGAGACTCATCTCCCAAGTCCTCAGCTGGGGACACAAAGTTAGACAGTGTCCCTGTCTTGTGCAGCAGCTATCCCTGTGCCCAGCAGTTAAATATATTTTCCTACTGTAGGATCCTTGTATTTGCGGGCTTTAAAGGGGGAGCAATGTTTTAGGCAGAAATACACAAAGCACAGTATTGCTCTAGGCTGCAAAAGCATCTCTTCTGTATCACTGTATCCCAGGAAGGCAGAGCAAAGCTCGCCCATCTGCAGAACCGGCAGCCTGGTGTGCCAAATAAATGCGATCTGGAAACCGGTGAGGATGGCTGCATGTGCCTCTGCCTGTGTGTGGCCCAGGCTGCAAATTGCAGAGTTGGAGAAGGGTGGGTTTATGCTGTCCATGATAGTCCTGCGTGTCCAGGGTGGGAGAGGGTGTTCATGCAAGTGGAAAGGCAGGAAGCCAAGCGTGGGAAAAGGAGGATGATTGTGAGAAGAGTGGGAGGGAAGGAAAGGGCAGAGACAATAGTTCAACTTAGCAAAGAGGCAGTGATTGAGGGTGCAAAGATTTGGCAAAGTATCTTCCTGAAAACCCTGAAGTTCCACAGGAAGAAGGTAATTTTGTGTTTAACTCAGTGCTGTGCCGTGACAGGGAAAAATCTGTCCCGCACAGGACTCTTGCATCAGTTTTCCTGTCTTGGCCAGAAGCACTGGGGAGAATAAGGAGGGCTCTCCAGGTTTGCCGCCTCTTTGGCATTTCGCAGTGAAATTCAGGCGTTCTTTGCAAGACTAAGACAAAAAAAACATTTTCTACTTTCACTCTTCTCCCCACAAGAAACTTGGATTTCTCCTAAGCCTGAAATCAAAGGTCACTTCAGTGAAAGACATTTTTCCAGTGACTTCAGCATTGCATCTTTCTGGGGTTGTGGAGGTTTGTTCCCTTCTTTCCTAAAGTTGGTTTCACATTGTTAGTATTGTCCTGTAGAGAACAAGTACATTCAGTTTTATGTATGTATGGTCATGCAGACAGTATAATCAAAGATCTGCATGCATTGCATGCTTGTTGAACAGTGTTTACACTTTGAGGATAAGTCCATTTTTCAGTCAGTCTTCTAGAATTTTGCAATTAAAATGCAAATACTCATCTGTCAGCATGCTATGCTGGCAGTTCTGTGATGCTTTGCTGGTTGATTCAGTTGATATCACCTCAAGTTTTATCCTTCAGTCGTGCACGAAAAATGTATTTAAACAAACTTTATAGATATTAGAAGAGGTTTTGAGTGGTCTTCTTTTGTAAGGGATTGTAGATCACACAAAGACTGTACCCCTCAGATCTGGCTTTGTGAATCAGAGAGTCTCTTGGTTTACACAAACTTTTTGTTTCCCTCACTCGAGAAGGAAAAAAAATAATCCCACCATTCTATGGCAAAATCCCAGGAGAATTTCCATTATTTGGACTAGGAGTGTCCCAGAGCTTTGTCATTGTTCTGGAAAGGCCTGGAGGAGTTTTGCTCCTTTTCCCAGGCCCTTGCTTTGCTTTTCCAACACTGCATCTGGGGGTCATATGTAAGGTTACAAATCAAAGCTGGTTGCATGCTAATATAAACTACATGCAAGTGTTGGTGCAGAGCTGGAATCCCTAACATGAGAAGCTGAAAGGGAGGTTGGGTTTTACAATGCCTCTTTGCAATTATGAGGCAGGCTGCGCAGGGAGTTTTTGTCATTTCTGTAAGTAAAGCTATGTACCTACAGAATGCAATAATCTGCTTTGTGCCCGTACATAAAACAGGGTCAGCAATGCCACGGTGTGCTCTGTCTTTGCGTGGCCACAGGCTGTGTGTGCTCTAAGCCCTGTATACGTGCCCCATAGCTGGGAAAACACGTTGCTACAGCCGACGGGCCCTCGTTCTCAGAGCAGAAAGGTACTTGGAGAGTTCTTCCCCAGGCATAAATAACTGCAAAGATGTGTGAGATTTGGTGTTAACTGCAAAACAGCGATTTCCAGGTCATATTTTCTCTCCCTATGTCTTGTCAATCTTGATGCATTTAACACAGTAGCAAGCAGGTTCTTGTTAGTTCTCATTTGACCTAGCTATCCCTGTATCCCTGGCCCCCGGGCACTCGATGGCAAACATCCCTTTGCCTTAAATATGAGCAGAGCTCTACTCATCCTATTTTGAACATCCCCCACATCAATTCCTCTTGTGCCAGAATCAGTTCAGATGCTTCTCTCTTAAGTGTCTCTGATTTGGCAGCATCCTTCTGATATTTTAGCAATTACACTTTCGTGTGAGGTTTAATCCAGCACTGTGAAGGGAATGAAACTCTTCTTATTGGCTTCCATGGATCTGATGACTCCGTAATGGCAGTCAAAACCAGATGCGGGTTGCACCCATTTGGACCGGGGCTGGATTTAATTCACAGATATTGCTCTCATCTGAGTGGTGCCAGCACTGGCCGAACAGCAGACTGATCTCTTATAGCTGAAGCCAGAAAAATGTATTATAAACTAAGGAGAGATTTTAAAGGAGCTCATAGCTGGCCTCAACACTTTCCTATTAAAATTAATTTCAGTGGAAGCAGGATGAAGCCAGTTTTGAGTCAGTTTTTAAGATCTGTTCCTGTGAAGAGAATGTGGGCAGGGGAATGAAATTATCTTCATTTGCAAAAATAATATTTAAAAAGTGACATTTCTGCTTTGTGTCTGTCCTTTACCCTGCAGCCAACACAATGGCTGTAAGAGATGTGTGACATCCACCTCACCTCCACATCAAGCGCTGGCACTGGGGACTTCTGTGTTGAGCTGTACCCTTGCGGGGCGATACCTTTCTTTTCAGAACAACTACAAATCAGTTTCTAAAACCAATTTAGTGAAATTGATGGAATTTTCCTATTAAATCTTTCAGTGAAACTTAATTGAAGGACTTGAAATTCAAATATGAGAGGGCCTATTTTGTCTGTTGATTGTTGCTTTTCCCCGTCCTTTCCTGTTTTTGAAAGGAGCTTCTCTTCTTTCACGAGGACGTTCTCATATTTTGAGGTCTTTATGAAACACCAACCATTTGCTGGGGAGAAAGACACAAGCACTGAGTTAAAATAGTTTATAATTCAGGTGGGATCCAGGTTTAAGAGGCAATAAGATGAAAACTTTTTACCTTCAAGTGCAGCTGGATTATTTTCATTTGCTTGCCATAGACAACCTCTTTCAGACCCAGGTGGGGCATATGAGAAGGCCATGAGGGAGCCAGGTTTCACAGAGAGCCTGTATGTTCTTACTTCCATTTTACATTTGTCACTCTGCTATTCTAATACTCTGTGGGCTTAGATGATGTGTTTTCTAATCGTCTGTCAGCTCTTAAATGGCAGAAATTCAGTCATGTAGTTATTCTGCTTCACAAATAGTTTCATCACACATGGAAAGTAAATGCAGGTGGATAGGAACAGATTGGAAACTGAAATACAAGTCCACGATGTACTCTACAGAGATGCTTTCCCTCTCGTGTACACATGTAAATCTAATGGGTAGATGTTGTCCGCTTCCCTTGTCTGCTCTTTCTTTGCAGGGAGGCTGCTATTCTGCTTCCTGAAGAAGGGAGGCAGTAGCAGGGAAGCGACCAGTCTTTACTAGTCCTGTTTCTTTTTTTTTTCTGTGAGCTCCAGTTATTGGATATGTTGGAGATAAGATAGGAGCCTTGACAAGTCTTTGACACGACCCAGGGTATCAGTTTAAAAACAAACAAAGCCCTGCTAATGCAACACAGATATTGCATGTCTGCAAGAGTTAGACACGTCGTATTCTGCTCGCACACCCCTAAGAATGAAGTTAAATGAAGTAATCAAACAAGCCCGGCAAGAGGCTTGGAAGCAGTTTGTAACCAAGCTGCAGGGCTCCCAGCCGTTCCAGTTCTGCAGCTCTCTCAAGTTACTGTCACAAATCATGGGTGCAAACTCCACTTTTTACCTTTTTATGCCTCTCATGGCCATGCAAATGGCCATGCAAAAAAAAAAGCAGCGAAGAGGTTTTTCCCTTTTGGCTTATTGCTCTGATTGTGTGGGACTTGTTAGCATCTTTTTAGCAGGAAGGTGCTGCAAGGGCCTGAAGTCAGTACTTAAAAACTCAAGTTGGCAAACGCCAAAAGCCTTGAGGGGTGAAGATGAGACTAAATAGAAATTTGAACCATGGACTTTGAAACCTCATCAATGTATGAGAAAAATATGGGAGGCTAAGTATTGTCTTACTCTGCCTGTGTAAGCACAATGAGCTGGATTAGTCATTCAGACGCAACCCTGTTACTTGTCTGGTCTGTATCCCTGAAGCTAGGAAACCAGCAAAAACCTCTAGCCAGGTGCCTCCATACTCAAATGAGCTCCTCTTCCTGTGTTCCCAGGGATGTCTGCTGGCTGGCTCGAGGTAGTTGTTTGCTATCCTCATTATTAGGATTGAGGAAAGAGAAATGGATTTTATCCTGGCTAGTTCTCCACTGGGAGGAAGGTCTGTGCCCGTATAAGATGCAGTAGTGGTGAGATTCTCTAAACTAGAAAGGACTCAGCTTGAGTCCTTGAGTATAACTTGGTTCAGAGCTAGACATGGGTTTATTTTTCTTCTACACAGAACAGATTTGATGTGATGTGGCTGAAGAGAGAAGCAGTATTAATCTAGCATTAATCCTCTTGCATTGCCATTCAGAGGTGAAACAAGATCCACAAAAGAAAACAAGGAAGGAAGGAAGGAAGGAAAACTCACCTATCCTTTTCTTTTTCCTCCCCTCTCTCTGTATGTTTCGCTAGACTGTAAACTAGCTTGCAAATTGTGACGCAAACTGGGATTGCTGTGTCCTGCTTAAATTGCCTGTGTGGTGGCTGCTCACAGATGAGAACTGGCAAATGCTGGGGCTGTCCAATTCGTTCCCTCCCAGCATACTGTAACTCTGCTTTGCTTCCAAAACTGAGATACATGCAACGTTGGTCCATGAGACCTGTGCAATGCTTTGGCTTTTTCTCAGTTACATTTCCCCCATTGGTAATGGAAATGCAAGCCGGGTAGAGGGAAGTCTGTGAAACCACATCTGCTTCATGAAAAAGCCAGATATTCCACACCTTTGTGCAGCCTGTGTCAGCCCCTGTGCTCAGGACCCTGCCATAACAGCAGCCACCCTGTGAGAAGCTCTCCTGTCTGGGGCTGCTTGGGTTTCATGTTTCTTCCCAACCTCATCCCTGTTTCTCAGCTCAGATTCTTGGGGCGACAACAGCTCTGGACTGGGGTTGAAAATAGCTCTTCCTTGGCCCTGCCCTGGCTGAGTTGTGGTCCCTTCGAGGCCGTCGTGCTGAAAAGTGATATCATTACATGGCACTGGTGGTGGACTCGCCACGGGCTTGGGGCTGAGGGTCTGACTTCATGGCTGTAGGAACTTCCCAGGTCTCACAGTGCTTTTCAGGGCCTTTTGGATGCTGGTGAGCTGGGCAAGGAGCCCACGCTGCGCTCTTTGGATCCAGAGTCGAATGCAAACTTTCCGAAAGTCTGAATGCGATCCAAGGCAAGGGAAGGCACAGGTGATGTGTGCGTGAAGAGGGGTTGCATTCTTTGTGCTTATTCCTGGGGCATTTTATTCTCCCTGCTGCCATGCTGGCGCTTATGTATAAGGTGGGAATTGAGGACACCAGGGGCTCTCACCCCACATATCCAGGTGGGGAAACCCTGGCTACTGGTGCCAGTGTCTTGTGGGGTGCAAGAAGGTACCTAAAAATCAACCATGCTACTTCTGAAAGGTGAGCAGCTTTGCTGCTTCAGCCTCATGGATACTGAAAGTGCTGTCCCTAGGGTGTTATCACTCTAAATCTGGGTCTGGGCCAGCACTGATTTGTACTCATCAGAGCATCTGTGACATTAAAGCATTATGCAAACAGTAAGTTGGTACAGCGCCTGTACTCCAGTAATTTAGGACATGGATGTATGTTGACGTTGTGGAGGGCTGCTGCAGTTTGAGCTGTTTTAATGTAAACTCAGCTAAATGAACCAGCTGAAATTGCTGGAAGCCTTGCGGGATTCGGGCTGACTTTGCAGGGAAGCAGACCAGGGAGCGTTTGCATGCTGAGCTGTGCTGGTGGAAAGTTCCCAGCTCACAGGCAGTGACAGCATCTGAATATGGGGAAAAGGAGTGTCTTTTCCAACTCAGTCGTGATTCACTGGAGGACAAACATCCAACACTTTAATACAAGACTTTGAAGAAGCTGACATTTTCCAGGATAAAATGGGCTATCGTGATGGTACCTGAATACAAATTGCACCATAGTGTTGTTTTTTGCGTTCATAAAACTTTCCTAGTAGCTGGTATTTACTGTAATTACTTATTAAAGGTTAACAGCACTCTCTCTCATGTGTGCAGGGATATTTCTAGTGTCTACTTTTCAATCTTGTCTTTGCCAATAGCTCATGTATTTGTGAATGTTCTTATCTTGGTCTCATCAAACTGCTTGTTTCAGGCATTTATCTTCCACTCCAGCTCATCTGGCCATAGAAAAGAAAACATTAGGCTCTAAAAAGCCAGTTGAAAAATCAGTCATATGAGAATAACCTCAATTCTTTACCTCTGGGTTTTGTGCCAGCTGGAACTGGGTATTTTGCATTGAAAACAAGAGGTTCAATGACAAAGTCATGCCCATTGGAGTGAATGCTTTTTGTAGTAGGAAGTCATCTCTCCTCATCACTTGGTGTAGGCAGTAAAGGGAGAGCAATAACTACAGTTTGCAATACATTTTACATTTTCTGCTCTGTGATGGGTAAAATGGAAGTTTCCCAGCTAGAATTAAACAATAATTAGCAGCTGATAAAATCCCCCTGACATTCTGCACCTTCTTTTATGCAGCATGAATATTAAGAGCTGCTTATCAAGCTCAGTTCCTGATTAATATTCTTCAGTTTGTACAGACCTGCTTCTTGTTTCTCTGAAGAAGGATTTACTTTAAAAATGCACAGTAGACTAAAAAAAGACTGGATTTGTGAAATTAAATATTGAACATTCTTAGTGGCTGGAGTATCCAGTGATTGTGCACTAAGTTGTTTGTAATTGGTACTTCAATTATTATTTATTGTGAAGAACTTTTTTTGTTAAGGATTTTTAAGGTGAGGCATTTGCAGCTGCATTTTGACTTCTGTAAGGTCATAAACGTAGCAGATACGTAAAGCAGGTCTTTTAACCTTCATTAATTATTGTAGTAATTAGTAATTTGCAGTCATGATTAAAGTTTAGTTCTGTGCATGTAGGGACTGTAGTAAAACACTGTACTTACATAGAAGAGCTTGTTCCAAGACATGTCAGATGCTTTGATTTTATCTTCTTTTATCAAGCAGCAGCGTGCTGCAGGCCTGGGACTCTCCCATGGGCAGGACCAGCTGTGTGCTGGAGTGGTGGCTTGCATGGCTCGGTTTTGGGGAGCCATCAGGTGCCACAGAAAGCCCTCCCTTGGCTCTGCAAGCAGCTCGTGAGGGTGATGCTGGGCCTGCCGGGCATTTGAGCGTGGGACTGCTCTCCATATTTATCTGACATTTCCTGCTGCCTCCTTGTCCTGTTGCGTTTGCGTGACCTCGGGCACCCCCAGGACTGCTTTTCTCATTCTCCCCAGGGATATTGTTGATCGCTTTCACAGCGACCTGTTTTAAGATCTGAGCAAAAAAAAATGATGAGGTAAGCTGATGTAATGTTTGCTGCTCATGAAAAGGATATGGGTCCAGCTAAGGCAGCAGAAGCGAATAATCACCAAACTCTGATCTCTGAGGGAGAGAAATGTGATATTTAAGGCTTTTGAAACCTCTAAACCTTGCTTTTAAAATCTGGTATTTTACAGATCTTTTCTGAGTTCAAGCAAACAGTTATTCCCCATTATATTAAATGGTGGCCTTCAAGAAGCAATTTGATTTACACAAATAAGCAAAGAAAATCAATAGCCATTTCAGATTTTGCACCTGCGTCCCACCACACAGATTTTGATCCCATTTGTTTCTCGCTTCACAGAGCTCCAGGTTATGACTGAAGGCTTTTCTGGCTCCTGCTATGATCTTCCCATGAAATAGAAGTCAGTGCATCTGCACACTGCCCGATTCATCGCTTGCTGAGCTTGAAGAGACCTAAGGCTCAGAAAGATTTAATTGCTGTTTTAAATGCGCAGCAAAACCCTGGCTTGACTGAAGTCAGTGGCAGGGTCATTCTGCAGAGCCAGGATTTCAGACATGGGACCGTATCCGCACCATGCAGTGGGGTCCTGCTCCTACACCCGTTCCCTGCACCAAACACATCCAACCTCTTGCCCAGAATATCTCTTCACACCCAGCTCAGCCCCATCTCGTGTGATGGGGGTGTTGTGCCACTTACTGCACCACTGAACAGAGCAGCGTTACCTCCTGTCTGGACTGGATTTCAATCAAGCAGACTTGCAGGCTGTTAAAAATTTCAGGGACACGCAGTTTTTGTGGGTTCTGAAGAGAAACATGGGGAAGCCTGAAGTGCCATGAAATTCAAAAAGCCTGGATGTCTGCGGCATATGTATTTTCTTCTAGTTTATGGAGAAAAGATGCATAATTAAAGAAAAACTATAATCTTTATTTGCACGTACAATATGTTTCTCCTATTCCTGTCTCATCCCCTTTGTGAGAACCCAGGGCCAGAATTACAGTATCTGAAGTTGCTTTTGGATCCCAATCAGCTCCCATCTGTCATGATCTGTTTTTAATTGAATGGGTTTTCCATCTGAAAGTAGCTGTTGGATAGAGAATGAGTAGAAATATTTGTGTTGTGAATTAGCTCAGAGTGAAGCTACAAACTTCCCCCCCCCCCCCCCCCAAACACATGGAAAAATATTCTTCAGTGTAGCGTGGCTGGCCTGAAAATTTGCAACAGCAGCTTCCTTCCCAGCCTCTGACTTCTCTGGCTTGTTTGCATGGCTAAGATCTTTAAAGGGGACATGAAATCTTCATGTTATGCAGTCTTATCCCCCCTTCATGAGGCAGGGCAGTGCTCGTGTCACCCTTGTGCTTATGGGTACTGCAGGAGGGAGGTTGCGTGGCTTGATTTTCCAGGAGAGATAGAGGAATAACTCAACAGAGGAATAACCTGGACTTGCTGAGACTCGTGCTCTCGTCCCTGGACAGTCTTTCCTTTGCCAGCCGCGATGATCTCTGCTCCCGTGGGAGCAGCAGATAGGTTTAATACAGTAACTGAGTCAAATTCAGGCTCTTGGTCCTTGCCCTCAGTGTTCTAGGAAAGGCCCCAGATCTCCTTAACAGTCTGTGCTCAGTGTGCCTAGTTCTCAAATACCATGAAACTGGGCTGCAGGAGACAGGGAGAAAACTGCCTTGGGGACTGAACAAGGTCATAACAAGCAGAAAGGAAAATGAGGCCACAGGACGTCCATGGTTTTCAGGACATCAGATGACACCTCTCTCCTACCAGGAAAGAAGGGAAAAATCCTTTAGTAGTCTTTGGAGAAGCATTGTTGACTGTTCTTCAACGTCCCTCCAGGGGTTTTCATGCAGTACCTTTTATCATTAAAAACACAGAAGCAACTACCCTGCATCAGCACCTTAGAAGATGGGCTAGTGTCCTGGGGGAGGTGGGGAAGAGGGTGATGTTTATCTGTCCCCCATCACTGCAGACAGTGAGCTTCACTTCTGCATCCATGGCAAAAGGGAAAGCTCCTGCTGCAGCACTGGGGCTGAGGGAGGAGGGATGCTTTCCTGTTTCCTCTGCCAGATCCTTATCTCACTCCATATGTGAAGCCTGGAAATTGCTTTAAAGGCCCAGGAGCTGGTCTCGCTGTGATTTCCATTACATTGGCATTGCGTAGTCACCCTCAGTGGTCGTCCTTGATGGCTCCAGCCTGTGTTTGCTGAAGTCTTGTTGTGTATCTGTCAAAGCAGCAGAACCAACATTTGGCTTGAAGGCTAGTGTATGAGGGAGCAGAATCTGGTTTGTTTTTTCATTTAAAAAAAAAAAAATGTTTTGGAGGTAGTAGGGTCAAAAGGAAACATTTGTGTGTTAGATGTAAGTGTGTGCATGCATGTGTGAATCTTTTTTTTTTTTTTTTTTTTTAATTGCAACTTCCGGCAAAACAGCGTTTCTGTAAAATGGTTGTTTTGTGGCTGGACTAGGGCTGAACAAGGGAAATCCTGGGCTTGTTCTGGGCTTGTGTTGCTGTTTCCACCACTGTAAGAAAACAGCGTCACTCTTGCTGACCTGCTTTACATCACCTTTGAATGAGTTCAATAGGTGCCAGAGGTGCTGAGTGGCATGGCGTGACTCAGCAAGGGCTGCATGCTGTAGGGTTGAGCTGTTGTCATGCAGGTAGGGCTGTGTGTAAGTAGCTGTGTTGCACGGCTGTAATCCTACAACCCCCCTGGAGCTGAGTTCCTTTTGAATTTCCTTTTTGAACTAGAGCCACATCTCACCTGGGAAGGGCCACAGTCACAGCTCTATGTACAAGGAAAACCTGGAGCATGGGGTTGGAGCAGCCAACCATGGGGTTGATCAGCAGCCCACGATGGGCTGTTGTTTCAGGGGTGGAATAGGTCTCCCAGCTGTGCCTGCAACAGGCCCTGGGACCCTCTGAACAGGCAGAAGTAGAAGGCAAAGTGTACTACCATGGACCACAAAATGCACCATCATTTGATTAAAGTTCTCATCCCAGGGAGAGCAAAATCAGTAGGAGCTGGTGATGGGGATGGGTGGGAGAACACTGGGTGCTCTCCTGAGACCTCTGCTAAAGGCTGCAATGGGGTAGTGGCTTTAATTTAGGCTAGTCCTGCACCCAGGGTTATATTCCTCACTGTGAGCAAGAGCGGCCAGTGAGATGTGGAATTTACCTGTACTGGCTGTTCAGCCTGTAGAGATACCCTGTGCTTCAGAGCCCACCTTAATTTGTGTTTTCTTTTCCCTGATCAGGTCTATATCATCAACGTAACGTGGTCCGACCTGACTTCCCAGATCATCTACCGGAGATACAGCAAGTTCTTTGACCTGCAGGTAAGTCTATCTTGTCTAACACAAAATATTATTTCTACTCACACTTCTAGTCATGTTCCTAGCTGGGTTAATCGTACCTTTAAATAGGTCTTTGTGCTTGTTTGGTCTGTTACATGTCATGATCTTGAAACTTTTCAGACTCTGTCCTTGTAGGGTATAAGATAAGTGGGTGGTATGCTCACAGTGAGTAATTTGCACTGTAAAGACATTTAAAGCTGACATTTTCATGAATGGGTCCTATTGAGGAAGGGATCTAATTTTAAATACTTCAGATGCACTTAGAACAGAGAGCAAGCTACGTTTTGGGTCCCCAGAAACTACTTACCCAAATAACTGAAAACAACAGAGCTTTTGCACACTCCTACAGCAGTTCAGTAATGGAGATGGTAGTGGAAACCTTCCAGTCCCTTCTCCTAACCATCTACCCAGCCAGCCAGTGTCCTGGCTCCTGTTGTATTTAGATTTCATCGAAAGCTTTCTTGCTGGCTGAAGTTTGAAGCCAGGAAACTAGAAATGTTCAAATTACAAAGTTTCAGCGTGGCCATCAGCTACTTCATTTCTGGTGCTGCTCCATGGCACCTGCGTGGGTAGGGAGAGCTTTCTGGCTCTTATCCTATTTATCAATAATCCAGATTCATTAATACCTTTGTATCCGTGTACCTTTGTAGACAGCAAAACTGTAATTGCTTGGGGCTTTGAAATCTCTGTTTGGAGACAGGTGAAAACAAAAGCTGTGCTTTGGACTCCTGAACTTTGGGGGAAGTGTCGATTTTGAGGTGGAGCTTGTGGTTGGAGCTGGGCTGTAGTTAGAATGTCAAATGAGTCCTCATAGCCAGTGTTAAGGGTGTACACATCTGGCTGAGCTGTGTCCTGGGAAATAACACTGAACCTTTTGTCATGATAAATTAGGAAGAAAAAAAAAAAAAAGGTTCCTTCTGCGGGTACCCGATCTGAGATACCTTGGAGAGTCCTGGTTTCATCATTGCTCCCCCTTTATGTGTCATTTCTGATACTTGGACATCTGAAGTCTCTAGCCTGTTTTGCAAGCTGTTATCAATTATGGCCTCCTACCTTTTCTGGTGGAAGACCATTTCTGTGGCCATCCTGATTTCTGATTTCTGAGTTTGCTGTGCAGCTGGAGACAAAAGGGATGTTCTTAAGCATCCTCTTGTGCCCTTCTCCACTTCTTATTGGTCTGAAGCAGCAGGCCTGCCAGTCCCACTGCTGTGAAGAGTATGTCAGTGGTTTCTTTGTGTCTGATGTACCTGCTAAAGATGCACAGCTCCGTAATCACAAACATTTGTTGTCAGCGTGCAGACTGTGGCCCAAAATGGTTTCTTTCTCTCTCTGTCCTTTTTTTTTTTTTTTTTTTTTTTGCCCCAGTTCTGTTTTCGTGTATGTGTTCTTCTGGGTCTCCTGGCCTTTCCTGGTAGGTTTGAAAAGTTCCCATCAAGTGTGGAGTTATCAATGGGGTTAGTGTGTTGGACAGGAAATGATGTCTCAATCAGGGAGTGAGTCCTGAAAGGTCCCATTGATAAGTGCAAGGGGGCCTAGCGCCAGTGGAAAACTCCTGCTTGCACAACGCTTCTCCCCCCACGAGAAAATACGACAAGAAAGTAACAAAATTCCCTTCCTTAACCCTTTTCCCTCCCAGGAATCTCTGTCAGGGCCACCACAGCGTGAGCAGTGACAGCCCTCTGCAACAGCCTCTTTAGCTCTTGTAGCATGAGGTGTACAGTTACCGAAACTGAGGTCTTCGCTGGTGTTTCCACGATCTTGTCATGTCTCTGTAAGCATGTCACTGTGGCGATCTGTGCCTCAGTTTCCAAGCTGTAAGATGGAGACAAGGCCCTGCGTGTTCAGGCATGTCATAAGGTGTTTTTAGACTCCCAGAGGTGATTCTTTTTGGGGGGTTTTTTGCTATTATTTTTTTCTGGGCTCTTGATGCTGCCAGAGCATCTCCTTGATGAGCCAGGGGAAATAGGCTTTCTGTCTTGAATTGCAGCTTGTACTTGCAACTAATGAAGCTAGCAAAGGGAGCTGGAAAAGCAACTGAAAGGTTTAGGGCACTTTGGGAAACCCTTGTGTTTTAGGAAACTTATGGTTTGACATGCAGTGATTCTTGCTCACCAGCAAATGCTGGTTTACCACAGCACGTGGGTAAGCAGGCATGGAAAGCTTCATGTAGAAGCTCTGCAGCCCCTTTTCCATCTGCTTGCAATTGCTCAGTCATAATACTTGGTTAATAGCTCCCTGTATCTGGTGGACCTGCTTTTAATATCTCTAGCTTCAGGCATCTGCAACAAGGAGACCTTCGTAGCATTTATAGGAAAATACAACTATTGTAAAGCAGCTGTTTCAGGGTTTAGCAGTGGAGGATTCCCCATGTTTGCTGTCTGAACCATGACTGGCCTGTAATGGGGCTCTCGGCTGCACTGTATCTTGCCTTGCAGACAGCAATTCCCAGTCATGTTAAGATTTCCTGAATGGAAGAGTGATGTTTCCAATGGAAAGCCCAGAGCAGAGCCTTTCGTGGTGAAAGTTGGAGAGCAACATGGGGGTGCCAGTCCACATTCCCCAAACCCTTGAAGGGCTGAACCTGGCTTTTGGTTGTGTACCACACAGCAGGTGTTGGGGGTGCCATCTGCTTGTTGAGGATCAAGGTCTTCTCCTTAGATCCTCCTCGCTTTGCTTCAGATAAGATGATGACCTGTGGTTTCCAAATTTGTGGTGGAAGCTCGAACTTCTGAGCTAGCACTGGTTGGACCTGCATTTTGCAACCTGATACCGTGCATGGTGGCCTTAGCTTAATCAATATACTTTGGTAATGTCCCTGCTTGTCCCATGTGGCCCTTCCAGCAGATAATCAAGCAAATGCTCAGTGAGTAAAGCTCACTGATTTGTGGGCACCGCTCCTGTCCAAAACAGCTGGAGTCTGCAGGTCTCTGACAGCTCCACTCATCCTACTGTGTCCACAACAGAGCTGTGCTTTCGGGCTTGCTAAGCCTGCGTGTGTCTCCTTTGCCTTTGACTGGAAGTGGGGGAACAAGGGCTGACTTGTAATGACTTAAGCAGGGCTGCAATGCCTGTTTTTGACAGTGACACCGGATAGGACCCATGGAGAAACCTGGGGAGCTGCCTAGGGGCAAGGAGGGAGTCATACAGATAATGAATTTCACTACTGCAATTTCAAGTTTCTTTAAAAAAAGAGCCCATCCTTCCTTGAATGGCTGTCTCTGTGGGACATGGCTCAGTGGTTTTGAGAGTCTGTGCGTTACTAGATACTGGGATTTTTGAAACACTTCCTAGCAAATCCTCTTACGCACTGCAGGCAGTAAGAGGCTGCTCCGTCCCAAGGATTCAAACCCTAGAAGTGTTTGGTCATGCTATTTCAGCAGCGCATATGCTTGAATTGGGAGTCAGGCTGTTTTCAAGATGAGTAATAGGGCAGCGAGACTGGACATACCATGGGATTTGGAAGCTGGAGTTTGCCTCTTGAAGGTGTGAGAAGTAAGGCAAACAAAACCCAATGCAACAAGCCAAGCGTTAGCCTTGTGCTGCTTCATTAAGGGCTAGAGAGCTGCAAATGTGGGCTTAAATTAAATCAGGGTGTTGCTGCATCATTTAATTGTGCAACCAAGTCACACCTGCTGCTGAGCGTGGTCAAATGATGGTAGCAGAATACATGTGGGTGCCAACATTTCAGTAAATAGGATTGAAAGTATTGAATTAACTCTGCATAGATGAAAGCATTAGGATAAATTGCTTGTCAAGTCCAATTATCTGTTGTCTTTCAACCTGGGGAGGCATTTGCACCTGAGCACCACATGGGGTCAAAGCCACCTCCTAATGTAATATTTGAAGTGCTGCTTTCTCATGCACTCTGCACGTGGGTGCTTGGCTCTTGTCTGCAATGCAGAATGGGGGAGCATGAGGTGCCCATCACTGGGAGAGATGGTGATGTGAACATCGCTTGTAGCTAGCGCTGACCCTCACAGCAGGCTGGTGGCTTATTCAGGTACCTTCCCTGGATACTGTTCATGCTCTCCCACTATCGCTGATGGATTTGCTAGTGGTGGTAGCAGAAGCCTCTCCTGAGTTGGTAGTTCAGGCTGGCAATGCTCCTGTTGTCCCCAAAGATGCTGAGAAAGGACACTGTTTTATTGGGATAGCAGGGATAACTCCTGGCATTTCCACTGTGCAGTAAAAGACATCTACAGATGTAAGACTCATGTTTTTCTTGCTGGAAGGTGCTTTTGGAGTCTGTTAGCAGGATGGGGATTTGCAGCTGAGTGTGTGCATAAGTAATTACCCAAAGCATAAGGTGAAGCGTAGGGATGCAGCCAGCTTACCCTCCCAGTCACCATGCTGGGCTGGGAAGCAACGACAGTGTTTGCAGCTGGCAAGTACGAAGGATGGTTCTTACCCCACTCCCCACCTCACCCTGCCAGTTGCTTAGTACCACCTTGGGCTTTTTATAGATGTTATGACCCCAGTTGGGTCATAACCCCCTCCCCAGCAAAGCGAGCAGGGAAAATGTGACCATGCTTCAGTGCCTGGTATCTTAGCTTCAGTCACCAGCAGCTCATATTCTTCATTTTATCCAGTGACTCCAAATGTTCTAGTCTGATTTCATACCTGTCTTACTCGGTGCCTGGAGTCAGAGTATGAACAGGACCAGAGCCTCGGCAGAGGGATCAAACCCTATGTTCAGGTAGTGGCCTCTCCATTGCTCCCGTGAGGACAGCTGGGTCTCCGTGCGCGGAACATCCTTTCTCACAATAGCAAAATGCAGCTTTCTCCAAGGCAAAACACAGCAGCTGGCTTTAGCGGCATGCCAGAATCCCAAGTTGTGTTTCTGGCTGTGTGAGAGGCGAGCAATGTCCTCACTGGAGCTGCGGCAGGAATGTTAGGTAGGCAGATCGCCGTCTCTCCACACAATGACCCACACAGATGTTTTGGCTGCAAGGAGACATCTGAAATGTCACAATTTTGAAAAGGCAAATAAACAAGGCTCTGTTCAAGCATTGGCTTTGTGTATCAGTTAGCAAAAAATTATCTGCCTGATGCGGTCTGCTGATCTAAGCAGGTTTTCTTCAAAGTGGCACAGAAAGAGGAACTCACTAGCAGCCAATTAGAACATTAAAAAAATAAAGAATATCAAGAATTTTATTAGGGAGCGGAAAGAGATATAAGTTGTTTCCAGGCTGACGATAAAACATCAAGAGCTTCATTTGTTATTGCTAGGGTCATCCTGATTGTTTATAGTGCTGTAATGGAGTAACTGAGCATTGAAGAGCACATTAAACAAAAATGGTACTATAAAAAAAACAGTAATTGCTTTTCTTACTTGGGCTGGAGTTCATCCGAATACTGTTGCTATTGATCGTTCTTCCATTACGTGCTCTTCTGTACAGACTTCCCTTTCTCTGTTACCCCAAGCTGTATCAAACGTTGTAATATCCACTCTTGTTTCCAGCTTGGTGTTTGTAACTGTGCCACATGCCTGAGCACCCTGCGTTTCACCAGGTTACTGTGACTGAAAACAGGACCCGTCAGCTTTGGGGTGCAGGCTTTCTGGGGCAGAGCAAAGGGAGAGTCGGTGCAGGGTAATGACTGTTTTTGATGGACCTATGATCTTTCGTATTGTAACGTTCATGCTTTTAGCTCTGCAGGAGCGGTGAATGGACAAGCTCAAGCATGTGCTAAATTTATTAGTGTTGAAGAGCATAGGTAAGAATACAGTGGGTCAAGTGTGTTCCTGCTTTTGCAGATGCTGACTCCTAACCCTCAACCTGTTGGGCCTTTGTAGCAGGATGAGTAGAGTCACCCACCTGGTCTTCTCAGCCATCCACAACAGCAGGGTCACTCTGCAATGAGTGATGCTCTGTTCCATAGGTGCCACCCTGCACATAGCTCCTGGCAGCGTGGGAAGGGAAGGAGGGCTGTTGATGTGGCTCTGCGCATGATGCAGCTTGCCCCTCTCGCAGCGTGGGAGGTTTGCGTTAAAAAGATTCCCAGCCTCTGACGAGCTTGGGGAGTGTTTCTGTTGGGCTACGTGTGTGCGTCTGAGGGTGCGTATGGAAACAGGCAGGAAAGCTGGAGGAGAAGGTGGGGTCGAATAGGGCAGGGGAGGAGGTGGGGAAGAACAGCATGGCAGAGGGTTATTGCATCAGTGTGGTGCAAGTACACAGTGAAACATAAGGCAAAGAGAGAGAAGGGGAAGATTTTACTTGCTGGCATTGCTCCCGCTGTGCTGTGTTGACAGTAGGGGATCTGGGCTCTGCAGTCAATGCATGTGCCTTCCTCTGCTCTGGGCTATGCTGGCCAGGATGGTCTGGATTGCAAGGATCAAATTTCTCCTGCTCCCGTTCCCTTGGTGTGGGATGCTGGCCCTCAGCATCCTGGCCCTGCTGCAGACATTGAGAGCTGCTGCGAAATCCTCCTCCAGACCAGGGGATGGCTTCACGGCCATCCCTGATAGTCACGGGGCTGTGGGGATGGAGTTACTCCAGCAGTTGGGATGTAGGGTTTGGTTTGAAAACAGCTTCCTTAAGAGCAGGATTGAAACTGAAACAAGCCTGGGAAAATTCAGAGGAAATCTGAACGTGGCTCTGTCAACATGTCTGTTCCCAAAGGTCAGCACCAGCTCCTTGGGGAGAAATGGCATGTCCTTTCTTTCAAGTAAACACGGGCCAGTTTGCTGCTGCTGCTATCCCGGACAGTGTGTGGAGAGGCCAACAGTGGCAAGGTTTGCAGGTGATGCAGAAAACCAAATTTCCAGGAGGAGCCCTGGGCTGCTGACTGTGCCTGCTGCATTTTGGCAGCTGTGCTGGAGCTCCCGGTGCAGCCACGCTTGCAAGACTTGGCTCTTAGCAGCGGCAACCCCCTGATACCTGCCCTCAGGAAAATAGCCCAGCAGAATGCTTGCCAGTAACAGGGCTTGCTGGGGGAATTGAGGTGCCCCTGGAAAAAAATGAATAGCTGATATAGTTATTGAGCTGGGAATGGTTGTCTCAGCTGATTTAAAGGCTATTTAAATACCATTTTTCCTTCTAGTGCTCAGTCAGTGCCTTAGGATACCAGCTGGCTTGCGGGGCAGTATCTTTGTCTTCAATGAATAAATGGAATTGTTTATAATTCTTATTTCCATCATTATTTAAATGTTTGCTTGGCAAAACAATCTGTTCAGCTTCCAGTATTTGTTTCTAAAGAAACTTTACACGTCAAACAAAGACGAGGGCTCTGATGGGGAAATGGCAAAGTGCCTGCCAAGCTACAATAGAGGCCATGTTCAATGTCCACTGCGAATAACCTGCAGTTGAGAAAGTGACCCAACCTATGGGAGCCTTCCCCTTCATACTTCTGCACTTGGGTGCTGTTGAGGCATAGACCTGACGCTTGAATATTGCCCGTACACTGCACTGTAGGAATCTTCTACATGACGGCTATGGAGCAATATTTGCTGCTCATCACCAATTTAATATACTCCCCTGCCTGCCACATGCACAGGTGTGGCCAGGAGAATGGGTGAGCTTAGAAAGTGAGGTGGTGGCTTAGCCAGCTCCTCAGGGTGTGATGGCAGCAAGGCAAGACCAGAGGTGATACCCACACTACCCTGTCTGAGTTGTCAGTAGCGATGCCCCTCTATAATGACAGGGAATGGATTTTGCTATCAAAGGATTAAGGCTTTCATTTTGTCTGGGGGCTTCCGTGGGTCAGAGGTGAGTATCCCAATGGTGCCATCTGAACCTCTCACTGTGCACAAAAGGTATTGCAATACCAGGAATCATAGAATCATAAATGGTTTGGGTTGGAAGGGACCTCAAAGATCATCTAGTTCCAACCCACCTTGCCACGGGCAGGGACACCCTCCACTAGACCAGGTTGCCCAAAGCCTCATCCAACCTGGTCTTAAACACTTCCAGGCATGGGGCATCCACAAACACCCACAGGAGTCTTATACCTTCTGGACAAGGTGGCAGTGAGGTTTTGGGGCTTTGGTTGGGTGGTTGTCCTGACCCCACTGTCGGACGGGAATCTCTGGAAGCTGCATCTCTGAAAGTTTTGTCCTCAATTCCCTCGTTGCACAAGACCAGGGTCCTTAGCATCAGTGACTGCGATGGATGCTGTTTGGGGTCATTGCACCATGTGAACATTGTTCCATACAATGCTGATATTCTCCTGGATGTTGACAAGTCCTTATTCCCTGGTGTTCATGTCCTTTGTGTGGAGTCAGTAGTATTGAAACATTTCATCACACCATCAAGAAGCTTTCACCTTATCTGACCCAGATTAAATGCTAATTAACTTCTAAGGTCTTACAGGAGCATGACATCAAGTGGCAGGCTGCTCTGAAAATTAGTTTTTCCCCATCTATCCTTGCGATCTCTTCGTGTGCTGTGACAACCTAAGCTGCTCCAGAGGGGCTGTGCAATTAGTGATCTGCTCTGATTACTGAAGGAAATTCACTGTCGCTGCTCATTTCCTGTCTTTTGCAGCCTCTGAGTTCAACACTGGCAGATCTTTGTTAACATTCAATTTGTAGCTCTTCTTTAGGCATGATCCTGATGCTAGAAGTAGAACAAAGTTTAATTCGGCTACAGGCTCTATATGTAGTTAGATAAATGAGTAGGGTTTTTTTGAAAGATTGGCAGTGTCACAAAGAGGTTGTTGACTTCTTTGCTGTATCCTTTTAACTATACATGGTCTCCTACTGCTGTTCCTCAACCTTCTTAGAAAGCATCTTCCATCATCACTCTAGGGAGAGTGTGTGTGTATGTATGCACACAGACTTATCCCTGATCCCTGCTGGAATAAATCAGAATTGCTCAACTGTGTGCTTTTGGCCAGCAGATAAATTTTATTTGGCAAGAGAAGAGCCTGTGCCCCTGGGGCCAAGGGGACTGTGATGTGTGATCTGAGGTGGGTAATGCTTTGGAAATTGCTGCCTCTGACGATGCTACGGTTTGGGTTTTGCTCCGCATGATTTCACGAGACCTGGATGCATTGAGTGCCCTGTTAATCTCATCAGCCAGGAGAGAGTGTGAAGTCCATCTTTGAGGTGTGTGGTCATGCTGGCATGGCGATGACTGCCAGCTCTGCTTCATGGAGGAAGGCCTTGGGGGGATTCAGAGGGGAGTGTGGAGTTACAAAGTGGCTCCGATTTCAGCTGGAGAGTGAGAGCTCATAAAATAGAGTTCCCCCAGAGACCCGATCTCTGGAATAGCAGCTATGGGAAGTGTCCTGGTTAGGAGGTCCAGCAAGAGTGCTGAGCCCAAGCAGCTGGACCAGAGCTTCCCCTGGCTGCAGAGTTACAGGTACAGTCAGGGAAATCTTAGAAATTAAATGAGTGGCAGAGCTCAGCAGTGATGGATTGTCACTGCTTAAGAGCCCACTGGGGTGGGCTTTTTAGAGCGTGTGTGGACCTTGAGTATGAGAGAGAAGCCTGCACTGAAGGCTCTTGACCTAAAGCTGTGTAAGCTTTGGGAGAGATTTGGGAAAGTTTAGCTGTGATGCCAGTTTCTGGTTCAGCTTCTCTCTCCAGTTCAGATCTGACAGATGTGAAATAATGCCACATTACCAGATGCTCACATATTCATGGGATAGTATTTTTAGAACAGGACAAAGACTGGAAAAGTGTCTGTGGATATTACTTGGAACCTATCAACAAATTGCTTTACCTGCTTTTTGTGTGCGTGCATTTTTTATGAATTATCTAGAAATAGTTTAACTCAAGCAGGTTTGTCCAAGCCAAGAATCTCAAGGGAGCGCTGCAGAACTGTTATGGATAGCAGATTTCCCAGTGGATTAATTCACATTGTCTGGAGTGGGAACCCGACTTATAAAGGATTAAAGCCACTCTGCTGGGGAACAGGAAGGTGGGTTTACATCGTACTGTCAGATAACTCTGCATCCACCATTTGAACCACACAAGTTTGTTACCTCCAAAGATCCTTCAAGGAATACCTGAAGAATATCAAACTCCACTTATGGGCCTGTAGCAAGCACAGAAAGCAGTGAAATTAGTCAAAAGAGTTATTTGATGGGAATTATTCCCTTGCTTTCTAGAGGTTTGGTTTGCGTAAGTTGTTCTTGCTATCAGTACCTGCATCCACACCTATAGCTGACTGTGAGGATGGTGGAAACCCTTGAATGTGGGAAGGGCTCTCCTGGATACAGCCATAGAGGAAGAGCAGCAAGTTCTCCTAAATGAACTGGGTTGACTTAGATCAGCTGAGGAGGATTCAGACCTATTTCATAGCCATTCGTTGCTTTTCATGTTAAAAAAATCAAATGCAGCAGGATGCATGAGTCCCTGCGAAGTTTAGAAAAACATGCCTGAAATTGCCAAAAATTCTGAACCATGATGGAACACTTTGGTATTGGGCCCGTGCCTCCTGGTTTTGTTCCTGGATGATATGTTGTACAAGGGATTATGCAGAATCGTGGTAAACTGGGCTGAAAGTCTTTCTTCAGCAGAGCATGTCAAGGCTTAGTGTATACCTCCCACGTTATCCTACCTCCATCTCCATTATTCTGGTGTTGGAAGGTCTCGTCATAGCCCATTAGGTCTCCACAGCAGGATTTTGGGAGGAACCCACTTGTTTGTTAACCTTGTTCCAGGTTTTGTTTGCTGGAACAATAAAACACAGGAGAGCAGTTCGGCTGTGGGACCAGCCCCAGCCGAAGCTACAACTCTGGGGCTGCTCTCACAGAGGCAGTGAATTCTCCGAGTACCGCGTTATTAGCGTATTTCCTCTTTTACCACAGATCAAGATCAGCCTTTTTTTTTTTTTTTTTTTCCCTGGAATCTCTGTGTGAAAATTAAATTCCTCTGCAGGATTTTTTCTGTGGCCTTTCTTCCCTGGAGTACCCAAGCCCAGAAAGTTCAGGCATGACAATTCCACCCCCTCCACCACTTCGCGGCTCTCCCCTAATCGTACTCAACTTTCAATTATTTATACTGCCGGAAAATCGCGCCGAGTTCACACCCCCAGCCCTGAAACACAATTCCGCTTTTGTGCAGGGAATACAATCCTTCACTTTCATTAAGTGTGCGGAGACCGAGATGAGAAGTGCCTGTTGTGTTCGCATCCCTTGGCTCGCGATGAGAGGAGCTGGTTGTTTTTGCAAACGTCCTAAATAGCCCTGTAAGGGTTACGGCGAGTTTATTTACATTATTACATTTAAGTGCAAATAGAAAATTGCCCAGCCATAATGGAAAGGTTATGCAGGGCTCTGTCAGGGCTCTTTTCCCTGCCACCTCACCCCTCCCAGCTTTCTGCTCTTACAGGCTCAGACATGGGAAGGCTGTGTCTGGAAGGAGCTGTAGCTCTTGGTCCTGTAACACCAGAGTTTGCTTACCAGACAAACAAAAGTGTCAACTGGCGTTTCTTCCACTGCAGACTGCATGTAGTCCTGCCTGCCATAGGAAAGGCTCCTGATCAGACTCACCCCAGCCTGATTTATGAGCGTTGGGTGCTATTTACTTCTTCCCCGTAGCACCTGAATAACTGACCTTTTCTGCAGAAGCAGGCTATAGAGTATGAAGTTGGGAGTATGTTTTCTGCCTTATTCCCTTCCTGCTTGCCTAGAGTCATGCCGTGCTTCTCCTTTTCTGCAGCCAGAGCAGTTTCATGTCTCGTGCAAACACAAGTATTCCCACTGCAGAACTGTCTTTTGCAATTTCCTCTTTCCCTCCTTCAGGGGAAGCATTGATGAGTCTCCAGTGGAGTGAGCAGTCATGGCAGCAAAACCCACAGAGAAGCCACACTGCTGAGCAGATGATGCAAAGTCATGCAGAAAGCAAGAGTCCTCCTGCTCTGGGACAGCAGCTTTGTGCACCCTCCTTCCTGGGTGCCCTGTTTGAACAACACCCAGCCAAGCTGGGGGCTTTGCTCTCCACCTTTTGCTTTTCATTTAAAAGGAGAGATCTGGTCTATAGGATCCATGGAGGAAAGGGAGGACTTGAGCTCTTACAGCATGTCAGATCCTTTCGCACTGCCTGTAGTTTTCTGAAGCTACACCATTTAACTGTTGGGTTAGCATTCGCTCTTCCATGCCCAGGAGAAGCACGCTGGGTATATGTGGAAGATGAAGGTGTCCTAGGAGCATGCCAAGGGTGTGTTACTGATCCATGGCATTCCCAGGTCCAAACCCTGAGAGCTTAATTCTGGGTGGGATCTGCAGGTCTGTAGCAGCGGGTCACACTGTTCAGGCCTGCAGCTGCAGCAGGGCTGGCGTGAGCTGCAGCTGTCCCTAACGGTGTGCGGGTCCTTGCACATGGGACTCATTTGAGCACAGCTGGGACCCTTTGAGGGTGCAAAGCCAGCAGAGCAGAGTGGGGAGTTGCAGTCCAGGAAGGAGGTCCACGCTTTGGAGCAGAGTGAGTTGCTGACAAATTCTTGATCGGCAGATATGAACAAGCTCACAAAGAACTAAGCAGAGACTCCTAAAAGCATCTCTGTGTTTAAGATAATTTCTAAACCTGCAGTGCAAGCAGGGCTCTGTACTGAAGCTGTTGGTGAGGCATCAGTGTCGATGCAGAGATCTTTCTGATTCACCAGGCGCAGTCAAGGGCAGATCCTAATCAATTTAGCACGTTTTTGCAAACTGAGTTAACATTGGAGCCATGTGCCTGGATCTTGATGCATTTGGGTTTTTTAAGGGTGTGTTAAGAAAACCAGTGGGACTTGCTGACCTACTATCTTCAGCCAGGTGTTTTGAGAGAGGTGAAGGATGACCACGGAAACACTGTGTGAGGGAGAGAGAGAGGAAAATGCCAAATGGGAAAGAATTAGAAAGTGAACCAGAAAAGGACGAAGTAAAATGACAACAGGGAAAAAATTCCACTGGAGGACTAAGGTGAGTTTAACGATTGAAGTTTTGTCTTATAGTATAGAGTATATCTTATCCATCTGGAGCAAAAATGATTTCACAGGCTTTTCTTTTTATCTGACTAATCTCTGGCTTTTGGCAGCCCAATGAGGTGGGACATTTTGGCCTCTCGGTGGTCTGGGGAGCTTTGAAATCCAAATCTAGGCTTGTCCTGATCACTACAGTGATGTGCTGCAGCTGCCTGAGCAAAACTGGTTTGTGTGTCTTCCTGGTGAGGAAAATATATTGTGGGATGGTATGTGGTGAACACCTGCGTCCCTGTACCAAGTCCAGATTGTCTTGTAGTTTTTGGTGTGTTGGTGGCTTAGCAAAAACCTGTGTAGTTGTCTGTGATGCCTGTGTGTTACCGTGCTGAAGGTTAGAGGGTGCCGATTCTGACCCATCTCACTTGTACATAAGGGTAGGATTTAGTATTTGGTGTTTCAGGAGGTGGCAGAGATTCAATTACCATTGGGATCTGGGAATAAGGCAGATGGAGAAGTAAAGGGTGGTGTGCTCCACAAAGGTGGTCCCTGGCTATCCTTAAGCAAAAGGAGAAGTTTGCAAAAAACATTCCCAAGGTGGAGAGAAGCCCTGCAAAGCTTTGGGTTTGTTCTGGCTGTGGGACAGCCCTGGATTACACGGCTGGGCAGGGGTGTGCTGTGGGCTGCAGGAGCAATAGGACTGTAGGTTCCTGCCTGTTGCTGTTAAGAAACCTCATGTCGAATCCTGTTCCGCTCTTAGGTCAAAATATATTTCATCGCCTTAGTTTTTTATGTAATTAGGAGCCAGGAGTCTGTGGTGTGGAACAAGGAGTGGGGAACTGCTGGTGTGGCAGGAAGGTTATCTGGAAATATCCACCCATAAAAAGGGGGCTATAATCAGCCCTCCTGGAGAAAGTTTATTCATTAATGTTTGTAAAATGCTTTGAAGTCTTCGGCTGGGAGTCTTTTTAACAGAGCCAAATGTTAGTTGTATTACAGTAGCTAAGCCAGACCTTAATGACCATGTTCTCTCTCCTCTTCCCGAGCCCCCAGCCATTTCTAACAGGTTTTGGTGAAGAAGTGAAATGTCAGCAGAGTGACCAGAGAGAAGAGAACTGCTCAGGAGAAATGTGAATAGTGCTTTTCTTTCTTGTGATTATATCCTAGTCCCATGGACTTTTGCTGCCAGGAGTGGAATTTATAGAAGGGATGAGTTTATTTCCAGGCTTGTACCATGTTATCCCAGTTGGTAACTGGTTTAGGGTCCCATTGCATTAGTATTCACCGGTGGCCTTTGGGCGATTAAAGTCATCCCAGCTTGTCTTGGTGGGAAGTCACTGTAGCAAAGCTGGCACGCTGGGATGGGAGGGAACCATGGCTGTCGATGGGGTGCATGGTGAGCAGGCAAAAGACTTGGCTGGGGTGAAACAAGGAGGCCCCAGGGCAGGATGCAGGGGAAAGCTGGTTTGATGGGGTTCTCAGCTCTGGCTGCCCATAAGTGCCCTGCCTCCATGCCTATCCGTTTCCTACAGCATTGCCTATTTCCTATCCGTAACAGAATAGTATTTGCTTTTTGATTTGCTTGATTTCTGGTGGCAGGAGGTGGGGCTTGGTGATGCCATTGGTGGCAGCAAGGGCCATTTTCTGTCATATGAAGGAAATGGGGTGGGTTCAGTCCATGCTGTGTTCCCAGAGTACCTGTGGATGGGGTCACAGCATGGAGGTGAGCAGGTAACCGGGTGCACCAGGACACATCCCAAAGAGTGAGCTGCTGTTACAAAACTAATCTCTGGACTTGCACCCATTTGCTCTGGGTGGCAACCAGGAACATCTCCTTAGTGTGGCCTGATGTGTCATGTGTTCAGACATGGCCAATAACCTTCCCGGCCAGCTCTGATACCCCGGTTCATTGTGCATCAGTTCCCTGGCCTTGCCCAGGGTTAGGCTGGGATGGCTCCTGCCTCGAGGACTGCGTTTGCTGATCATTGCCTGAAGATTTGAGTTGCCTACACATGCCTTGGTGTGGGTAAGGCTGCTTTGCGTTGGGATGATGGGTCTCAACTGGGTGAGAAAGGAGATGTCTCCAGCCCAAAGGCAGACCACGCTATGTGCCATGCACCCCATAGCAAGGATGCTGGAAAGGTGCCTTGGAAAAACAGAGAGGACCTAGCGTCTTCCCCAGAAACCTGACATTTCTAGTGACCCTTCCTTTGAAATCACCCTCTGATCATGGAGCTCGCAGCCAAAGACCGACCCAGCCCTTGCCTCTAATCTCATCTTTCCTCTTCGAGTCCCGTCCCTGGAAAGATGCAGCTCTCCAAGAAGACATTCCAGGGGGGTTTAATCACTGTTGCTCACTGCAGCCCTGCTGTGCTTGTGGTCTAAGCACCTGCTGTTTCATTTAATTAGCAACAAATGGGAGGCGTGGGTTGGGGGGAACAGAGAGCAGCACCCTGGTGAAGTATTTGCTGCAATGTGATGTATTTTATTTTGGGTTCGGAACGGAGGCCATGAGGAACATTTTCCAGAGGGCTCCATAAACCACCTCCGTTCACAGAGTGATTATTTGAGGAGGGAGGGGGGTGTGGATTTAAATCGGTGCCGCTAATTTCTGCAAACAACCACATTATTTTTAATTCATACTCCAGGCTCCCTCCACCCATGGCTTGATGTTAGGAGCTGTGAATTTTCCACGTCATAACAAAGTCCCTCTATAAAAGAGAGCCCTTTAAATATATTTTTAAAAATTGATTTCAGATACGTCAGGCGCTCAAGTCAGTTTTCAGAATGGAAAAATAACTCTTTCCTTCCCTCGTGGTGACCTGTTAATTTATTTGTATTTCAGTAGCGCATACCAGCTCTGAGCAGAGGTAGGTCTCTCTGGTGTTAGAGGCTGGAAAATGCATGAGAAGCCACAAGCCCTGATGAATATTTTGAAAGAAATAATCCCTTTGTTCTCCATGATTAGTTAAGCTCGGGAGCTCTCTGTTAAGATAAAAGCATTACACTGCTAGCAGCGTTTTACCAATATAGGCAAAGGAGATGGGGACAACTGGGGTGAGACTTCGGGATAGAGCCACTTGTACTGGACATCGACTGTGCCCCTGTCCTCAGGAGATCAGCAGCCAGAGCTTTGTGCAGTGCAGCTTCCATGTGCCCACCAGCACTAGGGGCTGTTTTTCTCCATGGGGGTGGCAAGTTTAATGGTGGTCTCTCATACTTTTGGTGCAAACCAGAATTCATAATATAAATACATATAAAGTGTATGGCCTTCTGTCTTCCTTTCTTAGGATGATTAAAGCACCACAAGGCCTGCAAGGAAGAACACTGTACTTTTTCTTTTTTTTTTTTTCCTTCCCCTGCCCTTTTTGCCCTCAGCAGAAAAGTTGAGTTTAAGAGATCTGGCTTTTGGTTTCTCCATTCTGTAAAAGCTTTCATCTCCCATGGATTTTGAGAAGATAAGTTCATTCATGGCCATCAAGTGCCTAGATACAGCGGTGACTGGGGTTGTGATGAAAATTTGGACTGATCATTTTGTTCACGTGCAGAGTTTTAAACTTAGTCCCGAATATTGGGTTCTGGTCCAATGACATTAAAAGTTCACAGAAAATTCTCATTTTGTGAGATTGTCATCATCTTCAACACCAGAAATACGGAAATCCTTGCTCTGTGTCCATCCTACAGGCCTTCAGTATTAGAATAGAATAGACTATTTCAGTTGGAAGGGACCTACAGTGATTATCTAGTCCAACTGCCTGACCACTTCAGGGCTGACCAAAAGTGAAAGCATGTTATTAAGGACATTGTCCAAATGCCTCTTAAGCACTGACAGGCTTGGGGCATTGACCACCTCTCTAGGAAGCCTATTCCAGTGTTTGACCACCCTCTTCGTAAAGAATATAAGCCAGTTTGTAGTTATCCATTGCCAACACAATCAGTGGCACCGTAATAGCCCTGGAGACTTTGCAGCTGGGAAGGCAAATGTAAGAGAGGTTTCCCTGGGAAGAGAATTTGGTGGTACCTGAAAATCCAGTGGCGTCGTGGAAGGAAGAATCACCTTTGCATGATGTGCCTTAAGCATGGAAAAGTGGTCCTTCTTCAACCTAGAAATCATTGATTTTGCAGAAATCAGCTCTTCCTCTTGCTTTTCTGAGTAGGTTCATTGTTTTTTCATCTGCTTGCAAACATGCAGCGCTTATCTCCTGGGCCTGGCGACTCCTACGAGTCAGCATTATGCAGAGAATCAACTCCATAACCCCCTGGCACTACCTCTTCCTCCTCTTAGTTTTTCCTCCTTTCTCCATATTCCTCTCTGATGTTAGAAATAGGTTCTTTCAGTGTGGATCAGATCTGGAAGCAATACCTTGAGGGACACATTCAGATTCGGGATATAAAGTTTGGAGTTCTTTTTCCACCTTCTTTGACATTTGAGAGATGCTTTTAAGTAGACGAGATACTATTACAGTGTCAGCCTGTCTGTCATTGGTAGCATTGATGTTTGAATCATGTTCTGCTCGGTTTTAACAGAAATGCAAGAGAAGCTGTCTGGCTGTTTCCCTTGTTGCAAATTTGTTTCTGTTTTCAAGCCTCTGTTGTATCTGTGCTGGTCAGTGCTGGTCAGTCCTGCATCCAGGCAGAGGATTGCCTGCCCAGGCTGCTCTTGCTGCCTGTAATGGAGAACAGCCCCTTTGCTTGCCCCTTCACCTGCTGGTGCTTGCTTTCGAAACATGAGAATCTTCCTCCAGCTTCAAATCCTTCTCCACGTTGATACTAATCTGCAAGGTTCAAAGCAGGGGTGAGATTTCAAAGCTTCCTTAACCATGTTAGATCTGCAGTTTGACACTCAGGCCGTGTTGAAAGCCCTGGTCTGAAGCACTTATAATCACATCTCTGCACCTGTTGGAGCAGGGAAAATTTCTTCTGAGTTTTGTTTCTGTTTTTCTTAAGTTGCTCTCAGATTTTCCTCCGTTCCTGGCCAGTGTGACGTTCTCTGGCATCTGACCTCATGGAGAGACGTGCACCAGCCTCAGATGAAGGACTAGAAACAATTGTCTGCACCTGGCTGAGCAAAATAGGTTATTTGTGTGTATGCGTGTGTGTCTGGTAGTGTAATTTATTTGTTCAGTTACTTTAGCCAAGGTTTCCCCCCCAAGGAAGCCCTAATTAAGCGAGATAACTTTGCATCTGGGTTGCTGGCAAAGAGCAGGTTGCTGCGCTCGCCTGTGTGCTGGCCACAGGTGTGTAGTTCCTGCCCTCCTGTGCCCTTTTCTATCCCTGTTTGATAATGAAGGGAGGTTAGCAATAGCTGGGAATGGATGAGGCTGTTGTCTTGCTTTCTGATGGAAAACAGGACATTCTGTGCTCCAAAATAGCATATCTTACCCTCAGCAGGGTACATACGTGGAATCTAATTTTCGAAGTTGCTTGTGTTCTGGTAGAAAGCAGTTGGTGTGTCATTTCTCTTCCCACCTCCTCCCTGCTCTACTTCTTTTTTGGGATCCTTTTTTTAAAGAAAATTGAAGTTTTAGGGCTAGGTTCTGCAGATGGCTGAAGAGGCAGTTCCCTCGAGAAGCTGTACCCTGATCTGTTACAGCCATAATGCTGAGGTACTAAAGGCTGACCAAATAAATACCCTATGGAGCACACAAGGATCACACGGGCTCACAGCTTCAGCAGCCAGGTCTAGATACCGCAGTGCCGTCATACAGCTTGGCTGTATTACAGGGAATTACAGGGCCTGGACGTGGCCAGAATCTCACTGATGCAAATTAACTGTGTCCCTGGATACTTTCTGTGACAAAGCATCATCAAGGCTGAGCCAGGGCCTGGGGCAGCAGAGACGTGTATGGTACCTGCAGCTTGTTGGTTAGACTTGGACTTTCCAACACATCTGTGGGGATATTTCCACAGTTTTGGCATCCTTCTGATGTCTCTTTATTGTGGATTTGTGTGATGGGGAGGAGGACAGGATAGACGAGTGCAAACCCACAGGGAGGATGAGAAATATCCCTGGATGCCTGCACAGTGCCCAGCAGGGTCAATGCAAGATGACTGTTATGCTCATCTGGCCTGCCTGTCTGTCCTGTCCAGCTTCTAAAGCTGGTCACACAATGTGGAAAGGCATAGAAATCTGCATCCTCACTGGTCTTGTCCTGGTTGGACGTCAGCCTAGCCACCAAAGCAACCCATAGGTCACCACCTTCCCTTCAGAAAGCTCCTCAGAAATGTTTGGGAAGGAGCTGCTGGATGGGATGAGTTGTGAGCTGCCTATTCCTGGCATCTTGGTCTCCCCAGGACCCTTTCCTTGCATCACCCAAGCATAATTAGTGTATCCTTCACCTGGGCAGAGTGGATTGCATGTGTGACCAGACAGGCTGGACACAGCTCTGGCTTTCAAGGCAGTGCTGTGCTGCCCGCAGCAGATAGCAGCATACTGGGTACCTGCTGCGCCTGGTCCTGCTGGCCACGGTCCCACCACTGGGTCTCACAAAGCTACCAGGGAGGGATACAGTCTGGAAACCTCCTGATGGGAGGATGGAGCTGGAAGCAGTCCCTCTCCTCCCGGATGCAGGCACCAGCCTCTGTGTGCAGTTTGTCCCTCACAACTTGTAACAGTTTTATCATCTGCAAATTTGGAAAAGTCACAGCCCTGACAGTATTTCTTGACGATATGCCTGCACCACTTAAAAGCTACTGAGACTAAAAAAGACCAAAGAAACCCTCACCGTTGTCAAAGACCTCCATCGGTGCTTTTAATACCCTGCCAAATATTACATGTGATTAATTGGTATAATACACAGAATGCCATCTGGTCTGCAAGTGGCGCGCCCGGGGATGGATGATGATTATCTGAATGAAAATCCTGGAGTACCACGCGAGGCCCTGTAAACACTTGCTGTGCCCACCCTGCTCCGAGCCATGCACACGCAGCCACCGTGGCTGCCGTCCAAGCCCATCTACTTTCCCAGGGTTTGCTTTCATTCTTAATTAAATTAACAAACCTCCTCAGGCAGACTTGTACTTACAAAAATAAGGGTTAAGGCCCAGCCTCCCTTCTCAGGGGGCTGGGTCAGATTTATCCTGCGGGATGTGTTGTCACTCCTTCCAGTGCAGTATTGTGTCACGGTCTGGTCCATCTGCAAGGTCCTTCGGGATGGCTGCGCAGGTCCCCTGGCATCCTCCTTCTTGGCGTGGGCTTTAAGGACTCAGTTGTTACCCAAATCCCTCAGAGAGAGAAGAGTGTCTATGCTGTGCATTGGGGCAGCAATTGGAAGGAGCTGGTATGGGTTTGAGTGTCCAGCTAAGGTGCCGGTGTTGTGCAGTTGTGCTAGCAATGGGAGGTCTTTTTGAAACAGCTTTTCTGATACCTGTGGACTTTGTCTCCCCTGCCCAGAAGTAAATCTGCAGAGAAACCCATCCATGAGATGCCATTGCAACAGGCACTGGTAAGAAGGACAGACTTGTAAGCCAAGGTTTGTTCTTGTATTCCAGCCCCTAAATTCTTCCCTCCCTCCACTGCAACCCCAAGCGGGAAACCCCAGCTTGAAGTCTGTCCTTCCTGTGCATGGGACACCTTCGCTGTCCCTACGTGCCAGATAAGCACCCTGGGGAGATGCCAGCACCCGGGCCAGGCAGTGCCCGAGCTTGAAGGGTCCACGCTGGGACTGGGAGCGTAAAGGCTGGCAGCTGGCTCTGAACTGTTCGAAACCGCCTGTCCTGCTGGCTGCTTGCTTACCTCCCTCGAGGCCCGGAGCAAGGTATCTGTTACACGTGCAGCTCCGTTTGCCTGCATAGGCGATGGGATTTGTTGTCTGTTCTCCTTTCTAAATCCCCCCAAAGATGGGAGACACATGTGTTTGGAACCAGATACGCAGGCAAAACATCTTGGGGTTCAGAGGTAAGGAGAGGGGAGAAAAGACGACAAAGGAGTTTCTTCCCAGCGTGGAGTTAAAACCTGTGGTTATGTTTTGCTTGGCACGGTTTCTTCATTGTACTGAGCTGGGCGGTCGCTCTCCCCCGTCTCCCCAGAGCTACAAGTAGTGTCCTATGGAGATGAGTAGATACTATTTCAGATGGAGTTTCTGAAGTAAAATGTGCCATTGTGTTCAGAGCTATTGTTTCTGTTTTCAATATTGAAGTTACTTGTGGTTTCCAAGGGACAATATATTAAGCAGAGCTAACAGGCTGTAGAGAAGATGTAGATTATGAAAACAGAGGGATTAAGTTTCATACATTTGGAGCTAAAGTCTCATCTCTCTCATAGTAGCATAAGTAGGGGAGTAGTCTTGCAGGCTCACAGAACTCTACCAATTTAACTAAGGGTGTGTTTTAAAGTAGGTTTAGTTAAAACCGTGGCCACCACTGTGTGAGCAGCAGAAGTCTCTGTAACGATGGATTCTGTGGGTGAAAGATCAATGACCATCCAATGTATAAATCAGGTTTCAGAGCATTCCTGCGCCTGGCTTTGCACCGGTTCAAACAAAATCGGTTTGCAGACATGGAGTGGGTAGGCTGGGTAGCTCCTGCATAAAACACTGATGAAATCAGCAGTTATACCTGTATGACAGAGGGGTAAGGAAGGGTAGAAGAGGGCATTGCTTACCAGATGTGATTCTCCAGCCCCTGACACCCGTAGTGCTTTGGGGGACCAGCTGGACCTAGGAGGGCATGTGAGGGGGCCCTTAAATGAAGAACCAGCCCCCCGCCCCTGCAAGATGCCATCCTAAATCTGTGACCTTGCAGAGCAGGCCAGCAGTTTTGTTCTCTGGATAATCTGACAGTGCTGGACAAAACCCAATCAGCCTGCAAATCTTGCTGACCTTAATATTTGGTGTGTGATTTGTGCTAACAGCAAGTATGTAATTAATAGCAGTGTTCTGCTGATGGCTCTGCATTGCTTTTAGGATGCGCCCTCCAGAACCTTGCTTGCAGCTGCAATGCAGCATTAGCCAGTGCTGCCAGGGGTTTCCCAAGGACTAGAGGGCTTGAAGCCCTGCAGCCTCCCACCGACCTGTCCAGCCTTTGCACTGGGCAGAGCTGCTCCTGCCTGCACAAACAGGCTCTCCTGGGCAGGATTTAGGCACTTGCATTTTTTACATTGTGAGGTCTTTGGAGTGGATCAGTAAGGTTGATGCACCAATAAACCCATAAAGCTCAGTGGGACTATGCTGTATTTCAGTGGTTGGCTTGAAAGGCTTGAAATTTAAAGAAGGATGGTAGGCAAATATTTTTTTAAATTCCCAGGTGATGTAGGAAGCAGTGATTAATGGAGGTGACCTGGGTGCTTTGCCTCCTTTCAGTGAAGCTCTTAGAGTTGCCATCGTATTTAAAAAATGGGACCTTTGCTCTGACAGTGCTGTCAGATGTAGTTCTGCTGCTGCCTGGAGGCCAATGTTATGGAAGAGCTTGGTCCTGCTCCCCTCAATGTCCAAGGGCAATTGTCACCATTGCTATAGTGTCTGTCACCGGAGCACGTTGGTCTCTTGCCACTTATGTGCAGTCTGAAGGGACGCTTCAAGGCCTGTGATTTTTGTAAGGGTAAAAAGTTGCAGGAGGTGAGGAAGGATGCTCTAGAGTTGAGGTCAGCTCTTCTCCCCAGCCAGGATTTTCACTGTGACCTGCAGTGAGCCTTTTAGGATGTGCCCAGGTTGAACAGCCTGAGTACCTGGGCTGGCTCTGGATATGCTACGTCCAGGAAAAATGCAAAACGCTTGCACCCCCTCCCAACATTATGAGCCTTCCTCAGAAGCTTGGCTAATTGATCTGATGGGGCATGGCATCGGTGTGGCTCTGACATCTCTGCACGACCCTGCTGTGCCACATAACTGCAGCATTCATCTCTCCACACCTCTCTCAAACAGGCATTATTGTATGGCCTTATTTTCCGGGATGCTGTTGGGACAAATCCACTGTAGATACCGGAGTAACAAGGGATGTATAATCATCACAGAGAGATGGAAAAGTATGAAGTAGCCTTTGTCCAAGCATCTTCCAGTGTGGTTAAGTCAGATGAGGCCAGTCTAATTTAGCACTGGGGAAAGAAAATGCTTCTGGCAGCAGACATCAATAGCTGCTCTGTGAAAGGACAGTGTGGGCTTTCTGAGCTCTTCAGAGATGCACCAAGTGCCTCTGTCATCCCAAACCAGCACCTCTGAATATTTTGCCAGTCTGCGTTAACCACAAACACTGGGCTTGTTTTGCGGAGCCTTTAGAGAAAGCTGCATTTCTGTATGAAAAATACCAAATGTCTCAGCTGGGAAACAGCATTCCCTCTTTTGATGGATCGTGTTGGGGAAAGACCCCCAGTCTCTGCTCCCCTCCTTCTCCTCTCCTGGCTGTTTTAGTTGGATACTGAGAGGTTTGTAAGATTTCCAAGATTTCTTGTGGAAATTTTCAGACCTGAGAGAGGCATTTTCCCTTTGGGGATTATACCATGCAGTAAATGTCTGTTCTCTTTATTTTATATGCGTTTTCCTGCTTTTGTTTGACTTTCTCACGAATTGCACTATATTTAATTCAGAACATATCCTATAATGCTGTAATTGTCAGGCATGTCAGCCTGTTGTTCGGATGGTTTTTGTTTCAGGGTTTTTTTTTTCTTTCAAAATAAAAGGAAATCCAGTTGCTGCTGCTTCTCAGGGATTGAATTAGTGCACTTCTCTTGCATGCTGCGGCATCATGTAACACCAGGAGAGAGCCAGTGTCACTGGCTGCCTGATAGAATTATTCCTGCCGCACTGTGGAACCGGTTACTGCTTTAGGAAGAGATGGAGTTTCACCTCCTTCTGCTGCATAAGATGTCAGTTATACATGTGAGCAGCTGACAAATGGGCTGTGCTGTGCTCAGTCTGTTTCATGTTCTCACCCAGAGATTTCCAAATCTTTTGCAAACTTTTGCTAATTGATATTATTCTCGTGAACAGCTCTGTTTTGGCTAATTTGAAGGGTTGGGAGTTAGGCAGGCCTCCTGCTGTCTGTGCAAGCAAACTGGTTTGTTGTTCCTGTGAGAGGGTGAAGCAGAGGAGGAATAAAAAAGAAGCTCAATGCAACCCACATCCAGGGGAAATCCTCCAACAGCTGTATCCTGCAAGAGGGATCTGCCCTAAGGGCAGCGGTTTTGTTCCCCATTGTGCATGAGCTTCTGTCATTGGTCTCAGCAGGTACAGTCCTGGGCCGGAGTAAATCAGGTCCTTCCATAAGTCAGTGTCCACTTATGTCATGGACACTCTGCTGATTAGCTGTAGCAGCAAATCTGTTCTGAAATCAAACCATTGAGGAAGTGATCTTCTCTGAACAGACATATAAAAGGTGAATCTGTAGAGACAGGCCGTCATGTTCTCTACTCTCTTGCTTGTTCTCATCTCCTGGCATTTAAATGCTGATGTGTTACCTAATAGCATGAGATCTGTTTGCTGGAAATGGTGGCTGACCATCTTCCTTAAGTGAAAGACCCCCTTGGATGCTCTGGTTAACCAGGATTTGGAATATGGTACGTTCGACAAGCCCACAAATGGGAGGATAAGTATATCTGAAACCCACCGAAAATACTTTTCCATTTGCTTCTGTCCTGCTGATTTTAGAAGAGTACAGTTCCTCTGGCTTCTGCTCGGCAGCATAAGGCTTGGAGCGTTTGTTGGCTTTTGATAAAATCTCATGCCACCTTCCTGAGATCTGTCTTGCATCTTGCAGATGCAAAAGCAGAGACAAGGCCAGAGAGGATTATCCATGGGGAAGCTCTGGCAGGCGACAGAATTCAATCTGATTCCAGCATTTTCCTTTCTTGCAGATCACACCATTTATAACTCAAAATATAGTTGATGATGTTGTAACCATCAGTCATGTCAGTGAGTAGCACAGCTGGTTTTCAGATTCAAAATGAAAGGAAGTTGCTGCTGCTCGTCAGGGTTTTAATTAATAACCCTTCTTCTATTCTGGTATCTTACCTCCCCTTCTCATCTAAGGTTTCGTTATCTACATCAGGGACTTTCAATCTTTTCTGATTTGCAGATGCCATGAACCCTTCCTGCTGAGGGTGTGAGTTCCATCATCACCAGTTTCAGATCCCTGGTAGCACCTTTGCTTTTCTTCCACTTTCTTCGGCAGCCCTCTCTTATTAGAAGTGTGTACACAACCACGTACACGTACAGATGTCTCCTCTCCTCTGCCCCACTTCTTTGGCTGCTCACGGCTTGGATGGGCGTACGCTTTGCTGGGTAAAAAACTGGCTGGATGGCTGGGCCCAAAGAGTTGTGGTGAATGGAGTTAAATCCAGTTAGCAGCCAGTCACAAGTGGTGTTCCCCAGGGCTCAGTACTGGAGCCAGTTCTCTTTAATATCTTCATCAATTATCTGGACAAGGGGATCGAGTGCACCCTCAGTTTGCAGACAACACCAAATTGGGCAGGAGTGTTGATCTGCTTGAGGGTAGGAAGGCTTTACAGAGGGATCTGGACAGGCTGGATCCATGGACAGAGGCCAATTGTATGAGATTCAACAAGGCTCAGTGCCGGGTCCTGCACTTGGGTCACAACAACCCCATGCAACACTACAGGCTTAGGGAAGAGTGGCTGGAAAGCTGCCCAGCAGAAAAGGACCTGGAGGCACTGGTTGACAGCTGGCTGAACATGAGCCAGCAATGTGCCCAGGTGGCCAAGAAGGCCAACAGCATCCTGGCTTGTATCAGAAATAGTGTGGCCAGCAGGACTAGGGAAGCGATCATCCCCCTGTACTCAGCACTGGTGAGGCTGCACCTCGAGTACTGTGTTCAGTTTTGGGCCCCTCACTGCCATAAAGACACTGAGGTGCTGGAGCATGTCCAAAGAAGGGCAACAAAGCTGGTGAAGGGTCTAGAGCACAAGTCCTGTGAGGAGCAGCAGAGGGAACTGGGGTTGCTTAGCCTGGAGAAAAGGAGGCTGAGGGGAGACCTTATAGCTCTCTACAACTACCTGAAAGGAGGTTGTAGCCAGGTGGGTGTCGGTCTCTTCTCCCACGCAACAAGTGATAGGACAAAAGGAAACAGCCTCAAGTTGCACCAGAGGAGGTTTAGATTGGATATTAGGAAAAATTTCTTCACAGAAAAGGTTGTCAATGATTGGAACAGTCTGCCCAGGGAAGTGGTTGAGTCACCGTCCCTGCAGGTATTTAGAAGATGTGTAGATGTGGTGCTTATGGATGTGGTTTAGTGGTGGACTTGGCAGTGCTAGGTTAACAGTTGGACTTGATGATCTTAAAGGTCCTTTCCAACCTAAATGATTCTATGATTCAGTTGGCTGTAGTCTCTTTCCACCTTGGGACTCTGGGCTCAGATCAGCCTCATGAGAAGGGATCACTGAGAGCTGGGATCACCATGTGCCTGGTGCCTAACTGTCCTCATGTACTTTACCTTTCAAGTCCAGCAGTGGCTAAATTAAAGTTATTGTTGGCTTGCCTCATTTTTAATGAAAAATCCATTTTCTAATGAGCACTTGGAAAATGAGAAGCTAATATGCCTCTTGGCATTCGTGTAGGAAGAGTTGTAGCCTTGGGACCACTTGAGTGACCAAGAGTAAGGTGGCAAACTCGGTGGGGTTTTTGGGGGCACCTTGCCAAAAATCTGCTGCTCATGGTCTCTTGGTCGTGGTTTGATTTTCATCCAGTATTTCTCTGGGACAGAAGTAAATTAGACGCCCTGTGGAGGGGGAGCAAGGCCCCATCTGTCTCTGTAAAAGGTCGGAGTCCGGTGTCCCTTTGCAGCCGTGGATGTTGTTTCGCTTGCCAAAGTAAGGGGTTTAAATGAAAGTCATCCTCAGGGTCTTTGTGTATTAAAATAAATCTCCCATGATTGTAGTGCTGACCTCCTGCTGGGCTTTGATTTTATCTGTGCACTTGGCAAACCTACATCCATTTGAAAAGGAACCAGCAAGATATGCATGCTGATAAGAGATTATGTGAGTGTCCTAATTTGCTCATTTTAAGGGGTGTGGAGAACTTCACTCTTCTGACTGGGGGAGAGTTAAAACTGCTGCAAGGAAGGAAGAGGAGGAATTAACAGCCCAGCTGGAAACTCCAGCTAGGGTCTGGTGTGAGGCATAAGTGGAGGTCAGGTAACTGTCTTAGTGGATTAATTTCAGGGAGTTAGATTTGGTTACAGACTTCCAAAATCTCGAGACCAAATCAGGAGCAAAGTTCCCACTGGCAAATGCCACAGGATCAGGCCATTGAACAGTTTCATGTCTCTTGCTGAGTAAAAGCCTCTCTTGCAAAAGTCACTCCTTAGTCTCATGTGCTGTAAGTCCTTATATCTACAACAGAAAGAAATGTTGGTTTATGAAAGTCTAACTAAGATAAATAAAATGTAGTAAGTAAATAATTATCAGGAAGATGCTTGGCTTCTTGTCCTCAGACATGCTACTTGTAACATCTTAAGCGGCACTTGTTTTCCTTTGTTAAGATTTTTATTCAGGTGGTACCATTGCAAGACAGACAGGGCCTGAATCTTATTTTCACAGCAGAACTCATGTGAAGTGACCACACATGCCATCAGCTGGTGATTGCTGAGCCCGTATGGTCCTTGTGTGCAGGAACATCTCTCTTCACAGCATATTCGACTTCTTAGGTAAAGGTGGCCTGAAGCAGAAGAGATGAGAAGTAACAGCTTAGCTGTAAGTGAGGACACTGGCTACACCTGTTATTTCTCATTTACGTGTGTGAGCAGCTTCCAGAGCTCCCTATTTTAGATCAAAAGCGTGCAGACTAAGTTATTTGCCTTTCAGTTTCTGGACATTTAATGATGAATTTGGGCCATGTTTGCAAATTTATGCTTTGCACCTTAAATTCTAGAGTAGTTTTCATTTAGTTGGTTCTCACAGTGAATGCTAATTCTCAGACAGTTGCTCGCTTCCAGGAGCTGGGACTTCAACAAAAAGGCCAGTTATGAGAACGAATATCACTGAAATCTTCCTATTCCATTCTTGCAAGTCAGGTGATTTTGTGGTTATATGCAAGTAGTAAGGAATGGACCAGTGCTCTGAGCCTGCTCTCATTTTAATGAGCAGCAACTCACATGAGTAATTCCCTTGATTATTAATGGGATAAATTGCATGGTTATTTGCTGACCACTATAAGAAAGTCATAATCTGGACCACAGGGTTTATAGCAGATCTTCTAAATGAGTTTAGCACAGAAGCAAGAAGGAAGCTGCTCGGAGCGGAAGGCAGAACTCCATGTAGGACTTATGTAGGAAATCTGTTGGCAAACCCAGAGCAGTTTGGAGAGAAGAGCCTGGTGTGTTGAGTTATTTGTAGATATGCATCTGTTGTGCCAAAAGCAGGAGGAGGATGTGTTTGTTCAGCCTGACCCCAGATGCACTGCCCAAATGGGTGGGAAGCTCACTTTCCAACTTCCATATACCCTCCCTGTTTCCAAACAGATCCCCCACCCTGTGACACAGTGACAGGCTAACAGATTTCTTTCTGCTCATCAAACTGGTCGTCCAGTTGGAGGCTCCCCCATGGTAGGATTCATGTACTACCACTTGTAAGCAGATGAACTGAGTATGGGCTACTCTAGGTTTGCCAAAATGCATTGCCCACTTGTGTTTTCTTATCTGCCCAAAGATTCCATCCTTTGGGACTCCTCATCCAGCCTGCTCTTCTTTTCCCACATGTTGGGATGATTTTACTCCAGGTGACAGGGAATGACTGTCATTCAGCAAATCTTGTCCCTAAATTAAATGTCATCTATCAAAGATGAGAGTGGCAATTTGTGGAGACCGTCCATGTCTGAGCAGAATAACTGGGGCATTAAGTGAAGGATTTTTATGCCCCAGCATATGTATATTTGCAATAACAACAATAAATGTTTCTCCATGAAAGGAAATTATTATTACAGACTAAAGAGTTTTCAACTTTCAGATGCACTGTAGACATCTGATTAAGTAAACTGAAAATCTGTGTATTTGTCTTTGGCTGTTAATCATCTGCATGGGGAAAGTGCTGTGACTACCAGGAGGAGTTTCTGTGGTGCAGCCCTTAGCTCCCTCTGTTCCCAGCTGCTCCATTTATCTCCACAGTTAGTGCCTCCTCTTACCACAGCCAGGCTGAGCCAGGGTGTTAGGCATTGACTCAGGGTATCCCATCCCCTCTGGGAAATTTGGGATGTTTCATTCAGGCCCATTGCTGTTTTTTTTCCCCCTGCATACGTCTCTTCCTCATTTTCTGCTTTGCCCCCTTCTCTGTGGGTGAGAGGATACAGGATCCTGCTTTTCTAGGATTTTAGATCTAACTTGTGCTGTCTTTGAATGGCATAACTGGGTGCAGGGAAGTGCCAAGGAAGGCTCCATGCTTCTGCTCATCTTTGTTTGGCTTTAACATCCTGAAGGGTTTCCTGTGTGGCAGAGCTGAACAGCAGTCATTACCTTCCACTCTGTGTTGCAGGTTCTCCCATTAATACTCATCCGTACAGACATAGTCATTCTGGAAGTGCTTTTTTAGGCATAAATGAGAATAGCCGGGCATAGTGGCAGGGGCATAGCTGCTGGGCTGCAGTTATGTGCTTGCTTAGATCCTTTTTAGGTGTGCTGGGTTTCCCATGTTATCTTGAGATTCAGCCAGTAGTTTCCTCCTGAACCTCCTGTATAGCTGCCCAGCACCAGCCTGTCTCTATTGCTGGGACAGCACAAATGCCGGACCCAACTTGTTGGTCCAGGGGCCAATGCACAAGTCAGTGGCAAATATCTTCTGGGGTCAGGGCTTGGAGAGGGACTGTTACACTCCTCCGTAGGTGCCCAACCTTGTACAGCCTCTTGAGAAGCAGCAACTACACTCCTTGTCTTCAGTTTCACACAAACGTGTGCATGTTGCCCATTGGGATTTTGTATCATATATCAAAGGTGAGAAATCTTCCATGTTTCCTGGAGAGTTTGCACTGGGACAGGCTGTGTCCCCATGAATTGCATCGATGGCCTCCCGAGTGCCTCTGCCTCCCTGCAGCTCCCTGCCATCCAGACCCTCCCAGCAGAGGCGAGAGCCGTGGCAGAAAGTGTAGTCTAGGAAATCTTAGCCAAACTCTTCTAGCTGCAGTTTATTGTATCTATTTTGCCGATATCCACCCCTTAGATAAATAGCATTAAGTTATACACGTTGTGACTCTCTTGATGTGGTTAAAAAGGCTTGTATTAGCCAAGCTAATCTAACTCCAAGAATAACCATGGGAATTTGACTGTATCGCTTCCAGCTTGAATCAGTCACTGTGTAGTAAAGTAAGAATCGCATTCCTGGCTAAAAGTGTAGCAACAGGAAAACTTCAAGTCAATCAGTGGGGATTCCCCCCCCCTCTTTTTTTTTTTTCTTTGAACAAAACTCCTGCCCATGGCTGACCTCAGAGCTCTACCTACAAGAAAACAAAATTTACCATTTTCAATAAAAAACATGTCTCCTTAGGCAGAAAAGTGAGTTAGCTAACAATCTGCAAAGCTATGGTGTATTTATTTACCAGGCTGACTCCCTGATGGGGAAACATGTGGGATCTTTTAACTTTTTCTCCTGCACAGATGTTCCTTCTACTCCTAGGTTTCCTCTTGATCTTTGGTTTGCCGTACCATATGGTGAAAATGCTGGAGATGTTTGATGCGGTGGAAGAGGAGAAGGATTCCATGTGCTGAAAACAAAACCAGCAAAAAATTATTTTTTTCCCCATGTTAGCAAAACAAAAAATTAAATTTTAAAGAAAGTCTTGTTGAGCTAGCAAAACTGCTAACTCACACACCCTCACTGTCAGACACATAGCATTGATGAGATTAAATGCTGATTGATGAGCCTCCCCCCTGCAGCTTTTGCTGCCACTTTAGGTATTTGTATTGAGCTGTAGATACAGTTCAGGTGAGGAGGTAATGGTATGCAAGGTCAAGTAACAGGACTGCTTGCTTTCCTTCCTTACCTTCCTCAGAGGCCACAGGTCCTGTGAACTGTGGGTTGAGACACATCTCTCTTGGTCTGTTGGAAACGAGTCACTGGGCTAGCAGGAGCTTTGGTGTTCCCACAGCCCAAGGGAGCTGAGGCTTCTGTGTAGGATCAACAGGGAAATAGAGCATTGCATTGTACATCTGAAACATGGGAAGAAATTAAATAGAATATGAAGATTTGGGTATTTATCTTGATAGCACCACGGGCTGAATGACAGCGAAAGGGTGCAGAGAGGGTGAGTGGGAGGGGTGAGAGACTCTGGCAGTTTTCAGGGCTGGGGACAGTCTCTCTTGGGCAGGTCCATGAAGGTGCCACTGGAGCAGGTGCTTCTTGCCTTTCTGGCTGAGGTTGTGCATGGCCAGTGTTCATCTTCAGTGGCACTGGTCCATCCAGGCTCATCACCCAAAGAGAAATTGTAGGGCTCATTCAGGAACATCAGGTCAATGTACTGCTTTCTTAGGCTTGCTTCCATAGAAAGTCACTGGTGGTCAGCAGTCTGCTCCACCATGCAAGCTGGTCATAGCGATCAATACCCCTTTGAGCTCCGCAGGTTGAAGGCTGGTCAGCCCTTAGGGGTGTGTTAGAAACAGGTGGTTGTGGTGGGCAGGGTTTAGGAGCTGGTGGGGCAAGATCTTAGCTGACATGGGTGAAACTCTAGCTCAGGTGATCCATAACCATGTGCTAAAGATTGCTTGTTAAGGGCTGAGAGCACACCTACTACGAGCTGTGCCTTCTGGCCATTTGTGGTGGTGATGTCCTCTGGGATGCTCTGCTCTCTGAGGCCTCTGTCCCTGCTGCCCTTTCTTTGCTGCTGCCCTCCATGTAGGGACTGCAGTGGAAGATATTCCCCCCAAACCCATCTCTCCCTCCCTGGGAAAGCATGAGTGCTCTCACTGCACCTGGGCAGTGGGCCATGCCTTGCCAGCAAGAAGGCAGAGTGGGTGTTTTATTAAATAACTTTTAATCCGGTTGCTTGAACAGCATTTTTAGCCAGGTGGGTGGCCTGTCGCAGGGATAGGTAAAACCTGTGTCTCCACCAACATAGCAGGTTGTGGATTAGGGCCGAAGCGTGTATTTTGTAACCAAGGATGAGAGCCTAATTTTAGAACGGTGGCAAGGCCAGGCTCAGAATTCTGCCTGGGCCTCGTCCCAGCTCCTCTGCGCTGCCAGAAACTTGCCCTCCCTTTCTTGGAGTGAACTGTATCATACCTTTTTATGCACAGACTCCCCTGCAACAAGGCGGAGGGGTTCCTGCAGTTGCTTTGCTTTGCTAATCCTCTTTTAAACCACACGCAGACCAAGAGATCCCCTGGTCTCTGTGCAGCCAGTCCATGTTTTTCCCCTAAGGCGTTTGTTCTGTTTCCTTTGCAGATGCAGCTTCTGGACAAATTCCCTATTGAAGGAGGCCAGAAAGACCCCAAGCAAAGAATCATCCCTTTTCTACCAGGTAATGCAGTGGGGAAAGCCCAGAATAAGACGGTTAAGAGCAGTTGAGGACTTCAGTTCCCCAGCCACCCTTTCTAGTACTTTTTGTGACCTGTCTTAACAAATGCCATTTCCCTGGGAGCTCGTGCATGCAGCCTTGTGATACCAGACCTCCACCTCCTCCTAAAATAACTGGCATGGTGTTTAGGGCTCCCAGGGGATCCTGCATCAGCTGTTCAGGTTCAGGTTGGCTCGTGCCCTGCTGCACAAAGGAATTTGATGGCTTCTGTGGGGTGCAACCAGACAGCCTGAGCTTGGGCCGCCAAGTAAGGGGCCACCAGAGGCCAGAGACACTGTTTTCTCCATTTGTGGATGCCGTTGCTCTGCAAACACTGTTACTGTACAATAAGGAATGAATAATTAGAGTTGCTACTGAGATATAAAGGAAACTGAAAGAAGGTTAAAAGCAAAAAGGGATTTCTGCAAGGCTAGCCAAAAAGATAAGTAAATATCTCTTTGGCCTCAGCCACTGTCCCTCTGACAGCTTTCAGAGAGGGGCTGGACGTGATGGATATCCTCTTCTCAAGGTAACGGCACACGCTTTCACACAGCTTCTCCCAGCAGCAACTGCAGGGATGGCAAGGAGAGATGAGCCAGACCGCAGCATGCTCTTGGAAATGCACGCTTGGGCCAGCTCTCTATTGTCTGACTGCATGATTCTGGCTGTGGGTTTAAAGTTTGGCTCGCTGCACTGCCTGCCAGGATAAATGGAGTGTTTTCAGCCTGTTAAAAGGTCCATTCTGTCTTTAACTATAAAAAGGAGATCCCAGATCTTCCCCAAAGGTCTGTAAAGAAAAGTTGGGTTGGGAGCACGCTGCGGTCCCCAACACTGTATGCAGGCAGAGCCGCTGCTCCAGATGTGTGGTGAGCACAGCTCCAGGGCAAGTGGGGAAGCAGGGACTTGGAAACCAGCAGTGCAAATATCTGACACAGGCATCAGAGCTGCAGCAGGGCAGCACGGCAGCCTCCGTGGGCCTTCTGGAAGGCAGCCCCAGGATTGGACTTTGCTCTCTGCAGTGCTCTGTGCTGCATCCAGCCCCTCTGCAGCCAGGGGGAGGTGGTGTTGCCTTCCATTTCCAACCTGGGATGAGGACAGGAGTCCAAATGTGGGCTCTGTTTCCAGCTGTGCCACCAACAAACTCATAGACAAGTCACTTTGTGAAACTTCTGTACAATGAGGATGGATACTGCTGGCCTGCCTTTCTTGCTGGAAAGCATTGTGAGATCCTTGAAAAGCACTGTACAGGAGTGCAAATGGCTTTAGGTGAGGTGCTGTAGGAAAATCTGTCTGCAGGTAACAGTTGTTCCTCCTGTATTGACCATCACTGACCCATTTCTTTTACTTTGTCCTAGAAAAATATTGGCCAAATGCAGGTGACTGATGCTCAGCCTGTGTGTGGTTCTTAGGGATGGATGTCCCGATACATGAGTGGGTGATACTGGCGGAGGATGAGATGCATCCCATGTGCCCACTTCCTACCCTTCCCACTGTCCAAGAACATGATGGAGATGGTACTGCTGCATGTCCTTGAGGGGAAGAGTTATATCTGGAAAACATTTGGGTTGACTTAGTGTCCCAAAGAGAGAAGGTGCCAGAATAGAATAGACCTCAGCTGTATTTAATTTAAAATTTCTATGATATATGTTCTACTTTTGATATTGAATCTCTGCCTCTTTCTTGTTGAACTGCTGAAAAGCCCCTGTTGCTTTACCCGGGAACAAGGTGACTCAGCTAAACGTCAAACAATGTCAAACTCTGTTAAATAAACTAGCTGCCGTAATTAGAATACGCATGGCATTTCTGCAGCTGGAGAATGCTCAGCTATAAACTGTCTTAATGAAAAAACAGCAGGGCAGATGTTTGTACTTAAATCCTACTTTTATGAAGATGTTGTGATCTTGTTTGCTTATTATGGACCTGATTCAGCCGAGCTGGAATGACTCTGTGTGCTGGGTTCTGAGTGCCCTGGGTTTGCCCATGCTGCTTGCAGGCTTGGGTGACTTCCCTCCCCTCCATCATGTCCAGTTTAGAAAGTCAATGTGTGCCAGCCTGTGACGCCCGCTTCAGCAATGCTGTAGCGCTCTCCTGAAATAAAAGCATGATCTGAGCCTGGGAATTGAGGAGCCACCTTTGCAGGCTGCTTTGCCAGGGCAGAGAGTGCATCCAGGACTGGCTGGCAGGTCACCCGTAGCATGGTGGAGCCACAGCAGCTGCCCATGCAGCCACTGATCCATAGGCAGAAGTGGGTGATGGTGGTACCTGAATCTCCTGCTGCAGCCAAGGGCTGGAAGGGAAGAACTGAGGGATGGGCACAGCAGGTTGGGCCAAAGGGCCCCCCAGCCCTGGTGGTGGCCTGTTGTGGGTCCTGAAGGAATGTAACGTCTCCCTTTCTACACCCCAACTGTTCAGCAGTCGCAGCAGGGGTTGGGGGATCCAGGACACTGGGTCTGTTTCTGGCATGAAGAGGGAGAAGAGATGTCTAAACCAAGAGATGAATGGCCTTTGGGACACCCTCCTGGTCTATTTGTGATCATTTGGATGCCAGATAGCGCATGCAGAGGGTCTCATTGGGTGAAAGCAAGCTCCTGCATCTCCTTCCCACAGGGAAGTATGTGGACTAGTATGTGCTCAGCTGTCACCCCGGTCGGATCAGGAGCACCGGTTGGCTATGCATCTGGAGCAAGAGGCTGGATAGTACAGGTCCTGTTGCTTGGACATAGTCATGCTATGTCTCAGCTTACCCCACACAAAGCACGGATGGTGGTGCATGATCCGATTTATGAGGAAAGCAAAAGGTATCTACTGCCCTGTTCAGGTCCCAGCTGTACGTCTCTCTCCCTTGCACTGTCTGCATAGATTGCAAATTCCCTGGGTACTAGAAAGAGTTGCGCTGCAGGTTTCATCCCCACCTGAGTGCAGATGGCCACTGCTTTGCTAACCTGTTATGTGTTGGCTGTGATTTTTTGCTTTACCACGGATGATAGCCCCCTCTGCACTCACCGCTGCTAGTTTGGGGTGGTTATATGGTTGCAAATTACTGAGCAAGGTGCCTCCCTGTTGGGGCCATCAAACTTTAGCATTTGACTATGCTGGAAGCCTTTTACTTGTAAAACCCCAGGAAAGTGTGAGAGAGTTCAGAGCCTTTCCCTCCAAGGAGAGACCATACTGGGTTCAACAGCAGGAAAGTGCAGTTTTTCTTTCCTCTAGACACCTTTATTGTATTTTTATCAATTTCTTTCTTCATATATATTTTTTCCCTACTTCCCTCTTACACAAGTAAGGACACTGTGGCTTTCAGTGCCATGAAGAGGAGCAAGGAAATAATAAGCAGTGTCAGGTAGTCCTGTAAAAAGATGTTCTGTGGATAATTTTGTAGTTTTGTTTTACTTTTTGAGAGTCACTCCCCTGCCTTCATACCTTTTTACTGTTGGAAAAGTCTGCATCAGGGGAGGTGAGGCAGAAGAAAACCACATAAGAAACCCTGCTTCTGGGGTGGCCAGAGAGCATTTTTGTAGTTGGTGGTATGAAATTTTTGTTTGGGAGGGACAGAGGGAAACTGTTGAAGAGTTAGAATAAAATTTGCTGTAAAATCCCCTTTCTAGACCAAAGATGGTTTGTCACTCTAAGAAGACACAGATGAAAAGTGTGGTTTGGCTGTACCAGTGTGGCTGTTGGTTGAACCCATTTGCAGTGCACTGATTACTCCATCACCTCTCCTGCTGCATGTCTGAAGAGCGATCTTTGGAGTGTGGACTCAAAGCTTTGCTTGCTCCCTCCCTCTCAGATACTTTTATATCTGCATCAGCAGAGAGAAGAGGTTGTGGATTTGGGCTCCCTTATTTCAGGGATCTTGAGGTAATTAATAAAGGAACTTCAGCTGGAAGGTGAAGACTGGTCTGCTGAGCTTCTGGAGAACACAGTGGCAAATACAAATGGCAGAGAAGGGGCAATGCAACTCTGGGATTAACAGTTTTGCAGTGGTTGACCCAAGACTCCAGAGCTTGCATTGGTTTTTGTTTCTCTTGGCACTAAGTTGAAGAGCCATCTGGAGACAAAGCTGAAGTTAGAGGGATGTCAGCTCCTCTTGCTCCACCATGTCTTCCAAAGTGTGGTCTTGAGGAAAACGTACTGCATGGCATGAAATCATCCCATCATGCTGGCTACTGGGCTGCAGATCCATGCCGTGGAGAGAGGCTTGGGCTTTCCACGGCACAGAGATCTGGGCACTGACGTTGGCAGCCCCTTGCACTTTCTGCCCAGATTCCAGCTTGGTCCCTGCCTGGACTTAAAACCAGTTTTGAGCTCTGCTGAAAAAAACAGCATTTTTTTGCATAGGCTGTGCTGGAAAGGGAAAATCCTCATGGGGTGCCTGCTCTGCAGCTTCCTTGCTGCCTGGAGAGGGAGACATCCCACTCCAGGAGACTGCTTTATGTGCCTGATTTTCCTTACCCTTGGCAAGCCAGGTCCTATCCCAGGGGACCAGGGGGGTCGGTGCAGGCTGCCCTACCAGCTCAGTCAGAGAGCTGAGGAAGCAACGTAAGGGTCTGGCTCCAGTCCCTGCTTCCAGCACTTGAGAGCCTCTGCCAGAGAGGCACCTTCTCTCTTCCATTCTTTCCTACTCGGATTTTCCTCCTGCCTTGATTAGGGCAAGGAAAGAGGAAACCAACCTTTTTGGGGTGTGTGCTGCCAGCAGAGCTTGATGGCTACGTTCTGGGGCACCAGGAGGGACGCCGGCATGGTGGATGAGATGTTGCCACCCATCATTTGGCCCTGCTATGCACTGATGACCTGCTTCCCCCCAAGAAACACCACAGCACTATCTCAAAGGGGTCTCTGGGGCTTTTTCCTTCCTCAGTCCCAAGGCAGCGGGAGCACGCAGTGTGCCTGCTGAGCCATTTTAAGGAGAGGCAGCAAATACAGTGCGGCAGGAAGATCCCTGCAGGTAGTGCAGGTTTGGCCCCATTTTTTTTTGCTTCTGAGCTGCAATGTGTGGCTCATGCCAGCGATTGAGGGTGGGGAGCAAGGTGAGCTGCTCCGCATCAGGAGGGCTTTGCCCAACTGCTTAATCTCTGGGCAAGGCTCCCAATTCCCCTGAGGAACCCCAGAGCCTCTCCTCCTCCGGGTTTGCTGGGGGCCATTCCCCAAGCAAAGTGGGAGCTGGAGGCATGAGCCCAGCCCCACGCATGAGTCAGGAGGGCTGTGGGAAGGGAGAGGTGCAGTCGCACAAAGCGCAGGAGGCCATCCCAGCACCGCCCAGATACCTGGGGCTGGCGAGGGGTGCCGGCAGGCGGGGAGCACGGGCGGGAGCCTCCCCATTTTGCACAATGCAGGAGGACGGGGAATAACCACTCGCCAACGCTGGCTGGGACCTTTTCGCCTCTGTTTCTGCCGCTCGTGGGCTGCAGTGGGGAAGGAGATCTCCTGCCGATGAACTGCATCCCAGGTGGATATATCTGCTTTTCAGTTTCGGTTTGGTTCGTTGGGTTGGGTTTTTTTTCACCTCCCTTTTCCAATGCTGCCTTTGGGGAAGAGGAAGCCAAGGAGAAAGGCTCGAACAGGTTTGCAGCAGCAGGATTTCATCTGTGGCAATGACAGCAGCTTTTTTCCCTCTCAATTATGTATATGTATTCCAGCTTTGCTCCTTTTGTTTTTCTCCGGACTGGAGGAGAAGCAACATTTTTTCAGCAACCTTGGGTGGTTATTCTTGTTCTGAAGCAGAGATGATGGGCTCATCCTAACAATCCTAACTGCAGTCACCTTTGGTTCATGTCCTACCTGTGTAAATCGAGATGAGGACCAGTGAATTTAGGATGTGGCCATGTGTAACTTTGCATTTCAGTGGTGGTCAGTGCGTACGAGGCATTTTCAACGTTTATTTTGCCCACCTCAGTAGGCAGAGGGCACGGTGACTGTGGGGAGCACACTGCCTGCACAGTACCCATAGAAATCTCAGATATTCTTATCAGAGGCTCTTTACTCCTTTGGAGAGGTGGTTGCTAGGTGGAAATTTAAAAGGAAATACATTCCTTGTCCTAATACTTACTCGGATTTTGTGAGCAGAAATATATTAATTTGATTTCAGGTTTGTTTTCTGTTTTTTATTATCTTCTCCTGGAGAGCTCTGGGCTCCAAAGGCACCTGGGCAACAAGGTGCTAGTAAGTGATTTTAACTTTTCTTTGGACTCATTTTGAGTTCCTTACCTGCATGGAAAGGTGTTGCAGCAGTGCAGAGCTAGTCAAAAAGTAGCATAAAGGTTACAAGAAGAAGAGAGGAGAGATCAGATAAAATTCTCTTTATCTTAGACCTAGTCGTATCTTACTTTTTAGCTTAAAATATGAATTAAATCATCTTGAATGGTGTTTCTTTAATACACAGGGGGTGGTCTCTGCAGGCGTGATAGGCACACACAGAGAAGAGTCTCAGACGTCTGGTTTGCTGAGCCTTACCTGCTTAACACAAATAACTGAGATATTCTGCCATGCTCTCCTGCGTATGAGGCAGCAAACTTTTTCTGATGGAGAAAGAGGGGCTCTGGCCCCTCCACCCCCTCCCACCCACCTGCAGTAACTCAGCATCGCAGTCCCCTGCCAGGGAGCTGCCAGGGGCTGGGGAGGTGACCCACGGAGCTGCAGCGTGGGATGCGGGGGGCTTGAGCGAATATGGGAGAGCCTTTTGGGGCTGCTCCATAATGCAATATAATTTCCTTTTAATATATGTATTTTCAGTTTTCCTGCCTGTTCTTTGAAAGGGGAGAGTGCCTCCAGGTTTAAGATGAACTTATATTTGATGCAGGGTAGTGTGTTAGCAAGACAGCTAACAGGTCCTTGGCTTGTTTCCACTCCAGCTTTTTTAGGACTTGGGTGATGCCGAGCTTCTGGTGAGCTGCTCTTCAGGAGCTCCTATTGTTTGGGAAAGTGGTTTCTATTGTTTCTTTCTATTTTCTGCCTTGCTAGGAGAGCTATTGCGGAAAATTCATCTCCTGTCTCTCACAAGAGGAGAATGGATATCCTGTCGGCTCTGGGCTTGAAGGGAAAGCAGGGGCTGCCGGGAGGAAGCGGCTGTTCCTCAGCCGGGCGGCGGGAGGATTGATGATTTTGAGGGGGGCAGGCAGGCGTATTATTTTCTTCAGTCTCTGTGGAGATATTTTTAGGGTTTAAGTCTTTTCTGGTTGGAAGACGGACTCGTCAAGTGTGTGGTCATAGGATGCCCTCAGGCTGCTTCCTATTGAAGAAGCTGTGGAAAAGGCAACGGCCAGCTACCACCAGCTTTCAGAGCTGCCTGACAAGGAAGGGGCTGTATGAGCCCCACGTAATGGAGTGCAGGGGGGGCTTTTCCCTTTGCATGCTGAGCCTTGTTTCACAGGCGTTGTCAGACCTTCTGGAAGTCTGTGGGCATTAATAGGGCTTGAATCAAAGGCCTGGTTTTATTAAAAAAGAAAGAAAAGGGAAAAAAAGAAAAAGAAGCTGGCATCTGCCCAAGTACCTGGTGCTCTTTCGTCTCTCAGTCTCTTCTGAGTCCTTTCTCAGTGTACAGATCCAAAATTCACTGGATGGCAGCTGAAATGAGGGATTGGAATAGGAAAAAGCTACAGATATTTTTCTGGGGCTTGTACCTGTTCCTCTCACACAGGTTAAGAGCCAGTATTTTGCTCAACCAGAAACCACCTCTGGGCAGAAATCAGCATATGCAGAACATGATGTGCTGCTCATTAGACCATTTGAGTCTCCTGATGAGAGTTTTGTAATGATCAAGCCACAGTTTCAAGGGAAAACAAAGAATGGAAAGGGATTTTGGCTTGAGTTTGCTTGAAGCCAGAGCTAATGGGAATTATTTATATTTTTTTTTAAGCTGGATGCTAGACCAAAAAGGCCAGGGCAGGCTTTCAGTGCAGTATAGCTGCTTGGACTCCTTGGGGAAATATATAGACGTTTTTACTCAGAAATTAGTTGGATTTTGATTCTTGTTTTTAAAGGCAATAAATAAACACGATTATAAACTTGAAAAGCAGTTTGAGCTGCACTGGGCTCGTCGTTTCCTCAGGCAGCCGTTCCAGATGAGTGTGCCCTCTACTACTACTATAATTACTTTTTAAAAATAACTCTGCAAGTCTGTAATCTAAAGTGGGTGGTATGTAGCAAGTCTGAGAGCATTCTGCATTCAACCCACAGGCTGGGGAGAGGGTGGATTTATATAAGGGTTTGCTTGTCTTCATCTCTGGGTTGAAATCTGACTTTTTCCCACAATCCGTCAACAAATGGCCCATATAATGAAAGTGCTTTTTAACATGGGAGTCAGGCTTGCCAGGGACTCAGATGGCTTTGCAGCCCCACAGGCTCTAGATATTCCCTCTGGATGTTACTTTTCTGCCTGATCTTGTCTCTGTTGTATTCAGATTTAAGCCGCCTGGGCAATAGAGGAGAGCAGAGCCCAGCTGAGATTCACAGCTAAGTAATAGTCTAGGCCTCTGAATCTGGTTTCAGCCTACTTTGCCTTTTGGCTGGGCCAGCTGATTTATTTATATACTTACATGCTTAAAATAGGTTGTGATTATTTTTTTCCTGTGGACTGGAAACAATGAACCTGGGAATTTTCTGCTTGATCACAAGTGATTTCTCCTACTTTATTTTCTCTATCTATTAAGCTTTTTGGGTGCTGATGTTCTTAAGTGTGGTGTGTTTGCAGACCTCCCTGATCCACAATGCAGCTATTTTCAGGCTCTCGTGAACACACTTGTCCTTACTCATAAGAGGATCTTTATACTCCTGAACAGAGTGAGGGGATACTGCGGGCAGGGATTTGCCAAACTGAATCTCTTTCCACTATAATGAAATAACCCATGCCAGTGTGTGCCCCCCCTGTGATTTACTATTTTTTTTAGAGTTGTAGTCCTGCTTAATGGGAAAGCTGAGGTGAAGGGAGGGAAATAACGTGGGAATTAGTAAGAGGAAACCAAGGGTAGGTAGATGAGGAAAAGAAAGTAAGTCCTAGAAGTGGGAAATCAATCCTCTTGAGCTTCTCCCATTCAGAGAAGTGCTAATACAAGCCCCAGGCTTGTACTCAGGATGGAGGTAATTAATGTTTGCTCTCAAATTTCCTTGGGTCTGAAGTTAAGCACTTTCACCATATCATTTTCTATCAGGGTCTTGCCACCTCTAAATAAAGAGCAGAAAATTATATTCCTTCTGCTTTTACATCCTAAGCATCAGCAAGTTCAGACTTGCAGGTTCCCTCTCATTTTCAGGGCTCTGAACAGCACAGCGTTGACCCGGAATAAGCAAAGCATTTGCAATCTGCTTTGGCCCTTGATGGAGTTTTATTGGAGATGTTTGGGCTGGTGGGCAGACTTAACTTTTTCACTGAGTGCACTTTAGATGTGGTTCCCACCAAATTCTTCCAACTCTTTTTCCAACTCTTCCTACCAAACACAGGATAGCTTGATACCGTCTCAGGCAAGCAGTAAAACCATCAGACCGGAGTACGGGATAAAGGCGCTTCTGCCTATTCCCACTAGGCAATGCCGTCACCAATAGTCTATTTAAATCAGTAGATGCGGAGAACAGAAGGGAAAATATTTGTGTCTTAATCCCAGCTCCTACGAAACAGAGCAAATGCAGAATTGTGTGTTTAGCAGATTTCCTCTTGGGAAGAGAAGTCTCCTATAGATAATAATCCTTTTAGCAACATCTCCAGTGAACGAGGCTTTGTCCAAAGAACAAAGAAAAGGTCGCAAGCTTGAAATATGCCTGAATTTCCTGAGTGTGCTTGCCGCTGTGTGCAGGCAGGAAGCTGTGTTAGTCTGGTTTGGATGTTTGCTCTGAAGTGGCATAAACAGAGTGTCGGGTCTCCCGGGATCCTGATCTGACCTGTGGACCAGGGGATAGGGGTTCCTCTAAGCTGCAGCTACGAGAAGGACTGCCATAGTCATGCAGCTCTGTGCCTGTGTCCCTGACTGTCTCGTCTCCCCTCTGGCCAAATCCACCCTCTGAAGATCCCAGGTGGATGCAGGAGCCAGCAGCAGAGATGAGTGGTGCAGCCACAGTAGACCCAGCCCAGGCGGGTGTTAAGCTGCCAGCCAGCAGGGAACTCATTTCCTGCACAATTATGAAAACAGCTGATCTGTGACATTTTAAGAAGGGGGAGAAAATACAGGGCAGGGGAAGGAAGGCCCTGGCTACATAAATATTTATTTTTGCACAATGTCCCAGCCACCCCCTTCTCCTACGAGCTGGGAGAAGAAGGGGTTGCTTGCTGCTGGCTCTGGTACATGGTGACAGGGGACAGGAGAGCCACCAGTAGGCTGTCCACAGCTGGAAGGAGCACACTCTCTGCCAAGCAGAAGCTGCTCTGCTGGAGTGTGATACTGCCCTGCATGACCACCCCCCCCACACTCCGTGCTGCATCTCGAAGCCAGGGATGTGCTGCTGGACCACCAAGAGCTTGCTTGAACCACCTGCCTGGGCCTCTCTTCCTGTTCCTTGGTCTTGCTCTAACAAAGCCAAGTTGGTGAGGTATCCCTGCTAGTGAGGTATATCCCTGCTCCTTCCCAGACAGCAGCCTTGGGAAGGGGGTTGGGGAAATGAAGGCACAAAGCTTTCAGGGTAGTGCTGCTGCAGGCAGATGAGGTGTCCAGGATCTGGGGACTACAGCATCTCGTGTGATGCCACCATCACATCACATGCCCACTGCCAGCCCGGTCTGGAGCAGACGTGAGCAATGTTGTGTGCAGAGGAAGCACTTGCTAGACCTGATTGAAAAAGACCCTCAGACACAGGTCAGAAAAAGACCCTCAGAGATGAGGAAAAGATTTTCTTTTGATCATGGCATTGTTCAACTTGATATAATCATGGTTTTCAATTTCTTTCCTTCACTCTAGACAAAAATGTTATTTTTTTCCAGCCTTGTCAAAAAGAGAGTGAATTGACACTGTCTGGTCTATAAATGCTGCTAAGTTGTCCTTTCATTAGCCCTCCTCGACTGGGATGGCTGGTGCAGTGCCATACAGATTTGACACAGTAGCTGACCACCGGGGCAGCTCCAAAGTCCCTCCCGTGTGTACTCAGTGGGTGGAGGGAAGGCTATAGCGTGCTTTGCCTGAGGTCCAATTAGTCTGTGTTTGTAGCCAGGCTTGCACCATCTAAGCCACGTTTCTGCAGTATGGTAGGCTGTGATGGTTGTGTCAACGTGGCAGGGACGTGTAAGTAAGGAGATTCAGTGAGTCCCAGTAATAGTGACACCGATCTACTGGTGGGTCTTGGTGTATTCTGCTCTCCCAGTGGTGTCTATGAAACCAGAAGAGTTGGAATAGGTGGGATTCAGGGATTTGTTTCATGGAAGTGGTTGATGTGGTAACAGAGGTACCTCCAGCCTGTTCCCCTCCACCCCTTTCATCAAGGAAATATTAGCTAAGCTCACTCCCCAGGATACATACCATCACTCAGTGAATAAACACAAGGGATTTGTGTTGTGGGTTAATTCTGCTGCTGGACGTCAAACCCCATCCATGGTCAGATGACATCTTTTTTCTTGGAAAGGGACCAAGGTTAAGAAGACAAGGAAGGCAGGTTAGTTAAAATATGTCAAAGTCTCTTGGGTGTAAGTAAAGACTATAAATAAAAGCCTTTTAACTTGGAAAAGAACTTTAGAGTGATATGATCAGGTTCAATTTAGTCCAAATATTGCTTTATGCCATTAAGCTGTTATCAAGTTTTGGTTCAATTGCAATGGTTTTATGGCTTCGGTGCAGTGGGAACAGTTGTAGCCTTTATGCAAGTAAAGCGTTTCCCCTGAAACATTTGCAGTGAAGACTGCTGTATTGTGCAGGAACCTGGAAGGGAGACTGCCTGGAAACGAATAGCTGGGGAGGTGACCTTCTCTAGCTCTTTTCTTTCTCCATTCCAGAGTAACTACACAATCTAAGGATTTATATCATGAACAATGAAGGGATTTAAATGAGGTTTAGTTTTACATTCTCGTTAATGAATCCTCAAACTTAGTAATAAAAGCGAAACATTTTTCTCTGTTTCCTCTTAAGCTGCAAGCATGTCTGATTCAGCAATGTCTTGAGATGATTTGTCAGGATGAGAAAATAAGTCACATCCCTCTTCCTCTTGGGATTAATAGGGAACTAGAATAATCCTGTACCCATAATATTATTTCAGTTGGGTTTGCATAATAGCCTGGAAACAGTTATACTCGATGCAAAGCTTTGTAATGATGATGTTTCATCCTTTGAAGTTAGATTAATTCATGTCACAGAGTCAGATCCGCACAAATAATAAAACACTTTTTTTTTTTTTTTTCCAGTTTTTCTTAACTAGCCCTCATTTTCTGATCCAAGTTTTACTGTGGTCAATTAGAAGTGAGTGGATTTTAATGCTGTTTCTGCAGATATCCAGCACCATCACAGGCAGGAAAGTCCCTTCTCACATTTGGTGTATTTACATGTCAGTGTGGCTGTGGGTTTAGGAAGATCCTGGTCTTCCTAAGGAGTCTTGCTGCGTGCATGCCTGTGCTCTGCAGAGCAGGAGTAATTCCACCAAAATCACTGTAGCTGACCCTCTCTGTGAGCCAAGGTTTTCCACACGCATCTGGACCGTTATTCCTGGCTTACATTAGAGAAAGTGAGAGAAATCAGGCCCCCCATAATTACTTACAAGCTGTGAGCTAGGCACATATGTAAATATTTTCAGGGTCACAACTTAGTTCTTTATTTTTAATATACTTTGTTATTAGTAATCATTTTTGAAGAAATTGAAAATCCCACCCGTAAGTTTCTATAGCATCAAGCCTACTCAGCTTTGACCTCTGCTCCCGGTGGTATCATTGGATTTACTGTTGACTTCAGCAGGAGCAGTCGCAGCGAGTCTGAGTGCTTTTGAAAACCCTTTCCCTGTGTTTTTCTGTATAAAGCCCATTGCTGTAGCTGCCAGATCATATGACACTAGGGTTTAAATCAACTTAAGAATGAAATCAAACTGATAAGAAGGGTAAGATGTAATAAAGCTAAGCAAAGTAAATTTGCTTTAGTTCTAAGACAAAGTGACTTTCACAAGGTTTTAATTTTCTCTAGCCCAAGTGGAAAAACAATCAGGTTTGGTTCATTCTGTGCGTGCACGCTGGGCATGTGTCAATTCTGGTTCTGTGAAGCCCCTGAGATGTCATCCCACGCCCATCACCACGCGTGGGCTCACCCTGGGCATGTGAGAGCAGGTGAGGATGGCTGGTGGGGCTGGAGCCCACTGCGGGGGCTTGGTTTCAGTTTCTCTTTGCCCCCAACCATAGAGTATGATCTTGGGAATCATCAATTAAGCCTACGCTTAGTCATTAATTCCACCCAAGACTTGTCCCTAGTCTCCCACTGCCAGAGGTGCTTTACAAATAGGAAACAGAAGATCTGGGGACTCATGTGGGATATAGGGGGTTCCGATCTATGTCTGTGCTTCTTTTATTGGGGGAAAAAAAGAGACAAACTAGAATTACCATATCTCCCCGTGGTGTTAAAAGAATAAATCCATGAAGCATTGTGTAGCACTCAAATACTGCAGCACTGAAGTCCCTCTGTAATTACCTATACCCAACTGGTGCCTTTCTTGCTGTGTTTAAGGCCTCCGTGCTCGCATCTGTTTGCAGATGTCCTCTAGAGCAGGGTGGTCTCTTGCTGTAACAGTGATGATGCATACTTTGCTCTTATGGATTAGATTATTCTTCACCAAGTTGTTCTCTGTTTCACTGGAGGTCAGCTATACTCATCATCTGTTAGGATTTTTCTCCCCGTAGGCCCCCCCCCCCCCTTTTTTTTTTTTTGAAATTAAACCAGATCTTTTGTTCTGCGGTGTCAGCAGATAGAAGTGTTCCTCCAGGCAGTCATGAAGACAAAAACGTGCGGGCAAGGGTGTTGCCTCTCTCTGTGGCTTTCTGCTCCTCTTCTCCCAGCGCCAGCTCCCTGCTCTTGACACTCGCTCCGAGAGGTGGTTCTGTCCTCTCCATACCGTCCACTCCCCAGTTCATCTCCCCTTGAAAAAAGAGTCCAGATGTTATAATCCTCTGGTAAACCCTAAAACTAGCAGGGTTTTTGCATTTGTTTCCCTCCTCCTGTTTTATTTTCATAAGCCTATAGATTGACTTTATTTCTCTTAAAGGTTTCTAGGCTAGGAAACTGCTATTCATCCGCCTTTAATTAAAGCAATATAGGGAATTAGGACTTTCACAGGGGTGGTTCTGGTGATGGCTATGAGTGTTTTTGTTAGTTTTCCTCCATTCTGAGCAAATGCTTGGAAGTGTGAGTTGGAGCTTAAGCTTTTTAATTACTGGGGAGTAAATTTACTACATTATGGTGAAGTGGTTTCTTTGCAAAGGAAAAAAATGGTTCTCGGCTGCTGCTGTGTGTGATAGCATAACTAAGAGAGGACAGTTCACCACTGCATCCTCAGAGGACAGGAGGGTGGCGGGTGCAAGGAAAGAATATGAATTTGGGCATCAAAGGGCTGAGGCAGTTGGTGGAGTGAGGGATGCAGGGTGGTCTGTGGCTTTTGCAGTATGGTATGAAGGAGGGGAGATGGTGGGAGCCTGGTCCCTCCTCCTGGCAGTGCCTGAGTGTTTCCAGCAAGAACCTGCTTTAGATTAGGCTGCCCAAAGCACAGTTTCTCTTGACATTGGTACCGCAACTGAAAGAGCATGGGTATAGGCTGAGAGCAGCACCAGAGAGTGAAGTACTGCTCTTCCCAGGTGATTTACAATCTCACTCCCATTTTGTTGTCCTTCAAAGCAGTGCTGTCAGACTCATAAAACACAGCCTTGTGGAAACAGAGGCTGGTACAGACAGGGTATAGGATCCTCCCATTGGCATATGGGGATCACAAACTGGGCTTTTTCTAGGTATTGGGGAAGGCAGTGAAAGCCTCCTTCCCAAGAATGTGATTATTTTGGGTGAGCAAACGAAGGATCTCAAGAGCAGGTCTCAGGCTGACTTAGGGAAGCAGCTGGCTTTTCCTTCTGGAGCGTTCAAATTATTTCAGGATAGTTCTACAGTGTGACAGGCTCCAGCAGGAAATTTTCAGAAGAGTCCAAGTGTCATCTGACCCCAGCTCCTGTTTTCTAAAGTGTCGGTGTGTTCCCGGTGTGTGTGTGTGTGTTTTTGGAAATTTGACTTCTGTTTGAAATGGGTTAGCTATTTTAATACAATGGAAGGAAAGCTATTACCCTGAGTGTCAAGAGCATCAGTATGCTTGCAGGAAAACCTGTATTTACCCGTGAGTCCTTGGGGAGAGGGGATAATCCTTTTCAGTCTCATTAACTGCTGTCTCTTGCTTCTGTCCTTCTTGCACGTTGCTTGTTTCCGGCACAAGGATGCAGCTTCTCTTGGCTTCCTCAGCCCCATGAGCCACACGCAGTTCCTAGAGGTTCTGCAGAGTAGCTACCATGGGTGTTTGTGTCCCTTTCTGAAGTCCTTTTGGTCCATCTCAATGCCAGCACGTGATGAAGGGGCTGTCCCCCATGCACTCCTCGCTTTTCTTCTCTCATCCGTAGCCTGGAATGGTTTGCTGTCCCCCAGGGGCTCACTGATGCTGCATATGTTTCTAATCTTGTGGCTTAGCCGGGCTCGGTTCTCACTCATAGCAATGATATGTCAGCTCTGATGTCACTCAGTTTGGTTCTGATCGGTGCTAGTCCTGGGGCCAGACTCAGCTCTCATTAATGGCTTTTTCATTCGGAAATGCGCTCTTCCTTTTCTGCAGCGTTTCCCTATTGCAATGCCTAGAAAGGGCCAAGAAAGAGTTTTTCTTTTCAGTATTTGTGATGCCTGGGATTCCTCCGGGGCTCTGGGTTTATTCTGTGGTTTGTTACTAATGCAGATTTCCTGGGGGTTATAAGATGATCTAAAGCAACCTGACTTGTTGAGCTGACTCAGAAGTGACCCTCCTGAATCACTCCCAGGCAGCTGAGCTATCTGAAGAGTTGACTGCAGGAGACTGATCTGCTTGTCATTAAAAACAAAGTGTTCCGTATGCCTTCAAAAATATCAGAAATAAGTTAGATTCTTTGTTTAGTGAATATTTTCAAGAAGGTCATTTCAGTGCCCTCTTTTTCAAGTAATAGTTATTTAATTAAACTCCAATGCAATATCTGAAATGCACCTGTCTTGCTCTCTTGGCACATGAACAAAAATTAATAAAATGGCAGTTAAAATAAACAATGTGGAAAACAGTGTCATCCAAAGAAAAACTAAAAAAACCCAAAACCCAAACAACTGTTGAGCTACAAAAGAAACGCCTGTGAAAAAGACTCATCTGGTACTTTTTCTGGGTAAATAACATGTAAAAGAAGGTACTTTAAACAGGATTTTTGTATTGACTCAGAGTGATTTAAGGGCCTGCTTGGGATTCAGGTGGCTCTCCTTTCAGAGAAGGGAAAATAAGATGACTGGAAAGTGCATACTTGAGAAAATGCTCAAGATGTGTGTGCAAGCTAAGGCTTGACACAGCCTCAGTAAGTGAATGGAAAAAGTCCTTTATATTCCCCTGCGCTCTGGATAAGGTCTTTAACAAGTGATCAGGCTCATTCTGCATAGTTCTTTGCCCCCTGTTGGTGTTCTCCTCATTGTGTCCCTTCCTTATCATGTCAGGTTCACCTTGGAGATCAAACTCATTGGAAGTGGTCATTACTTGAGTGTGTGCTAAGGCATATTTACTGAAACCATGGGCTTAGACCAGGCTAAAGGGGGAAACACAGTGCTGGATCAGACAAACTTTTATTCGTGTCCTAAAATTACAGTGTGTGCATCCTCCTTACTTCTTGTAGTGCGTTGGGGGCATGATTTTGGATTTGGACTGCCAAGAGGAGATGAAGAGTGTCTGTCTTTGGAGGTCTAGAAGTACAAGATAAACAGACTTCTTCAGTAGTGCCTTAAGTAGAGTTGATTGTGCCATAAATCAGGGTAATGGATTTGCTGGTCTCTTGAGCTGCCTTTCAGTGTTGTATTTCTTTGATTTGGTTATTTGGAGCCACACTGTGAAAAGATTGTGATGAAGATTAATTCAGAGTGTGTAGCATTTGGACACGAAGTGTCAGTAGTTTGTGGTTGTAAGATCTTGGCCTCAAAAAGAATTTTAGTATACCCAGTAGTAGAAACTTCTCAAGATCTGATGTTTTCCTAAACTACTCCAGGTTTTTAATCCAAATGCTATGATTTCTGGACAACATCCCTCTGATTTGTAAGTGGCACTAGTATAATTCTTGTCACCACAACACCAGTCCCTCAGTTAAATGTGCTCTTTGAAGTGTACACATATGAATATTGCATTCAGAAGGTCTCATGTCACAGAGCATTCATTGTAGTAGTTAGAAGAAATACTTTTTTATTTCGTCCTCCTTCTCTTCTCTGTCTATAAGGAAAAAGCCCAATCTTTCAAATCCATTTGCAACAACATAGGTTTACGCAACACAACAGGTAATACTCTTGCACATCTTGCAAACGAGTGCAGTGGAAGGCTCTGCTGCGTGGTGTGGGCTGTTGGGTGGCTGATGAATTTCTCTGCTGGGCTCCACTGATCCCGCTTCCCTTCTCTCCCCATCCCTCCACACACTGGATCTTACTAATAGCTGAGTCTTACCCAGTGTTGCTGTGGCAAGTGCAGCATCACCAAGCTGCTGGACAGGCAGCCTTTAATGCTGTGTATTTCTTGCAGTCGAGTAGTTTTGAGGTATGGCCTGGATTTTGTTTTGCACAGGTGTCCAGTGTTAATTCAGGTGCTCAGCACCTCTCTGCTATGTATTAACTTGTTCAAAAGCCACAGTGGAAATGAGCATTTTGATTGTGAACAAATTAATCTCAGGAACTGTCTTGTGTTTGTACAATCTCTGGGATGGTGGGTGGGTTTCTGCTCTGGGAATATATTTTTTGGAAAATATCTTTAGGTTACTTGCAGAAGGACCACTCTTCTCCACCCATCTCCCCCTGCCCCACTGGTTGGGAAGAGACATTTCCATTGTGCTGATCCCAAGAAGGGACCCACTCTTATCCTGCCCAGGGAAAAAGTGAGGGCTCGTTCTGCTCAAATCAGCATGGAAAAATGTTGTGCGGGGTGAGGCTGAATTCCGTCCAAACATAAATAGAGTAGCATGCCCCAGAATATCTTTTCGGTCTAAATCCCGCTCAGCAGTCGAAAGTCCCAAGTACCAATAAAGTCACTGACTAATGAACATTACTCAGTTCCTTTGGGTGCTTGGCTAAGGGGCACTCATAGTTTCCAGTCATACGATTACTCCTTTTTACTTTAAGCCATCCTGTTTTCCTTTAGTCTTTCAGCCTTAAAGAAACATTGAGTAACTTTGTGTTCTGCTTCTTAATGGCAAAGTCAAGGGATCCCAGAGACATGGATCTTTTTGGCTTCCTTTCCTGCTACCTGGAAACACCATTTTTATCTCTGGTGCCAGCTGAAGTGTTAGTTTTCTGGTTTATTTTCCCTCACCCTTTCTGAGTCTCTTTTTTCTTGCCCCTTTTCCAGTGGAACTGAAAACAAGAATCAGGATTTTCCAAGCAGAAGTGTGTCTCTGAGATACACAGTGGAGATGAATCGGCACCAGGACATTTGCTCTGCACACTGGGTATTTGATGGGGAGAGAGGAAAGGATTACAATCTGAACCTGATCTGAAATTTTGCAAATTTATCTCAGTAAAAACCTTAGGGAAGGTCAGCTCCAATTTCTGGATAGTTTAGTCTTGAGTGGCCGTGGAGATAGAAAGAACATCCAGGTTCCAAATGAGTCACTAGCCTGGCACATGGAGGACCCCGTATTAAATTCCTTGTGATGTTCTGCAGGAGTTTACCTGTAGGAAACATCTATGTTGTACACCTGAATGAGACCTGTAAGTCCTTGAGCTGTCATTGATACCTTGTCCTGTGTCATTCAGAACTGCAGTATGGCCCCAGTGTTTAGTGACCTTCAGTATCCAGTCGCGTCTCCGGGGACCTCATCCCAGCTGGTGCACCTCTGGATGGGTAGCAGCTCTGCTGATAGGTCTTGCGCTCCTGTACCAAGTAGAGCTGCTGGTGGTGTGATTTCAACTATGCAACCCATTGCCTTAGCTAAATTTACTCCTGTTGTACCACTGAGATACAGGTACACATCAAATGGAGGACCATGGATGTTTTAGGTCGTTGTGCAATCCATAACTTGTTTTGCACCTTCAAATCAGAAGGCGGGTCCATGAAATGGTGGCGTGAGCTGTTTCACCCAGTGTGGTCCCGAGCAAAGCCAGATCAGCCATTTCATCCAAATCCGGCTGCAGGAGATCTGCATAGGTGCACTGGCAGGGAGACATGTTATGGTGCCAGCTTCCTAACTCTGGCCTGAGTATTTCTTTTTCACAGAAGTAACATCAAAATACTCTTGGACTATACAGAGTCTGTAAATGAAATTTACTGGGAGGGAGTTTCTGCAATAAATATCTACAATACTTGACGTGTGCCACAATCCAATTTTGTGGCTATGCCATGCTGGTATATTTGACCCATGCTGGTATATTTGACTTATTTCATTGTGGGCATTGCATAAAAGTATCACCCATCAGTGAAATATCTCCATCTTTGGAGTGTAACACAGTGAATTTTGGATGGCAACACTATACCTCAGATTATAAGTAGGGATAAAGAAGAATCCCACATCCAATTGACCATGGCAAATCCAATTCAAACTGCAAGGGGATATTTTTCCTCCCATTAGGCAGAATGTGATTAATTTCCCATGTGGAAAATTGTTCAAGACAGACGTGCTCGTAAATTATGGCATAAGAGATCCTATTACTACAAGCTCCATCGAAATCTACTGTGCCTCCCAAAATAGCAATAACAAGATAATTATATTAACAGCCTTTCGTCTTATTTGATGTATGATTGACATAGGCCGTAAACTTATTTTCTGCCAGATTGGAGCCTTCATTTAAGAATGGATGCTTTGGCATTTGTGGACATTAACGGTAATACTTGGCTTCTGACATTTGAAATTAAAAATGTTACAGGAAAGTTTTAAAAATAGGGGATTGAAAGCCAATAGGTACAAATGAGCCCACAATTTGAAATGATGCATCCTCTGGGGATGAAGACTTAAAAACTTCATATCCAAAAAAGACACATGGTTTTACCATCAAGGATTCTTGAAAGATCTGTTGTAAGATCTGTGTTGTTCAACCCAGAATCTGCAAAAAGAGGGTGTTAGTGATATAACCAACTTAGCTGATCATTAAATTACTTAGGATATTCAAATTTGGAGCTGACTGCAAAAAGTTGGAGGAGGATCGTGATATCGATGATAAAAAGGCAGTTCAGTGTTGGTAAGTACAAAGCAGCACTATGGAAGGAACAAAGGATCATTGCAATCCAGGAAGGATATTTCAGTAGTTCTGAGGATGTTTCCATGAAAAGTACAGCTCAGCAGTCAGCAGCAGTCAGAAAGCCAAAGGTGGTGTTAGAAAGAATTAGGCAAAGAATGGGGAACAAAACCCAGAGCTTCAGCTGCGGAAATCCATCTTTTCCCCACATCGTGAATACCACGTGCAGTCCTGGTCATTGCCTCTCAAAAAGGGTGTAATAAAGTAAGGTGCTGAGAAAGATGACAAAGGTGATTTCAGAGGTGAATTGGTTTCTGTGTGAGGAGAATAAATAGACTAAAAGTCTTCAGTCTGGAACAGAGGTGATGGGTGGAATAGAGAAGTTTGCGAAATCATGAAGAATTTGAGAGTGAGGAGGACGTGATTATTTTTATTTCTCAGAATGCAAAAACCAGGTGCAGCCTGTGAAATTTGGAAAGCAAACTTGAAGTGAACAAAAGGAAGTATGTAATCACATGCTGTGTGATTAAATTATGAAATTCATTTCCAGAGGACTCTATAGGGACCACAATATCTGTGGGTTCAAAAATGTACTAGAACAATTTCTGTAGGATGGAGCCAACACTGGTTGTTAAAAATTATTTTCTAGTTCAGAAAAAAAATCTAACCACTGATGTGCAGGAATGTAGAGTTTCTATCAGGAGAAGGATCCTATTACACATGTCCTGTTCCTTGAATTTCTTCCTTATCTTTTACTGGCCACTCTTGTAGACAGGGAGCTGGACTCCAGCGAGCTTTGACCCAATGGAATGCAGCACTCTTACATTGCTGCAACAAAGCGGACTACATTTTCTGTCCTTTGTCAGTATAACTACCAGTGAAGCTGCTTTCTTGTATTGTAGCAGCTAAACACATGGATGGTGATTCTCCATCTAGAAATGGAGGAGATGGCATCTGTCCATTCTTGACCTTCTTGGAGACCACAAGTCTGCAGGCTGGACCACCTCACAGGGGTTATCTGAGGTATCCAATAGTGGGACTTTGTACATCTGGCCAGCCCTGTGTAGCACTGCACACCAGGACACAAAGGCAAACAGCATTTGGGGAGCTGCCATTCCATGTGGTGGCAGAGGGAGAGAAAGACCAGTTTGTTTGGTGGTGTGGATTTTGTTAGCAGCCCATCCCTTTTGGCTGCTCAGTGTCTCTAGGGCTTCAAATGCCATTAATCAGGGACCAAAAGGGTAATTATCAGCTCACATTGCTAATTCAGATTTCTGTGCCTATTCGTGTTACTGTTTTTTCTTAAATTTAGCAGTAAAGTTGGGGTATTTTTTATGGTTTATGCTGCTGGCCCAGTGATCCTTATTAAAAACAAAAAGTAACAAAACATTAGTTTCCAGTCCACCTCTTTTCCTTCTCCCTGGGAAATGTAAAGGCCATATTAACCGTGAAAGGGAAACAAAAGCGTGCGTAGTCCTAGGGTCCTGCTGTCACCTTGGCTGAAGGCATTTTTAAGGGGCAAGTAATTGCCTAGAGCATTAATCCCTGAAAGAGGCTTTTTATTCTGCAGTGGGCGAAGCTGTTGACATCCGACAGTGCCGTTTCCTCCTCCACCCAGGAGAAGATGTCCCTAGAAAGCCGGGGATGCGCAGCACCCTCCACCCTGAGCAGCAGCTCTGTCCTCTGGGTTGGTCTTGCACCTTTAACGCTGTGTTTACTCACACGTGGAGGAGCCGAGAGGAGTTTTTCAGGGAGATTGTCCTCAGCTGTTTTCTGGTGTCAGCTGGCACTGCTGATGCCAAGTCACACGTGAGTGTAGTTTGAATTAAGTGGCCTGAGCTGGAAATGGCTAAAGTGCTCACACACGGAGGAGCCAGGTGTGAAGGAGGCTGGTTATCTGATAAATAATTATAAAATCATTTCCCTGTTCCTGTGCATTGACTGAGCCACGGTAATTGTTGGGGTGAGTGCTTTTAGTCATGCTCCAATGTGGAGCAATCTGACTGAGCTTTGCTGTCCCTGAGATTCTGGGTGACTGGACGCTTGCTTGTGTTGGTGCAGGCTACATGTGCCCACATGGATCACCATGTCCACTGCCTACCAGAGGAGCGGGCTAGCTGTCTATCCATCAGCTGGGAAAGGGCAATAAGGTGGCTTCATGGTCAAGAGTTAAAGAGGAGGTGCTACTGGGTGGCCTGGCCACAGATGTGACCCAAAGGCTGTTTTGTTAGATGTGGCCAAATCATGTGTCCCAGCTGCAGGCTCAGAGGAGGTGGGGGCAGGGGTACAGGTCTGGCTTCAGAGTCAGTGCTGGGAGGTGCAGGCGGACTGCACTCATGAGCTTTTGAAATCAACAGTAGCTTTACCAGGGATCAGAGCAGGCAGAGAGGAAATCCCTTACAGAGATTGTTATAAAGACACAAAAAGATAAGACATACTAAAAAGACGTGTCTGGAACCAAACCTGTGGTTTGAGATGGTGTCCTTGTCAGCAGATGAGCTTCCTGTCTTGGAGACCAGCCAGCTTTGGTCTGGTTTTTATTCAACGGCTTGCTCCTGGGCCTGTTGTTGTCTACTGAAAATTCAGCTTAAAACTAGTCAGAGGTTTTGCTTGGAGGACTCCAGGAGAGCGCTTCCATTTGGAAAAAGAGAACGGTGCTCTGTTTTGCAAAGCACAGGGGATTTAATTTCTGAATACTGCGCTCTCAAACCCTGGCTGGTGAGTTCCAGCCTCTGACAAGCACAGAGTTATGTTTGCTGCCACGTTGTTTGTTTGTTTAATTTCTGTGTTAATTGGTGCCTTCCAAATACCACAGCTGCTCTGAGGAGCGCTGTCCCTGCCAATCTGACTGCTGAATTTCACCTCCTGTAATGTGGGACGTTGTACCTGGCAGCTGACTTAATCAAGGTCTTCCACTGGACAGAATTTTGCCTTATTTGTGGCAGAAATCAAGGATTTGTTTTTGATTAGAATAAATGTTTGAACAGAAAGATTTTCTGGCCCCAGATGCCAAGGTAGACCTATTTTCATTCTGCATACTATCAGCAGAGGGATCTAGGGACTAGCTTTATTGCTTTCATTAGTGTGTGCTCATGTTGTGACCTTGGGAAGCCACCTTCGCATCTCTACCCCTCAATTTCTCCCTGCAATGTTCCTGTAAGAGTATATGCTGTAGCACCGCGTTATTGTGTGACCTACCTCCTCGTAATAATAACTTTGATCTACGTGGTGTGAGTGCAAATATTATTTTATTCACAGCTCCAGTTCTCAACCAGCTTAAGGGTGGAGTCTTCCAAGCAGTGTTATTGTCAGTCACACCAAAGGATGTGGCTAGGACCTTACTGAGCTTTTCCAGTGTAGTTTGGCAAGGATGCGGTGCAAATCCATCTCCCTCCAGTGACCTTGCTACAAGGTCTTCAACCCCAGTGGATGTAGCTCAAAGGCTGCCTGTTGGCGAGGCTGGCGCTGGCCCAGTGTCTGTGAGGTAGTGTCTTGGGCTTAGTGTCACACCAGCACATGCAGTAATGATAAGTCTCATAAGACCTTATAAGACAGTGCAAATGTTTTAATAGGTTCAGTGTGTTAAGGCTTCTGCTTTAAAAGATTGAGGTGGACCATATGGTCCTTCCCTGATGGTCCATACCACTGAGTGTCAGTAGAGACTCCTATTGACTTCAGCAGACCCCAGTGAGCAAGGTTGATTTTTTTTTTTTTTTTTTTTGAAAGAGCAGAGGTGGAGTTTAGTTAGTGTAGCTACAGGGACATGGTCTTGCCCTCCACAAAGAACGTTTTTCATGGTTAAGGTGAGGCATTTGAGAGACTCTTGCCTTTTCCCACTCTGGGGTCAGGAGCTGCAGTAGTTCAGATGATACGAGCACGTTCACCTGCAAATACGTAATACGAACAGAGGCTGCTGGTTACCAAACTTGTTGGATCAACATACAGTGATCCACGTCATTCCCACGCTGTCCAGGGAGTGAAAGTTACTTTTGAATATAGTTCTGCAGACTGTCCGTAGACCCCCCCATGATTCGGAGATCACAGGTTAGGAGCCACTAACTACCTGGGTGAAAGCAGGATGCTGGCATCAGCTGATACAGGGGATAAACTGAGTGCTTCAGCGCAAGCAATGAGATGTAGTGGTTGGTATTTCTCTGATAAGTTTGGGATAGCGTCTAGATAGTTTGATTGTTGTTAAGCTCTGATGTTTCTGCATGTTAGATTACTTGGTCCGGGAAATTTGGAAACGGACCTTTTTAGAGGATGTTCAACAAAACTCTGGGTGCAGTGGATGTATAAGCATGCAGATTCTTATCTCAGGGGAGAAGTATGTATAGGCAGGGGACATGCTTTAGATCTGCATAGGCTTTCCTGTTTTTCTGTGCCTTTTGCTCCCAGTGCAGCAAAGACTCTATGCAAAGAGGGAGACACTCCTGCATGCTCAGTGTGAGGAAGCCGTGCTGTTTCCTAAGGCAGTGTTTCTCGGATGTTTTGAAAATGTGACCCTCTTTTGGCTTCTTGTCTCTGTGGGATTCATAATTTTCATCAGGTCAGTTCCTCTGGGTGAGGGTGTGCCAGCTGCCGGTGTTGCTTGCTGCAGGTATAAATACCATTTTCCCTCTCCCCTCAGACAAACTGACTGCTATCTGCAATTGAAAGCAGTTGGCTGTTTGCTGGCTAATCTAACACTTGCAACCAGTAATTACAAACGAGTTCACTTTCCACCTGGGGGAAGCTGAGCTGTGTAGTTTGAGGAGGCACTGATTTCACTGCAGAAATTGAAGATTTTACTCACCAAATCAACACTCCCAACATTTTTCAAACACACACTGGGAAGTTCAATTTTAAGGGATCTGGGGACTTATGCTCAAGCTACCATCCTCTTGTGTGTGATAGATGCTTAACTTGGATGTACTCTGGCAGTAAAGTTGGTTTAAGCAAGGTGATGGATCTCCTTGGATTTGCGGGTGCATACAGACCAATGCACAGAGAGCCGCCCCACAGTAAGAAACTTGAAAGGATAACTTTGTACCACTTTTGTCTGCCCATTCCAGACCAAAGGCTGCATAATTTGACTGCACCATGATTCCTGCCTTGCTTTGGAGAGGTGGGAGATTTGCAGCTGGGGCAGCTGAAAAGGAGGTTACAGGAGCAGTGGGTTGTTTGGGTGATAGCAGCAGGACACAGAGCAACATGAAGTAGCTCTTGGCTTATGCAAAACACTGTACAAACAGTAACAGAGCTGTTAGCTTGAGATTTGCACCCCGTGGCCCCCATCTGTCACTCCTGAATTCAGCATCAGTGCTCATGGCTTTTCTCCTTCTTCCAGCTGTGCCTGGTGCTTGAAGTTCCCAATTCTGTACTAGTAAAGCTGTTCTAGAGCTGATGCTGTTGTCCCTGGAGGATTGTAGCCACCCCTACAGACAGTGGAAAGCAGCCAGGTTCAGAGGCAGGACATCTTTGCAGGTGGGGAATCCAGCCCCACCTCTTGCCTGTCTTTGGTTTGCCCTTGTAATTATTCGCACAAGGACATATTCTGCCGTATCACTTCTAATGGAGGAAGATTTCTCTTTCTGGCAATATTATTTTATAATAAAGCCATGTAATTTCCCATGCTTTATTGCTTCTCCGTGATTTTCTTTAACATTGCAGCTTGTGCATATTAAAAACAGGATCCAAGTGCAGAAGGACACCCTCCCCACAATCCCCCGTATCTCAGGGCAATATTGTTATTGCTTGTGTTGGCTTTCCTGGCTGCCCCATCTGTCTCCATCACCTCTTGTCACCTTCCATAGTAATTCCTGCTGATTAGCAAAGGCCTTTATCAACTGAGGCTCTTTGGCAGCCAAGTTCAGCCAGCAGTTCTGACTCTGTCACGAGTTTCTACTTATTAAAAAAGTCCTTCCCCCTCCCACTGATGGAAACTGTATGAATCATTTCCCTCCCCTTTCTTTGTCAGGAGCAAATGCCATCAATGTTAGGACCCTGGCACTGGCTTTCTGACTTCAGGAAATCATGGATGAAACAATCCATGGAAACTGAGATCCCCATGTAAAATTAAGACATTATTTTGTAAGGAACACAACTCTTTTTTTGGCCATTATCAGATTACCATCTGTTGACAATCACACATCCTCCATGAGAAACATAAAATTAATCTGTCCCGTAGTGCTGTGCTGTTGAGTTATATATTTTACATTGCAAGGTGGCAGTGCGTATTTAAATGCTCCATTTAGGACTTACATTGTGTGACAGGTGCCTGAGAGTTTTCTTGCAGGACCCTGGGCTGGATGTCACAGCTTAAACGGATTGAGGGAAATTTGTGTCATATCTGATTGCAAATCTGTGCTTCTTCAGCATATAAAAATAACAGCAGCTATGTGTAAGGAGTAGAAGCCATCATAAAAATACTTGAGGACCAAAATGGTTTTAGTTACACTAAAGCTGCTTAGCCCAAAAGGAGAACCTCTAACTGCGTGAGGGCTAAATTCTTTAGTCTTTTCTACTGATGCAACCCCAGTATAATTGTAAAAAGAGTCTGACCTCGTCTCATAAGCAGATGCTGTCTCTGAGAAGTTGATCTTAGGTTGAACACATTGCTTAGTAATATATATACAGACCTGGTACTTCCCAGGTTCTCGGGTAAAAAGAGGAGAGAACCAACAGCACAGTAACAGGAACAACGTGAAGAGGCAAAAACAGGAGCTCTTCCCTGCTCCTTGGAGACAGCTGACTGACAGAGTCTCCACAGCTGGAGCTTCTGTAGTCAGAGGCAGCACATGTCTCTTTTAAACATAAATCAGATGAGATGTTACAGTATTTTTAGTGTGCCTATTAGTATTCAGGCTGTCTGCTGTTGAATATTTATCCTATGGCTTGCTGCATGTACTGCCCTCTGAAGTGTGGTGACAGTACTTGAAGTAGAAGATTAAATGTGAATATGCATTAGTCCATCGTCTCTTTGACAGTGCGTTTGGGCTCTTCCTAACCTCTGACAGAGGCGCTCCTTGTATGAAACAACCGGTGTCCTTAGATTAATCCATCACCCAGATGTCCCTTGAAAGGATACTCAAGCTCGGCGATTGGAGAGTAAGAGCAAGAGATGGATCTGATCTCTGGTAGATTTGGAAAGGAGCTAAACAGCAATTTCCCTGCCTCTCTGTTGCCCCTGCCACAGCTCCCAACAGCAGCAAAGCTGGCAGAGCTGCCTCTCCTTGGCAGTGAAAGGTGTGATTAGGAGATTTTTTTTTAGAGGCTGTCTTAGAGCTTACGAATCAACCAGTCTATGACAATAGCTGCTATGACAGCTGGCATCTGCTGTGATTGTAGGGGCTGTATAGCATATGTCCCCCTCTCTTGAAGAGGAAAGACTGGATTCTCCTGCTCAGCATCCCTTTGGGGATTTCTAGTGCTTCTCTGCCTAGTGATGCCTGGTGCTGTCCTGCCTCCAGACCGTGCTCCACAGTGTCGACAGGCCCACCAGGAGCTGGGCTTTTTCCCTGCACAAACCACATCTGTGACCATCACAAAGCATTAGGCTACGGACCCCTGTGGTGTGTTCAGCACAGACCTGTAGGCTAATGGGAGGACCCAAGCGCTGGGATGCTTTTTAAGCCTGTTTGTTCTTGGGGTCCATCGTACTTGTTAAAATCTGTGCTACTCAAAGTATGAGGTTGTGCAGGAATAAAGTGATATTCAGAGGATACCTTTAAGCTTAAGAATCAGCAGCTGCCAGATAGACAGTCCCCTGCATAGCTTTATTCTTCCCACTTTGTGCACCCGCTGTGTATACAGGAGGAAACTGAGGTCTTGTGGGAGAAGAGGTGTGTGGTCGCAGAATTAAAGACTACATCTATATATATACAGAGAGATGAAGGGATGACTTAAGATGTCCCCTACAATGCTAAACCTGATACTTTGCCTCTTATCCACATTAATTTCCTAGGAATAATATTTTCTTTAAGGAAAAAAGGATAAAAATAAATATTGTTATCCTGCATTAGCAGCAGGGCTGGAGCCCTGTGTCTTCCCCACATCTCTCTTTCCCAGTGCTGCAGTCCTCGGAGTCTTTCCCAACATGTGCCAGACCTCCTAACGTGTGCACGAGGCAGCGCCGTGCCACCTAGCCTATAGCTTCCCATCTGAGTCTGAGACTGACTTCCCGTTCACTACCTAGCTGGGCACAGCATGGTTGAAGTGTCGCTCGTCCTTCTATAAAATGGGGGTGTGGTGCCTGAGGAGGCTTAAAAGAGCTGCAGTAAAATTCAGGAGAGAGGAAGCAGCGCTGTATGTACTCGCCTAGAAGTAGATGTGGAAGCTACCCAGAGGAAAAGCGAAGCGGCACGTAAACCACTACTCCACCCTCTCAAGGAAATTGCCTGGGCTGTTCTGCATTTGCCAGCCACCCCAGGACTTCCCCATTTCACGTAAGCGCTGCGTGAAATGTTCCTTTCCACTGCCGTCCTGAGGGCTCCTTGCTGGCTCTTACGTGTGCCCCCACTGCTCGGCTGTCTGCCTACTCTTTGGCTCTTTATGACGACCCTAATGGGGTCTGTGTCCAGTGCACCCACCTGGAGAGCGTAAAGAGCCTACAGCGTGGGTGTCTCAGGTTAGCTTCCTTTTCCAGCCCCATGGGACCTCCCCTGCTTTCAGAGGAAGATCAGTAGAAATGGGGGAGCTGGAGAAAGCAGTAGTAACTTGTACCAGGTCTGCAGTGGTTCCTGTTAGTTGATTGTGGAAGATTCATATGAGGTTCTGTCAGTACAGTCTGTCTTCCCAGAAAAGGGGAGAAGCTGGGAATTTGGGAAGTTATCCTTCCTTAGAGGTGCTTCAGTACCCCTGGAAATGAGGCTTCTCTGCCTGAGGACCCCCAGGATTTGGGAGGTCAGGGTTCCTCCTTGCTGCCCACCAGAACTGGATGTGGTTGCAGAGCATCCTCCTTTTAATTCTTGTTTTTTTCCTTGTTGACTGCTACTCCGTGGTGCTCTAAATTACTTGACCTTCTCCAGATCTCAGTTTTGAATATCCTACTGGACTGGGCAGCCAGAGATCTTCCCCACAGCCCTCACTGAGCCTTTTCCAGCTTCCAACAGCAGAGTGAAAATCTTCCTTTTTCTGAAGGGATAAAAATGGAAGCACCTTCTGGGCTTTGCTTCATCCTAACACCACAGTGATCCTGATATTTTCCATCTCCATTTAAGGACTGAATTAAGACTCATCATATCCTGGGGTCTTTTTTGTACTCTGTGTTTAATATAACGTTCTCTATTATATTTATCTTGTTTCTTATGTTTGAGTCTTTCATTTATTACATTACTTTGAAGACTGGGCCTCCCTGTAAACTGTCTGTTTAGGAAAGCTGAATTGCATTTACAGGAGATCTTTAATGTGTTTAAGTCTTGGGTTCCTTTATGTTTTTTATGTGGTCACCACTTTGACTTTTGACACGTGGCTTGAACTGAAAACAGGAAAGCCAGAAAGTGATAATGTTTCCAAAATGTTGCTTTCTCTTTGCAGTATATTTATAAAAGTTGCAAAGAAATGCCAAGATCTCCCATACCAGCATTGCTGGAGCACTGAGAAAGGAACCAGTCTTTTCTCTACAGCTACCCCCACACCTCTGTCCCCTAAAAAAGTGGCTTACTGCAGCTGTGCAGTACAAATACTATGTGATCCAGGAGGCTATCGGAAATAATAAAAAATATTTTGGAAGTGCAGGTAGTTCTCCCCATTTACTGGGCAGAGAAGCAGGAAAGCAGTAAGGTTTTGGTGTGTCCAAAGTTGGTCGGTGCAGGAAGATGGAAGTGCCACCTTCCTTCTTCAGCAGTCTTTGCCTAAATCCCTCAAGCTCCAACAAACACCTCGGACACCTATTGAAGATTTCCCCTGTGCTCTGTGACCACGTGGCATCACATCCTACAGGAATGGCTCACCTTTGTAATGAGATAACCACAGGGAACCCAGAGAGATAAATTTATGGCACTAGGAAATGGCTTTACCTCACAAGGACAAACTGTTTTGCTGACAGAATTGGGGACAGAGATAAACCACTTTCTCCTGTCTGAAGCAAAAGACTGTAACGCCTTCCAGATTAGCAGCTACGGAGGAAAAGGCAACCAAAAGGAGCTGAGTCTGGGAGGGTTTAGAGCCTCTGCTACTGGCCTGTTAAAGGCTGTCATTTCATTAACCTCTCAGCTTGTGTAATCATGACAAAATCAAAGCCATACACTCAGATTTTGGATCTGATTTCATTTCCGAGTCCATTTTCTTATCCCATGATCTATGGATGAGTGTCTTACTTGCCTATTGGCAGAAGTTTGGAGCAGGGGGTGGTATGTCTGTCAGTGGGTTTTTTACGTAGACATTTCGTGACCTAAATAATGCTGGCAGATACTGTTTTCTTCCACCACAAGGAGAACATATAATTTATTCTTGTCTCATTACATTAAAAGAAATACAGCACAAAAGAAAAAGGGAGGAAAACCACCAAAAAAGGATATGAAGATATAATCCCTTCTAGCCAAAAAAATACCAACTCTATGACATCCTTGTCTGTGGGGAAACTCAGCTCCTAGATTATTTTGATAAACTTTGTTACAATCAGTTTCACACAAAACCCAGCAGTTTATTTAATCTTAACTGCTTGCAGAAATGTCATCCAATAAGGACACTGAGGTTGTTATTTTTCTTTCAAAAAAAGAAAGTTTGTTTATTTTTCTTCTATTATTTGGTTTCCTTCTGTAGATTTATAAGGGCTCTGTCACCAACAGCCTCGTATTTGCTCGTGAGCTGGCTGTGTGGTTTGTCTGCCTGCAAGGGCAGGAGCATCTGCAGTGGGAAGCAGCTGAGTGGGCAGGCATGAGGTGTAGTTGGAGCTCACATCCCACCCCAGTGATGCTCCCTGTGCTGCCAGCACGGACGTGCCAATGCAGTCCCAAAGTAAAAGGGAGTCATAACACAGTGTTGGTCCATTCCACGATAATGCAATCGCTAAAAGGGAACCAAAACCCTTTGTGTTATCTACAGGATGATATCAGAAAAACTCCCTCAGCCCTGCGAGTCACTGTGGTTCCCTTCCAGCGGCTTACGCAAGCAGGACTTCAGTGGTAATTGACAGGGTTTCACAGAGCTGCTGTGCCTGTGGTAGTTGTTGGTCATGTCCTGCATCTCCTGTGCAAACTTAAGACCAGCATCGTCTAGCTGTGAGAGGTGCTGTGCGTGCTCCTGTAATAGCTATTGCCCCAGATCCCTCCATTGCCTGCCCCGCAGTGTGTTTCTGTGCGGTTTGCTCCGAGGGCAGGAGCGGATCTGCGGCTCACACCTCCTCCGAGTGTGCCATCTTGTAGTGACGGGGGGGCCGCAGTCACACAAAGCTGCTGCTTTGCGAACCACACCAGGAGTACCGGGACTCCTCCGTCACAGGGCGTAACGAGGTTGCAGAGCTCAGCCACCGGCACTGCCGATGGCCATGGTTGGAGCCAGGGATGAAACCCCATCTGCTGACCTTTCTCCTCGGTGCTGTTGCACTATTCCACATGGCAGGCGATGTCCCTAACCCTCCCCTTTCATCTGTTCTCTCCGTAGGTAAGATCCTGTTCCGGAGGAGCCATGTCCGAGACGTAGCTGTGAAGAGGCTGAAGCCCATCGACGAGTACTGCAGGGTAAGAGCTCCGGGGGGGGCGTCTGGCAGCTCTGCCAGGTGGGGGCTCACGGCCACCACCAGCGCTGGGCTTTCCCTGCTGGATACTGCTAGGAACCTCATCTGTGTCGAGTCCATCACAAGGAAGGGTGGTCCTTCCCAAACGCCACCAGGACTAACAGGGCAGGTTCAAACAGAGGCCACTGTTTGCTCCCAGGGTCCTCATAGCATTTGCCCCTACAAACTTTATGCACCAGGTTAGCGCCTCATTTACTCAGTAAAGGCCGTAAGCCTCATCTGCCCTAAACAGGGATTTTATTTCTACTTCACTCCGTGAGTGCAGGAGTTGAGCAGGCAGAGAGGCACAACTAAGATGGTGTTTTCTTCTGTTCCCTGCCCGTCTGTCCCCCAGTGCCACGTGAGGGACGGTGCTGGCTGGCACAGCACTGGGGGTGGACCAGCAGCTTCCAGGAGTGCTTCTCCTGATGAGTGAAAGCCTGGAAATTTATTGCAGGGCAGAAAAGCATGGCTGTGTTGAGAAGAAGGTTAAGTCACCTAATCTTTCCTCTCTAGCTTAGAGTTTATGATTTGATGATAATTAATCCTCTGACAGTAGATTAAAAGTCATCCCTAAGTAAGGCGGATACCCAGTTTTTGTAGAGGTATTGAGTGTGTCAGCACATAATTTAAACCCCAGACTTCCTCTCTTATTTCCCGTGGGGTTTTCTTTCTGTTTTTAGAAAGCTAGAGGAGCAGGTGGAGGGGAAAAAATACATTCCCAAGAACTTCTCCAGTCAGACATTTGCTCATCCCAAATTAGGAGCAGATCGCCGAAGTGCCTGAGGCGTGCTGGAGGGGGGCAGTGAAACCCATGCCATCTGCACCCCCCGGGCGAGGAAGCTGCGATTAAAGCCTTATCTCATGAGATCAGGCTTTCTTGTGTGACAATTAGCGCACTGTCTTCCTGCCTGCGGCTGAACGGCTCTCTTTAAAATATGTTGGGTCTTACTGCATCCCCAGCTGCCCTCCTTCAGACAGGAACTGCCCGCGACAGGAGTGGTGAGGGCTGATGTCAGGGTTCACCCAGCAGATGCATGGTGGGGAAAGCAGTGACTTACGCCGGGGGGCAGCTGCTTCTCTGGGACCCCATTGTCTACGCCCCAGACAGACCCGACCTGACCCAGCCAGGCCCGCTGGCGCCCCGCTGGTCTCGACCAAGGGATATGTTGTGGCGTCGACCGCTGGCACGTTCGTTGACACCGCGGCGCTGTGATTGCTGCCATCCTCCTCACTTCCTTTTTTCTCCTGGAGAAGTCTGGCTCAGTTTGCTCTGGTTCAGATGATACCGTGCAGATCTGCTGCTGCTGCCCAGCTTGGAGACATGGCCGGATGCTTCCCCAAAGCCGAGCTGTTTACTTAACCTACTTATTAATAGGTGCTGCTTTTATGAGCGTAGTCCCAGCCGTGTTGGATTAGCCCAGTTTCACCCCGCTCAGTGCTTCCCGTCTCCAGCAGCAGCCATAGAGGTGCCCAGCAATGAGTATGACAAACTTTCTCCAGAATATTATCCCAGCATCCAGTGATCTCTGGCTCAGAAGTTTCTTGTGCCTCATGTGGTGTCTTTTTATTTCATTTGCAGTATTCTGTAATTTGTATTTAATTTGCCTCAGTAGATGATGTTTAAATCTGGATGTCATTGGAGAGCAAGGCTTGTAGTCACTGAATAACTTGAGCAGGCGTTGCATCTCATGTCTGTGTGAGCTTCAAGATGGCTGCATCCTCCATAGTGTCTTTCTGCATGGGGTGTCAGGCCTTTAAGGAAAGAAGGCCTTGGCTAACTCATCCACCCCCCTGGGATGTATCTTGTTGGAGCATCTATGACTGTGGTTGTCCCTGAACAGTCTGGGCTGCAGGTAGGTGGGAGTTTCGGCGAGTGCTGGGAAGTAAAGCAATGCCAAGCTTTTTTTTTTCCATCCCCTGCATTTGACTACAAACCCATGCCCAGACATTAATTTGTGTCCAGCGTGGATGGTAGACAAGCTTGTGCCCACTCTTTGAAAACAGTAAAGAAGAAACTAGGATGTCCTGCCTGTGATCAGATCCAGTTATGGGCTGATTTCTTCACCTTCTGCTACAGCTTCCTCCTAATTACAGAGAGTAAATGAAGATGGTAGTTGGTCACGCCATTGCCCTGGCACAGGACGTACCCAGTCATTCTTAAATCCCACAGCAGACAGTTGGCAACCTGTGTAAATAAACAGAGGGACCTGAGTTGCAACTCATACCTCTCCCAGTCTTTCTAAGTCTGCACATTTTATGAGAGTAAGTTTTTGTTTTGAACATTTATGGTTCATCCAATTTACATTTATTCAAAGAATGATTGTTCTGTGTTATTGCTGTTCCAAACCTGGTCCAGCACATGAAAGTCCACAAGACTGAAAATAATGATGAAAATCAGGCACTGAACTTCAAAGGTACAAAAAATTTAGGGAAACAGCGTATAAGAGAGCTTCTTAGTACAGTGAAGTCAGTGGTAGTTCTGTTACTGACCTTCAGCAGGAACAGGACTTCATCTCTGCAGCTTATCAGAGGCTTAAAATTCAGAAATGCTTTCTTGCTACCTTCACTGAAGGTCACCACTTAGAAGGTTTCTGGGAACATGACCTTCATAACCTTATTATAATCTTTCCATCTCAATATGAAGTTAACAGGAATGACAGAAAGCTGTGAACTGGGAAGAGAAAATTAAGTGATGAGTCTGAACCAGAGTGGCCTCACTTCACCAGCCTAAACCAGACACAGGGTCTCTCTCCATTAAGCTGTAATTACAGAGTGGCTCACTTAGCTCTGATGCTAACTTGTAGAAAGATGAAGTGAAATGCAATGAATCCCCTCTTGGTGTAAAAAGGGAAATTTTTTTTATTTTTAAATTTTTTTTGCTGATATAATAATATTACTCACTACTGCTTCTTACCCTGTAGTAGCTACTGGTGCATGTGCGTGACTTGAGAGTGGGATCATGCCCACCTTTTTGGAAGTGTTAGCTGCTTCTGCATTTCTTCCCCTGTCCAGTGGATGTTTTGACTCTTTAGAGAATTGTATGGAACTGTAGAGCAAGAGCATCATTTTGACAAGCTCAGCCCTGCTTCTACAAAAGAAGAGTGCAAAGCTTATGGCCCATGCTAGTCCTAAAATGGGTAGGCAGACAACATGCTTTATTTTGAAAAATGTAGAGAATTATGCTGGAATGATGTGGGTGAAGTTGATGGAGAAAATCTGACATGGAATAATTAAATGAATAAATGAGACAATAGACCTTTGTCTGCTGGAATCTGTGAGGAAGCAGAGGAGGGAGGCAGGTTCAGATGCAAAGTTGGTGGTAATTTTTTTGCCAGATGAGGGTTCTCCATCCATTTCACTTGCCCTGGAAAGTTGAAGCACAGATGGGCCCTGGCAAATGAGCAGTGCAAATGTTTGACCATTTGTTGTTTTGTTTTTTCAGACTGTCTCTGACAGAGTGTGGTGATTTGCATGGCTGAGAAGCAGGTCTGACTTCTGCTGTTTGGATGTGTTGTGATTCCTGTGCCAAGCACAGGGGCAGTGACAGTCCGGCAGAGGCTGTCTGAGAGTTTGTGGGGAGACTTGGCAGTAAGGGGAGGTCTGCAAAATGTTCTGTATCGGGGCATGAGCCCTCTGCACCCTACAGCCATAGGCTTCCTGACCCCTCATGTCTGGGCGATTCTTCATTGAGTTATACCAGCTTAGAGAAATGCCATCACAGAGATAACAGGGCAGTGTTTTTGCTAAGGATGCAAGAAGCTTTGCAGTTGCAATGAAAAACAGAGGAGTGGGACACACAGGGGAAGATATCCAGGAGTTTTCTCATCTGGAAACATGAAAGTGCAGGGTCTGGATGTCCTTACTGGTAACCTGAGTTACCAGACAAATAGTGTTTTGCCAGTAAATGTGTGCTGCCCACTGGAATTGGTATCTCTGGATGATTTCCCTCTTAACTGTAGGCTTGGAATTAATTTAGTGTGATTTAAGGTCTTTTGGGCTTATTGGGCCTGGTTTTTCTTAATTTGTTTAGGAGTTTTTGCCAATGTGAAAGAAAGAGCAACTTCATAGCCTTGCCTTGCCAGGGGCATTTTATTTATTAAGCTTTTGATCTCCCAAACACACCTCTGGTGTGTGCTTGTCCAGTATGAACCACCCTGTGTTCAGAAAGGACCTCTCGGGTCAGCGTTTCACAAAACCACCTCTCTATCCTTACAGAGTCCTCTGGGAAGACTTGGGCAAGCATTTGCAGACTTGCATCTTTGTGCGTCTTCGTCCTAATTGAGGGAAACGTCTTTGTGCAGGGGAGCTCTTAAGATTTGAATAATGTGTCATTGTCATAAACACTTACCTGAATTTGTCATACACCTTCATGTTATCCCAACTGGAGGTGGATTTAAGTAGAAGCTTGTGGGCTTTTCTATAGTAAGGCTTGAGTACCCAAATGCATGGCACATAAATAAAAATTATATGAGCAAGTCATGTCAGTGCCAGGACTATTGGTCATTCTTTTATTAATATTAACAATTTGAGAGACAATACTTCAAAACCATAATTACCTCCCTCTTGGTCTCTCAGTCCTGCCTCTCTTTCAAGGTTTAATCCTTGAACCTGTCAAGACAGATACACAGACGTTTCTGTCTCTATCCATTGTACAACTACGTGCTGATTGAAGATGGAATAATAGTTCATCCTGGTCAAAAATGAAAGAGTTTAAGTGAGAAACTTTCAAACTTTATCTGTCATTTTTAAATCTACTTTTCAGAACCCTGATGCGTTTAGACCAGCTGCAGTAATGAGTTAATTATTTGTGACATTTCTCTGAGCACCTGGAGTAGACCCTCGCTTTCCATTGCCTTATGGTCCTCCCATGCCAGAGGCCCAGAACTATGTCCCAGTTACTTCCAAAACTCTGCACCCTCTTTTCCTCTTTCCCACAACCTTTTATTTATTCTTACATCTACCCCCCTGGTCCAGTCTGAGTCACTACCATGCACTCTTCATCCACCTCTCCGTCTGAGCATCAGCATTTGCCGTCATCCAACCTCCACACTTCAGTGCTTTGGGTGCAAGCTTGGAGTTACTTGAGGCTCTCAACAAAACAGAAACAGAAAGTGTTTTCATGGAGGTGAAACAATTTATTTCTCTGTTCTGAGAAATGAACTGGTTTACTTGCACCTTCCCCTCTTGCTGAACTCAGGGCCATTCCCAAACATCTGGCACTAATGATTAACGATAATTAAAGGATACTTAATATGAAAAGTCAAGGAGTCATAACCATGTGGTACAGCTGGCTCTTTGTATTTGTGTGCAGAGCTGGGATTGACCCCACTGAACATTAGGGATCTAGAAGCTATGTATCTGAACTGCCTCAACGGGCTGCAGGGAGAGACAGTCAATGATTCACCCCACCCAGAGCTAGATGTCCATGATGAGTTAGACAGAACAGCCCCTGAAGGTCCTGGTCTTTCTCTAGCGATGATACAAGTTGATAGACAAGTGCAACCAGTCTCCCATTTTAGACATATAAATTTCAGTGGGGTGAATATCATTCTGTGCATATATACGCACATGCCTACACAAGCGCTGTATATCTCTACGTATACGTGTCTGCACGTGGGTTTTTTATAAATATATCTGCATAAATGCAACACACAGCACTCTGCATCCTTACAAGTACCTGCATGGTTTTACACCCATGCACATGTATTTTGTGAAACCTTCTAGCTGTAACATAGTCCCACAGAGCTGTTTGCAGTTCACATAACCTTAAGTGATGAATCCCTGCCTGTGCCTGGTGCCCTGCTCTGCTTCAAATGCCATGTGCGGCGTGCAGCAGCCTGCCTGCAGATGAGCTGGCGCTCTGTGGAGAGCCGGCCATCCCCAGCACCAAGGGCTCCTTGCTCAACGCCCTGCCTGGCGCTACAGCTTTTCAATAGCCTTTCGGATCATCCACTCTGCGAGACTGTCTGCAACCTGTAATATAGAGAGGCAGACATCGTTAAAGGCTAAAATAACACACAAAAGCCTATCTCCTAAGGAGCATGTGAAGCCTAGCAGTGCACGTCCGCCTTTGCATGCCAAGCAAAGGAAACATGCTATTACTGATAATACTCAGTGATTG